>NC_083761.1:33095903-33443736 GCF_963514075.1 Conger conger
GCCATTTTGGATTTTGTGCGTTTTACACGTTCTACACTTTTAAGTACTCCTCCTAGGGGGTTCATCGCATTCACACCAACTGTGGTCAGAATGGTCTCAGGATAGTCATGATACTAAATTGCCAGGATATTTTTGATAGCTCAAACGGGACAGTCACGGGGAGGATTACAATTTTTATGTCACGCCACGCCAACAGGAAGTGGCCGTAATTTCATGGTCGACATCGTCTGATCTGGCTGATATTTTAGAAATACGTTTATTGTTGGAGTATAAACACATCCATATCCCAAGAACGGGTCAATGTTATAGCGCCACCATCTGGCAACAGGAAGTGTGGTCTTCATCATATTTGTATGCCTTCCTGCTAGGGCATTGATCGCATTCACACCAAATGTGGTCAGCATGATCTTAAGATAGTCCTTACACTAAATTGTGAAGGGATTTTTGATATCTCAAACAGTATGGAAATGGCGAGTCGTAGAGTAGACATAGTGCGTGCAAAAAAATGACTTTTTTTTTGATATCGTCCGATCAGGCTGATATTTTAGAAATATGTTCACTCTTGGAATACAATATCAAATATATACATATCAATCGGGGCGTGGTTAGACAGCGCCCCCTATAATTATTATAATCTTTTTTTTCTATGTTTTGTGCATTTTTGAGGTGCTTGCCATGGATGAAAACTCACGGAATTTTGCACACACATGAGAAGTGGTGTCTCTCAGGAACTGTCAGATGCTCAGACCTGGGCGTGGCCAAGGGACTCCACAGCGCCCCCTATTGCTTTGTCTTCTATTGTGGACAGGCACTTTGAGCTACCTTCACCTAATTTTGTAGGGTTGAGGGGCTCCTCTGCCCAAACACAATTCTCATTCGCATCGAATCAAATATGTAAACAGGAAGTCAGCCATTTTGAATTTTGTGCGTTTTACACGTACTACACTTTTAAGTACTCCTCCTAGGAGGTTCATCACATTCACACCACATGTGGTCAAAGTGGTCTGAGGATAGTTATGATACTAATTCCGAAGGATATTTTTGATATCTCAAACGGTATGGTCATGGCGAGGAGTACAATTTTCATGTCACGCCACGCCAACAGGAAGTAGCCATAAATTCATGGTCTACATTGTCTGATCTGGCTGATATTTTACAAATATGTTCACTGTTAGAGTGTAATCACATCCATATACCAAGAAGAAGTCAATGTTATAGCGCCACCATCTGGCAACAAAAAGTGAGGTTTTTATCATATTTGTATGCCTTCCTGCTAGGGTATTCTTCACATTCACACCAAATGGAGTAATCATGATCTGAGAATAGTCCTGACCCTAAATGACGAAAGGATTTTTGATATCTCAAACGGTTTGGCAATGGCGAGGCGTATAATACACACGTTACGCCCAAAAACAGGAAGTGGGCTTAATTCCGTTCTACATCATCTGATCGGGCTGATATTTTACAAATATATTCACTTTTGGAGTGCAATCACATCCATATCCACATTCATCTGGGCGTGGCTACACAGCGCCCCCTATGGCTCTTTTCTAATATTGTGGACATATACTTTCACGTAAATGCACCACGTCTGGTAGGCATAAGGGTCTCCTCAAGACACACACATTTCTCATTTGCATCCCTTAACTTTTCCCAACAGGAAGTGAGCTATTTTGGATTTTGTGTGTTTTTAAGTGTTTTTTCAGGTACCAAACTTTGAAATACTCTTCCTAGGGGGTTCATCACATTCACACAAAATGTGGTCAGCATGATATTATAGCCCTGACACACAACTGTGAACTGATTTTTAATAACTTGGAATGGAATGGCTATGGTCAGCCTTAAAATTAACTTGTAATGCTGCCCAAACAGGAAAATTATGTATTAAATCATTTCAAAAAGGTATTAAATTCTACATTGCCTGATTTTGAGGCTACAACTTTTCACATATGTTCATTGTTGGAGTGTCATCACATCCATTAAGCAATAATAGTTCACTATTTTCGCTGGAGACTCATTATATCCAGTCTTAAAACTTCAACGCAAGTCGCAACTGGCTCTCAAATTTATAATACGCGACTGCCATCTACTGGCAAAAGTTGGTATTGTTTCTCAAGTAATTCATCAATGACAAGTTTTGTTTCTTTTTGCGAGCCAGTAACCATAACGATGTATGAGTAACAGCGGCAGCCTACGTGAGAAAATGTACTGACAACACCCAGTCCATAGCAACGTTTTTTTCATCTACCTTAATTATATGGATTGAATAACTAAAATAAAAGACAGGCTTTTACTGGAAGGAAAGTATCATATATTTAAAAGATTAACACATATAATGCAGATCTTGCATTGAAGTTCAATGTTATTTGGTTTAAAAAAAAACGTAGTGTAGCATTTTAAGGACTCAACACAAAACAGCTGTTCGGAAAGTTGGGTTGAAAACCAAGAAGCCTTATTAAGGAATTCGAGCCGTTTCTATTTGACTTCATTCGATTGAAGTGAATGCCGTAACCCAATTAAATGTAATTCGCGTCGCAATACACACAATCGCCTACACTGTCAACGTGAAATAAAAATATATAGAGGTTTAAATCGATCCTATATTGGGACATTTGTTATGATGGCTGGTGCAACGGGCATTTTCGGTACCGTTGACCATAATCGAATGCTAGCATTTATATCATTAAACTGACCAAGTCCTGTTAAAAAGCACATTTTAGACTCCTTTGTGGAAACAGTGAAGTTGTCTACACAATATATTCTACTCACAGACTAACTGCGTCGCTGTAACTTCCCCCCCATTTCTGAAACGGGGATTCCATTTATTGGCAAAAAGTGGTACTTTGATTTTTTTCTTCCTTCTAGTGATTTTTCAACGATAGGTTTTCGTTTTTTATATCGAGCCAGTAGGCATAACGATGTATGATTTACAGCTGCAGCCTACGTGACAAAATGTATTGACAACACCCAGCCCGACGTTTCTTTGCATCTATTTTCATTATTTTAATTGAATATCTAAAATAAATATTAAAGACATTTAATGACTGTCTTTAACTGGCAGGAGAGTGTCATATATTTAAAAGAGTAACACATGAAGTCAAAAAGAAACGGTAGCGTTTGAGGTGGCTCTGCTCGAACGCTGTGTTAACAAGAGACCGTTATGTTCAACAAAGGTATCGCATGCACGTGGTTGCGTAGCCTTTCCACTGTCTGTGTGAGTCAAAAAACAGGTCAGCTACGTTGGTTTACATGAATAGAAAACTTTCAGTTAAATCGCCAGCTATGTTCGTTTATTTTGCTTGTCATTAAACACGAATTAAGAGAACATACAATTTCGCTAGGAATTTTTGACTTAATATGAAAATACCGGATTGAGGGCAGAGACTTGGCATCTCCTTTAGATTTGGCTGAACAAATGCGTTTCAGGCAGCATAATTACCGGTGAAATGGAAAAGAATGATGCTGGCTAACTAGACTTTTAATGCAATATTATCCGACACTTCGGCGAGAAATTATTTAACCAAGATGAAAGGAAACATACAACATTTGGCCAGTAGATGACGCCCGTGTATAAGAGGGCAGTATACCTTAATGGTTTAGGCAGTGGATTAAGACATGCAAGGTCGGCGGTTCTATCCCCAGTGCGGTCACAATGAAGTTGAATAGTTTGTTTAAGCCAATGGTTTTATTTTGAGTGCATATTTATAACCGAATGACTTTTCAAGCATAAAATGTGCCTCTCGCTGTAAAATCTATGGAAATTAATTCATCTCTGCTCTCCATACAGGACTGTAGCACGTTATCACAATGTGTTTGTTGTTTTTGTTTCATTCTACATTGTCTGATGTGGCTGAAACTTCACACATGTTCATTTTTGGAGTGTAATCTAATCCATATACCAATAAAGGCTCAATGGCATAGCGCCACCATCTGGCAACAGGAAGTGGCCTTAATTTCACTCGACATCTTCCGATATGGCTGAAAATGTAGAAATATTTTTATTATTGGAGTGTAATTAAATCCTTATACCAAAAATGGCTCAATGTTATAGCTCCACCATCTGGCAAAAGGAAGTGACTTTAATTTTACTCGACATCTTCCAATTTGGCTGAAAATGTACAAATATGTTAATTATTGGAGTGTAATCAAATCCATAAACCATACACGGCTCAATATTATAGCGCCACCATCTGGCAACAGGAAGTGAGGCTTATATCATTGATGCATTCCAATAGCAGCAGCAACATCTTCATTGATCAAAGGAGAATTCCTGTGCACACTATACGTTGTCCAGGAAGGTGATTATTTCCAAAGTGTGTACATATTGTGAAACATGTCATTGGCACAACTATGCCACCAAGGCGGTTGCGCCCCTGGTGCTTGGGCCCGTTCATTGCTGCTTGCAGCTATATTTATTATTATTATTCTTTTTCTTCAGGCAAATGGGCTTTTTTGAGGGCCTTGCCATGCGTAAAAAGTCTTGACATTTTGCCCACACATCAGAAGTGGTTGCTGTCAGGAGCTCTCAGATGCTCAGACCTGGGCGTCGCCGAGGGACTCCACAGCGCCCCCTATCGTATTGTCTTCTATTGTGGGCAGGCACTTTGAGCTACCTGCACCTAATTTGGTGGCCATATAGCGCTCCTCGGTCCAAACACATTTCTCATTCGGATCTAATCAAATATCCAAACAGGAAGTCAGCCATTTTGGATTTTCTGAGTTTTACACATACTACACTTTTAAGTACTCCTCCTAGGGGGTTCATCGCATTCACACCACCTGTGGTCAGAATGGTCTCAGGATAGTCATGATGCTAAATTGCCAGGATATTTTTGATAGCTCAAACGGGACGGTCATGGGGAGGAGTACAATTTTTATGTCACGCCGCGCCAACAGGAAGTGGCCATAATTTCATGGTCTACATCGTCTGATCTGGCTGATATTTTAGAAATACGTTTATTGTTGGACTATAATCACATCCATATCCCAAGAACAGGTCAATGTTATAGCGCCACCATCTGGCAACAGGAAGTGAGGTCTTTAACATATTTGTATGCATTCCTGCTAGGGCATTCAGCACATTCACACCAAATGCGGTCAGCATGATCTTAAGATAGTCCTTACGCTAAGTTGTGAAGGGATTTTTTATTTCTCAAACGGTATGGAAATGGCGAGTCGTACAGTACACATATTGCGTGCAAAAAAATGACTTTTTTTTCGACATCGTCCGATCTGGCTGATATTTTACAAATATGTTCACTGTAGCAGTACAATATCAGATATATACATATCAATCGGGGCGTGGCTAGACAGCGCCCCCTATAATTATTATTCTCTTTTTTTTCAATGTATTTTGCATTTTTCAGGTGCTTACCATGGATGGAAACTCACAGAATTTTGCACACACATGAGAAGTGTTGGCTGTCAGGATGTTTCAGATGCTCAGACCTGGGCGTGGCCAAGGGACTCCACAGCGCCCCCTAATGCTTTGTCTTCTATTGTGGACAGGCACTTTGAGCTACCTTCACCTAATTTGGTATGCATGTGGGGCTCCTCTGAACAAACACATTTCTCATTCGCATTGAATCAAATATGTAAACAGGAAGTCAGCCATTTTGAATTTTGTGCATTTTACACGTACTACACTTTTAAGTACTCCTCCTAGGGGGTTCATTGCATTCACACGAAATGTGGTCAAAGTGGTCTCAGGATAGTCCTGATACTAATTCCATAGGATATTTTTGATATCTCAAACGGTATGGTCATGGCGAGGCGTACAATTTTCATGTCACGCCGCGCCAACAGGAAGTTGCCATAAATTCATGGTCTACATTGTCTGATCTGGCTGATATTTTACAAATATGTTCACTGTTAGAGTGTAATCACATCCAAATACCAAGAAGAAATCAATGTTATAGCGCCACCATCTGGCAACGGACGTGAGGTTTTTATCATGTTTGTATGCGTTCCTGCTAAGGTATTCATCACATTCACACCAAATGTAGTCGTCATGATCTTAGAATAGTTCCGACCCTAAATGACGAAAGGATTTTTGATATCTCAAACGGTTTGGCAATGGCGAGGCGTATAATACACACGTTACGCCCAAAAACAGGAAGTGGGCTTAATTCCGTTCTACATCATCTGATCGGGCTGATATTTTACAAATATATTCACTTTTGGAGTGCAATCACATCCATATCCACATTCATCTGGGCGTGGCTACACAGCGCCCCCTATGGCTTTTTTCTAATATTGTGGACATATACTTTCACGTAAATGCACCACGTCTGGTAGGCATAAGGGTCTCCTCAAGACACACACATTTCTCATTTGCATCCCTTAACTTTTCCCAACAGGAAGTGAGCTATTTTGGATTTTGTGTGTTTTTAAGTGTTTTTTCACGTACCAAACTTTGAAATACTCTTCTTAGGGGGTTCATCACATTCACACAAAATGTGGTCAGCATGATATTATAGCCCTGACACACAACTATGAACTGATTTTTAATATCTTGGAATGGTATGGCTATGGTCAGCCTTAAAATTAACTTGAAATGCTGCCCAAACAGTTCATGTTTTAATACAATTATGTATTAAATAATTTCATAAAGGTATTAAATTCTACATTGCCTGATTTTGAGGCTACAACTTTTCACATATGTTCATTGTTGGAGTGTCATCACATCCATTAAGCAATAATAGTTCACTATTTTCGCTGGAGACTCATTATATCCAGTCTTAAAACTTCAACGCAAGTCGCAAATGACTCTCCCATGTCTAATACGCGACTGCCATCTACTGGCAAAAGTTGGTATTGCATATATCTTCCAATGACGTTCATTACATTACATTACATTATTGGCATTTGGCAGACGCTCTTATCCAGAGCGACGTACAACAAGGCATACCCATAACCAGGGATAAGTTCGCTGAAAGACCCTAGAGGGAAGTACAATTTCAACTGCATGTGAATGTAATGTAATGTTCATTACGGAAAATGGCGCAGATGAGTGGACGTCATGATTAAGTGCATTTATTCTGTGTGTACTTCAACTTCTCCAGTTCGTTTCAATAATCAGCAATATGCGCTTTAGTAAATTCCCGTACTCTAACCATTGCATCTCAAAATGATACATACGTGATGTGTAGTGGCGTAGCCAGGATTCTAAAACTGGGTGTCCTCGTACAATCGATATTAGCATACTGTATCTACGTTCGAGGAAAAAGCAGAAATAACTTGGCTAAACAGACCAACTCCAGGAGCAAGTGTATTTCTTACAATCATATTGGTAAATACATATGCTGTATTGACACTTCTCTTTGTGTTCGTCTGAATATTCAGTGGAGTTGGCATGTTCTCCCCGTGTCTGCGTGGGTTTCCTCCGGGTACTCCGGTTTCCTCCCACAGTCCAAAGACATGCACGTTAGGCTGATTGGAGAGTATAAATTGCACGTTCAATGTTATTTGGTTAAAAAAAAACCGTGTTGTAGCATTTTAAGGACTCAATACAAAACAGCTGTTCGGAAAGTTAGCTTGAAAATCAAGAAGCCTTATTAAGGAATTCGAGCCGTTTCTATTTGACTTCATTCGGTTGAAGTGAATGCCGTAACCCAATTAAATGTAATTCGCGTCGGAATACACATAATAGCCTACACTGTCAACGTGAAATAAAAATATATAGAGGTTTAAATCGATCCTATATTGGGACATTTGTTATGATGGCTGGTGCAACGGGCATTTTCGGTACCGTTGACCATAATCGAATGCTAGCATTTATATCATTACACTGACCAAGTCCTGTTAAAAAGCATATCACCTTTGTGGAAACAGTGAAGTTGTCTACACAATCTATTCTACTCACAGACTAACTGCGTCGCTGTAACTTCCCCCATTTCTGATACGGGGATTCCATTCATTGGCAAAAAATGGTACTTTCATTTTTTTCTTCCTTCAAGTGATTTTTCAACGATAGGTTTTTTTATTTTCATAGCGTGCCAGTATGCATAACGATGTATGATTTACAGCTGCAGCCTACGTGACAAAATGTAATGACAACACCCAGCCCGACGTTTCTTTGCATCTATTTTCATTATATGAATTGAATAACTAAAATAAATATTAAACACATTTAAAGACTTAAAGACAGGCTTTAACTGGCACGAAAGTATCATATATTTAAAACATGAACACATGAAGTCAAAAAGAAACGTCAGCCTTTGAGGTGTCTCTGCTCGAACGCTGTGTTAACATGAGACCGTTATGTTCAACAAAGGTATCGCATGCAGGTCGTTGCCAGATGACACGCACGGGGTAACAGCAGCCAACCTGTCCACTGTTTGTGTGAGTCAAAAAACAGGTCAACTACGTTGGTTTACATGAATAGAAAACTTTCAGTTAAATCGCCAGATATGTTAGTTTATTAGATTGTCATTAAACACGAATTAAGAGAAGATACAATTTCGCTAGGAATGGTAACTTAATATGAAAATACTGTATTGAGGGCAGAGAGTTGGCATCTCTTTTAGATTTGGCTGAACAAATGCGTTTCAGGCAGCATAATTACCGGTGAAATGGAAAAGAATGATGCTGGCTAACTAGACGTTTCATGCAATATTATCCGACACTTCGGAGAGAAATTATTTTACCAAGATAAAAGGAAACATACAACTTTTGGCCAATAGATGGCACCCGTGTATCAGCGTGCAGTGCAGCGTAATGGTTCGGGCGGTGGATTAAGGCACGCAAATTCAGCGGTTCCATCCCCGGTGCAGCCACAATAAAATTGAACAGTTTCTTGAAGGTAATGGTTTTATTTTGAGTACATATCTATAGCCTAATGACTTTTCAAGCATAAATTGTGCCTCCCCGTGTAAAAACTATGGAAATTAATTAATCTCTGCTCTCCATACAGGACTGTAGCATGTTCTCACAATGTTCAAGCTAGAAGTTATTTTTGTTTCATTCTACATTGTCTCATGTGGCTGAAACTTCACTCATGTTCATTTTTGGAATGTAATCTCATCCATATCCCAATAAAGGCTCAATGGCATAGCACCACCTCCTGGGAACAGGAAGTGTGGCTTCATTTCATTTCACATCGTCTGATTTTGCTGACGCTTTAGAGCAGGGGTCACCAACCTTTTTGAAACTGAGAGCTACTTCATGGGTACTGAGTCATACTAAGCGCTACCAGTTTCTTTTGTCACGTGCACAATACTGACCTTTGAACTAGAGTAGGTCAGAGTTCACCTAAACTTTTCAACTTCATGGATAGTAAACATATTTTTAAGATATTGTCATTTTTAAATCTATATAAATGCAAGTGTGATTAAAAATAAATAGCAACAGAATAAAATTAAATTTTAGATGCAGCTCACTAGTGAGTTGTGCTATTTTTAGAACAGGCCTGCGGGCGACTCATGTGGTCCTTGGGGGCGACCTGGTGCCCGCGGGCACCGTGTTGGTGACCCCTGCTTTAGAGATATGTTCCATGTTGGATTATAATCACATCCATGTTCCAATAAATGCTCAATGTCACATCGCCACCTGCTGGCAACAGGAAGCGGCCTTAATTTCACTCAACATCTTCTGATGTGGCTTAGAATTTAGAAATAGGTTTATTATTGGAGTGTAATCAAATTCAAAAACCATACATGGTTCAATATTATAGCGCCAGCATCTGGCAACAGGAAGTGAGGCTTATATCATTGATGCATTCCAATAGCAGCACCAACATCTTCATTGATCAAAGGGGAATTCCTGTGCACACTATACGTTGTCCAGGAAGGTGATTATTTCCAAAGTGTGTACATGTTGTGAAACATGTCACTGGCACAACTATGCCACCAAGGCGGATGCGCCCATGGTGCTTGGGCCCGTTCATTGCTGCTTGCAGCTATATTTATTATTATTATTCTTTTTTCTATATGCAAATGGGCTTTTTTGAGGTGCTTGCCATGCATAAAAAGTCTGCGAATTTTGCACACACATCAGAAATAAGGACCTTCAGGATCTATTAGATGCTCAGACCTGGGCGTCGCCGAGGGACTCCACAGCGCCCCCTATCGCATTGTCATCTATTGTGGGCAGGCACTTTGAGCTACCTTCACCAAATTTTGTATGCATATAGCACTCCTCGGACCAAACACATTTCAAATTCGCATCTAATCAAATATACAAACAGGAAGTCAGCTATTTTGGATTTTGTGCGTTTTACACGTACTGCACTTTTAAGTACTCCTCCTAGGGGGTTCATCACATTCACACCACCTGTGGTCAGAATGGTCTCAGGATATTCATGATGCAAAATTGCCAGGATATTTTTGATAGCTCAAACGGGACGGTCCTAGGGGGGCGTAGAATTTTTATGTCACGCCGCGCCAACAGGAAGTGGCCGTAATTTCATGGTTTGCATTGTCTGATCTGGCTGATATTTTAGAAATACGTTTACTGTTGGAGTATAATCACATCCATATCCCAAGAACGGGTCAATGTTATAGCGCCACCATCTGGCAACAGGAAGTGAGGTCTTTATCATATTTCTATGCCTTCCTGCTAGGGCATTCATCACATTCACACGAAATGTAGTTAGCAAGATCTTAGGATACTCATGACCATATGCTGTGAAGGGATTTTTGATATCTCAAACGGTATGGAAATGGCGAGTCGTACAGTACACATATTACGTGCAAAAAAATAACTTTTTTTTCGACATCGTCCGATTTGGCTGATATTTTCCAAATATGTTCACTGTTGGAGTACAATATGAAATATATACATATCAATCGGGGCGTGGCTAGACAGCGCCCCCTATAATTAATATACTCTTTTTTTTCAATGTATTTTGCATTTTTGAGGTGCTTGCCATGGATGAAAACTCATGTAATTTTGCACACACATGAGAAGTGTTGGCTGTCAGGATCTGTCAGATGCTCAGACCTGGGCGTGTCCGAGGGACTCCACAGCGCCCTCTAATGCTTTGTCTTCTATTGTGGACAGGCACTTTGAGCTACCTTCACCTAATTTGGTACACATGTGGGACTCCTCTGGACAACCACATTTCTCATTCGCATCGAATCAAATATGTGAACAGGAAGTCAGCCATTTTGAATTTTGTGCATTTTACACGTACTACACTTTTAAGTACTCCTCCTAGGGGCTTCATTGCATTCACACGAAATGGGGTCAAACTGGTCTCACGATAGTCATGATACTAATTCCAAAGGATATTTTTGATATCTCAAACGGTATGGTCATGGCGAGGCGTACAATTTTCATGTCACGCCGCGCCAACAGGAAGTAGCCATAAATTCATGGTCTACATTGTCTGATCTTGCTGATATTTTACAAATATGTTCACTGTTAGAGTGTAATCACATCCAAATACCAAGAAGAAATCAATGTTATAGCGCCACCATCTGGCAACGGAAGTGAGGTTTTTATCATGTTTGTATGCGTTCCTGCTAGGGTATTAATCACATTCACACCAAATGTAGTAATCATGATCTTAGAATAGTCCTGACCCTAAATGAGGAGAGGATTTTTGATATCTCAAACGGTTTGGCAATGGCGAGGCGTATAATACACACGTTACGCCCAAAAACAGGAAGTGGGCTTAATTCCGTTCTACATCATCTGATCGGGCTGATATTTTACAAATATATTCACTTTTGGAGTGCAATCACATCCATATCCACATTCATCTGGGCGTGGCTACACAGCGCCCCCTATGGCTTTTTTCTAATATTGTGGACATATACTTTCACGTAAATGCACCACGTCTGGTAGGCATAAGGGTCTCCTCAAGACACACACATTTCTCATTTGCATCCCTTAACTTTTCCCAACAGGAAGTGAGCTATTTTGGATTTTGTGTGTTTTTAAGTGTTTTTTCACGTACCAAACTTTGAAATACTCTTCCTAGGGGGTTCATCACATTCACACAAAATGTGGTCAGCATGATATTATAGCCCTGACACACAACTATGAACTGATTTTTAATATCTTGGAATGGTATGGCTCTGGTCAGCCTTAAAATTTACTTGTAATGCTGCTCAAACAGTTCATGTTTTAATACAATTATGTATTAAATAATTTCAAAAAGGTATTCAATTCTACATTGCCTGATTTTGAGGCTACAACTTTTCACATATGTTCATTGTTGGAGTGTCATCACATCCATTAAGCAATAATAGTTCACTATTTTCGCTGGAGACTCATTATATCCAGTCTTAAAACTTCAACGCAAGTCGCAAATGACTCTCCCATTTCTAATACGCGACTGCCATCTACTGGCAAAAGTTGGTATTGCATATATCTTGCAATGACGTTCAATGTTATTTGGTTTAAAAAAAAACGTGTTGTAGCATTTTAAGGACTCAATACAAAACGGCTGTTCGGAAAGTTAGCTTGAAAACCAAGAAGCCTTATTAAGGAATTCGAGCCGTTTCTATTTGACTTCATTCGGTTGAAGTGAATGCCGTAACCCAATTAAATGTAATTCGCGTCGGAATACACATAATAGCCTACACTGTCAACGTGAAATAAAAATATATAGAGGTTTAAATCGATCCTATATTGGGACATTTGTTATGATGGCTGGTGCAACGGGCATTTTCGGTACCGTTGACCATAATCGAATGCTAGCATTTATATCATTACACTGACCAAGTCCTGTTAAAAAGCACATCACCTTTGTGGAAACAGTGAAGTTGTCTACACAATCTATTCTACTCACAGACTAACTGTGTCGCTGTAACTTCCCCC
Organism: Conger conger; assembly: GCF_963514075.1. Lineage (NCBI taxonomy): Eukaryota > Metazoa > Chordata > Actinopteri > Anguilliformes > Congridae > Conger > Conger conger. Next base: position 33,108,672 of record NC_083761.1, read on the forward strand.
CATTTCTGATACGGGGATTCCATTCATTGGCAGAAAGTGGAACTTTTATATTTTTCTTCCTTCAAGTGATTTTTCAACGATAGGTTTTTTTTTTTTTTCTAGCGAGCCAGTAGGCATAACGATGTATGATTTACAGCTGCAGCCTACGTGACAAAATGTATTGACAACACCCAGCCCGACGTTTCTTTGCATCTATTTTCATTTTTGAATAGAATATCTGAAATAAATATTAAAGACATTTAATGACTGTCTTTAACTGGCAGGAGAGTAGCATATATTTAAAAGAGTCAAAAGTCAAAAAGAAACGTTAACGTTTGAGATGGCTCTGGTCGAACTCTGTGTTAACATGAGACCGTTATGTTCAACAAAGGTATGGCATGCAGGTCGTTGCGAGATGACGCGCACGGGCTAACAGCAGCCAGCCAGTCCACTGTCTGTGTGAGTAAAAAAAACAGGTCAGCTACGTTTGTTTACATGAATAGAAAACTTTCAGTTAAATCGCCATATATGTTAGTTTATTTTGCTTGTCATTAAACACGAATTAAGAGAACATACAATTTCGCTAGGAATTTTTGACTTAATATGAAAATACCGGATTGAGGGCAGAGACTTGGCATCTCCTTTAGATTTGGCTGAACAAATGCGTTTCAGGCAGCATAATTACCGGTGAAATGGAAAAGAATGATGCTGGCTAACTCGACGTTTAATGCAATACTATCCGACACTTCGGAGAGAAATTATTTAACCAGGATAAAAGGAAACATACAACTTTTGGCCAATAGATGGCGTACGTGTATAAGAGGGCAGTATAGCTTAATGGTTCAGACAGTGGATTAAGACATGCAAGGTCCGCGGTTCCATCCCCGGTGCGGCCACAATAAAGTTGAATAGTTTCTTTACGCCAATGGTTTTATTTTGAGTGCATATTTATAACCGAATGACTTCTCAAGCGTAAATTGTGCCTCCCGCTGTAAAATCTATTGAAATTTATTCATCTCTGCTCTCCATACAGGACTGGAGCATATTATTACAATGTGCAAGCAAGAAGTAATTTTTGTTTCATTCTACATTGTCTGATGTGGCAGAAACGTCACACATGTTCATTTTTGGAGTGTAATCTCATCCATATACCAAGAAAGGCTCAATGGCATAGCGCCACCATCTGGCAACAGGAAGTGGCTTTAATTTTACTTGACATCTTCCAATTTGGCTGAAAATGTACAAATATGTTAATTATTGGAGTGTAATCAAATCCATAAACCATACACGGCTCAATACTATAGCGCCACCATCTGGCAACAGGAAGTGGCTTTAATTTTACTCGACATCTTCCAATTTGGCTGAAAATGTACAAATATGTTCATTTTTGGAGTGAAATCAAATCCATCAACCATACACACCTCAATATTATAGCGCCACCATCTGGCAATAGGAAGTGAGGCTTATATCATTGATGCATTCCAATAGCAGCAGCAACATCTTCATTGATCAAAGGGGAATTCCTGTGCACACTATTCGTTGTCCAGGAAGGTGATTATTTCCAAAGTGTGTACATATTGTGAAACATGTCATTGGCACAACTGTGCCACCAAGGCGGTTGCGCCCATGGTGCTTGGGCCCGTTCATTGCTGCTTGCAGCTATATTTATTATTATTATTCTTTTTTCTATATGCAAATGGGCCTTTTTGAGGTGCTTGCCATTGATAAAAAGTCTGGGAATTTTGCACACACATCAGAAATGAGGACCTTCAGGATTGATTAGATGCTCAAACCTGGGCGTGGCCGAGAGACTCCACAGCGCCCCCTATCGCATTGTCATCTATTGTGGGCAGGCACTTTGAGCTACCTTCACAAAATTTAGTACGCATATAGCACTCCTCGGAACAAAAACATTTATAATTTGCATCTAATCAAATATATAAACAGGAAGTCAGCAATTTTGGATTTTGTGCGTTTTACATGTACTGCACTTTTAAGTACTCCTCCTAGGGGGTTCATCACATTCACACCACCTGTGGTCAGAATGGTCTCAGGCTATTCATGATGCTAAATTGCCAGGATATTTTTGATAGCTCAAACGGGACGGTCCTGGGGAGGCGTAGAATTTTTATGTCACGCCGCGCCAACAGGAAGTGGCCGTAATTTCATGGTCTACATTGTCTGATCTGGCTGATATTTTAGAAATACGTTTATTGTTGGAGTATAATCACATCCATATCCCAAGAACGGGTCAATGTTATAGCGCCACCATCTGGCAACAGGAAGTGAGGTCTTTATCATATTTGTATGCCTTCCTGCTAGGGCATTCATCACATTCACACGAAATGTGGTCCGCATGATCTTAGGATAGTCATGACCATAAGCTGTGAAGGGATTTTTGATATCTCCAACGGTATGGAAATGGCGAGTCGTACAGTACACATATTGCGTGCAAAAAAATGACTTTTTTTTTGACATCGTCCGATCTGGCTGATATTTTACAAATATGTTCACTGTTGGAGTACAATATGAAATATATACATATCAATCGGGGCGTGGCTAGACAGCGCCCCCTAAAATTATTATTCTCTTTTTTTTCAATGTATTTTGCATTTTTGAGGTGCTTGCCATGGATGAAAACTCACGGAATTTTGCACACACATGAGAAGTGTTGGCTGTCAAGATGTATCAGATGCTCAGACCTGGGCGTGGCCGAGGGACTCCACAGCGCCCCCTAATGCTTTGTCTTCTATTGTGGACAGGAACTTTGAGCTACCTTCACCTAATTTGGTATGCATGTGGGCCTCCTGTGGACAAACACATTTCTCATTCGCATCGAATCAAATATGTGAACAGGAAGTCAGCCATTTTGAATTTTGTGCATTTTACACGTACTACACTTTTAAGTACTCCTCCTAGGGGGTTCATTGCATTCACACGAAATGTGGTCAAAGTGGTCTCAGGATAGTCATGATACTAATTCCAAAGGATATTTTTGATATCTCAAACGGTATGGTCATGGCGAGGCGTAAAATTTTCATGTCACGCCGCGCCAACAGGAAGTAGCCATAAATTCATGGTCTACATTGTCTGATCTGGCTGATATTTTACAAATATGTTCACTGTTAGAGTCTAATCACATCCATATACCAAGAAGAAATCAATGTTATAGCGCCACCATCTGGCAACGGAAGTGAGGTTTTTATCATGTTTGTATGCGTTCCTGCTAGGGTATTCATCACATTCACACCAAATGTAGTCATCATGATCTTAGAATAGTCCTGACCCTAAATGACGAAAGGATTTTTGATATCTCAAACGGTTTGGCAATGGCGAGGCGTATAATACACATGTTACGCCCAAAAACAGGAAGTGGGCTTAATTCCGTTCTACATCATCTGATCGGGCTGATATTTTACAAATATATTCACTTTTGGAGTGCAATCACATCCATATCCACATTCATCTGGGCGTGGCTACACAGCGCCCCCTATGGCTTTTTTCTAATATTGTGGACATATACTTTCACGTAAATGCACCACGTCTGGTTGGCATAAGGGTCTCCTCAAGACACACACATTTCTCATTTGCATTTCTTAACTTTTCCCAACAGGAAGTGAGCTATTTTGGATTTTGTGTGTTTTTAAGTGTTTTTTCACGTACCAAACTTTGAAATACTCTTCCTAGGGGGTTCATCACATTCACACAAAATGTGGTCAGCATGATATTATAGCCCTGACACACAACTATGAACTGATTTTTAATATCTTGGAATGGTATGGCTATGGTCAGCCTTAAAATTAACTTGTAATGCTGCCCAAACAGTTCATGTTTTAATACAATTATGTATTAAATCATTTCAAAAAGGTATTAAATTCTACATTGCCTGATTTTGAGGCTACAACTTTTCATATATGTTCATTGTTGGAGTGTCATCACATCCATTAAGCAATAATAGTTCACTATTTTCGCTGGAGACTCATTATATCCAGTCTTAAAACTTCAAGGCAAGTCGCAAATGACTCTCCCATTTCTAATACGCGACTGCCATCTACTGGCAAAACTTGGTATTGTTTCTCAAGTGATTTCTCAAATACAAGTTTTGTTTCTTTTTGCGAGCCAGTAACCATAACGATGTATGAGTAACAGCGGCAGCCTACGTGACAAAATGTACTGACAACACCCAGCCCATAGCAACGTTTTTTCTCATCCACCTTAATTATATGGATTGAATAACTAAAATAAAAGACAGGCTTTTACTGGCAGGAAAGTATCATATATTTCAAAGATTAACACATATAATGCATATCTTGCAATGACGTTCAATGTTATTTGGTTTATAAAAAACCGTGTTGTAGCATTTTAAGGACTCAATACAAAACAGCTGTTCGGAAAGTTAGCTTGAAAACCAAGAAGCCTTATTAAGGATTTCGAGCCGTTTCTATTTCACTTCATTCGATTGAAGTGAATGCCGTAACCCAATTAAATGTAATTCGCGTCGGAATACACATAATAGCCTACACTGTCAACGTGAAATAAAAATATATAGAGGTTTAAATCGATCCTATATTGGGACATTTGTTATGATGGCTGGTGCAACGGGCATTTTCGGTACCGTTGACCATAATCGAATGCTAGCATTTATATCATTACACTGACCAAGTCCTGTTAAAAAGCACATTTTTGGTTCCTTTGTGGAAACAGTGAAGTTGTCTACACAATCTATTCTACTCACAGACTAACTGCGTCGCTGTAACTTCCCCCCATTTCTGATACGGGGATTCCATTTATTGGCAGAAAGTGGAACTTTTATATTTTTCTTCCTTCAAGTGATTTTTCAACGATAGGTTTTTGTTTTTTTCTAGCGAGCCAGTAGGCATAACGATGTATGATTTACAGCTGCAGCCTACGTGACAAAATGTATTGACAACACCCAGCCCGACGTTTCTTTGCATCTATTTTCATTACATGAATTGAATAACTAAAATAAATATTAAAGACATTTAAAGACTTAAAGACAGGCTTTAACTGGCAGGAGAGTATCATATTTTTAAAAGATTAACACATGAAGTCAAAAAGAAACTTTAGCGTCTGAGGTGGCTCTGCTCGAACGCTGTGTTAACATGAGACCGTTTTGTTCAACAAAGGTATCACATGCAGGTCGTTGCGAGATGACACGCACGGGCTAACAGCAGCCAGCCAGTCCACTGTCTGTGTGAGTCAAAAAACAGGTCAGCTACGTTGGTTTACATGAATAGAAAACTTTCAGTTAAATCGCCAGCTATGTTAGTTTATTAGGCTTGTCATTAAACACGAATTAAGAGAACATACAATTTCGCTAGGAATGGTAAATTAATATGAAAATACTGTATTGAGGGCAGAGAGTTGGCATCTCTTTTAGATTTGGCTGAACAAATGCGTTTCAGGCAGCATAATTACCAGTGAAATGGAAAAGAATGATGCTGGTTAACTAGACGTTTCGTGCAATATTATCCGACACTTCGTAGAGAAATTATTAAACCAAGATAAAAGGAGACATTTGGCCAATAGATGGCACCCGTGTATAAGCGGGCAGTATAGCGTAATGGTTAGGGCGGTGGATTAAGGCACGCAAACTCAGCCGTTCGATCCCCGCTGCAGCCACAATGAATTTGAATAGTTTCTTGTAGCCAATTGTTTTCATTTTGAGTGCATGTTTATGGCCTAATGACTTTTCAAGCATAAATTGTGCCTCCCCGTGTAAAAACTATGGAAATTAATTAATCTCTGCTCTCCATACAGGACTGTAGCATGTTATCACAATGTGCAAGCAAGACGTTATTTTTATTTCATTCTACATTGTCTGATGTGGCTGAAACTTCACACGTTCATTTTTGGAGTGTAATCTCATCCATTTTCCAATAAAGGCTAAATGGCAAAGCGCCACCCGCTGGCAACAGGAAGTGAGCCTTATATTGCATTCTTAAGCATTATTTTTCAATGGGTTCATGACATTCACGGTAAATGTGGTCAGCATGATGTTAGGATGGTCCTGACAAAACAGATTTTTGATTTACTGGGATGATATAGCTATGGTCAGGCACATAAAAAACACATCATGCCAGACAAACAGGAAGTGGTCATACTTAAATTCTCCAATGTCTGATGTGACTGCAACTTTACACAGATGCTCAGTGTTGGAGTGTAAACAAATCCATATTCCAAAAACGACTCAATGTTATAGCAGCATCATCTGGAAACAGGAATTGACCTTAATTTCGCTGAACATCTTCCGATGTGGCTGAAAATGTACAAATATGTTTATTTCTGGAGTGTAATCAAATTCAAAAAACATACACGGATCAATAATATAGCGCCACCATCTGGCAACAGGAAGTGAGGCTTATATCATTGATGCATTCCAATAGCAGCGCCAACATCTTCATTGATCAAATGGAAATTCCTGTGCACACTATACGTTGTCCAGGAAGGTGATTATTTCCAAAGTGTGTACATGTTGTGAAACATGTCATTGGCAGAACTATGCCACCAAGGCGGTTGCCCCCATGGGGCTTGGGCCCGTTCATTGCTGCTTGCAGCTATATTTAGGGCCCAAGCACCGTAGGGTGCGAAGGACCCTATTGTTATTGGAAGGATTATTATTATTATTATTAGGGCCCAAGCACCGTAGGGTGCGAAGGACCCTATTGTTATTGTAAAGATTATTATTATTATTATTATTATTATTAGGGCCCAAGCACCGTAGGGTGCGAAGGACCCTATTGTTATTGTAAAGATTATTATTATTATTATTATTATTATTATTATTATTATTATTCTTTCTCTTCCGTCAAATGGGCATTTTTGAGGGCCTTGCCCTGGCTAAAAAGTCTTGAAATTTTGCAAACACATCAGAAGTGGTGGCCGTCAGGATCTATCAGATGCTCAGACCTGGGTGTGGCCGAGGGACTCCACAGCGCCCCCTATTGCGCTGACCCCCCCCCCCCCTGCATTGTTGTCTATTGTGGGCAGGCACTTTGAGCTACATGAACCTAATTTGGTATGCATGTGTGGCTCCTCAATTGAAACACATTTCTTATTCGCATTGATGCAAATATGCGAACAGGAAGTCAGCCATTTTGAATTTTGTGCGTTTTCACATGTACTACACTTTTAAGTACTCCTCCTAGGCGGTTCATCGCATTCACACCAAATGTGGTATGAATGGTCTCAAGATAGTCATGATTCTAAATTGCCAGGATATTTTTGATATCTCAAACGGTATGGTCATGGCGAGGCGTACAATTTTTATGTCACGCCGCGCCAAAAGGAAGTGGTCATAATTTTGTGGTTTCCATCGTCTGATCTGGCTGATATTTTACAAATATGTTAATTGTGTGAATATACTCACATCCACCTCCCAAGAAGAAGTCAAAGTTATAGCGCCACCATCTGGCAACAGGAAGTGAGGTTTTTATCATATTTGTATGTGTTCCTGCTAGGGTATTCATCACATTCACACCAAATGTAGGCAGCATGATCTTAGGATAGTCCTGACCCTAAAAGCCAAACGGATTTTTGATATCTCAAACGGTTTGGCAATGGCGAGGCGTACAATACACACGTTACGAGCGAAAACAGGAAGTGGGCTTAATTCCGTTCTACATCGTCTGATTGGGCTGATATTTTACAGATATATTCACTTTTGGAGTGCAATCACATCCTTATCCACATACATCTGGGCGTGGCCACGCAGCGCCCCCTATGGTTCTTTTCTAATATTGTGGACATATACTTTCACGTAAATTCACCGAATATGGTATGCATATGGGTCTCCTCAAGACACACACATTTCTCATTTGCATCCCTTAACTTTTCCAAACAGGAAGTGAGCTATTCTGGATTTTGTGTGTTTTTAAGTGTTTTTACACGTACCAAACTCTGAAATACTCCTCCTAGGGGGTTCATCACATTCACACGAAATGTGGTGAGAATGGTCTCAGGATAATCCTGATGCAAAATTGAAAGGATATTTCTGATATGTCAAACGGTACGGCTATGGCGAGGCGTACAATTTGAGGTCTCGCCGCGGCAACAGGAAGTGGTCGTAATTTCATTCTAGATGGTCTGATCTGGTTGATATTACACAGATATGTTCGTTGTGGGAGTGTAATCACATCCATATCCCAAAAATGACTCAATGTTATAGCGCCACCATATGGAAACTATAACATTGAATTGATCTTAATTTGACTCAACATCTTCCGATGTGGCTTAGTATTTAGAAATAGGTTTATTATTGCAGTGTAATCAAATTCAAAAACCATACACGGCTCAATATTATAGCGCCACCATCTGGCAACAGGAAGTGAGGCTTATATCATTGATGCGTTCCAATAGCAGCACCAACATCTTCATTGATCAAAGGGGAATTCCTGTGCACACGATACGTTGTCCAGGAAGGTGATTATTTCCAAAGTGTGTACAGATTGTGAAACATGTCATTGGCACAACTATGCCACCAAGGCGGTTGCGCCCATGGTGCTTGGGCCCGTTCATTGCTGCTTGCAGCTATATTTAGGGCCCAAGCACCGTAGGGTGCGAAGGACCCTATTGTTATTGGAAGGATTATTATTATTATTATTATTATTATTATTATTATTATTATTCTTTCTCTTCCGTCAAATGGGCATTTTTGAGGGCCTTGCCATGGCTAAAAAGTCTTGAAATTTTGCAGACACATCAGAAGTGGTGGCCGTCAGGATCTATCAGATGCTCAGACCTGGGTGTGGCCGAGGGACTCCACAGCGCCCCCTATTGCGCTGACCCCCCCCCCCCCCATTGCATTGTTGTCTATTGTGGGCAGGCACTTTGAACTACATGAAACTAATTTGGTAACCATGTGTGGCTCCTCAATTCAAACACATTTCTCATTCGCATTTATGCAAATATGCGAACAGGAAGTGAGCTATTTTGGATTTTGTGTGTTTTACACGTACTACACTTTTACGTACTCCTCCTAGGGGGTTCATAGCATTCACACCAACTGTGGTCAGAATGGTCTCAGGATATTCATGATGCTAAATTGCCAGGATATTTTTGATAGCTCAAACGGGATGGTCATGGCGAGGCGTGCAATTTTTATGTCACGCCGCGCCAACAAAAAGTGGTCATAATTTCATGGTCTACATCGTCTGATCTGGCTGATATTTTAGAAATATGTTTAGTGTTGGAGTATAATCACATCCATATCCCAAGAACGGGTCAATGTTATAGCGCCACCATCTGGCAACAGGAAGTGAGGTCTTTATCATATTTGTATGCCTTCCTGCTAGGGCATTCATCACATTCACACGAAATGTGGTCAGCATGATCTTAGGATAGTCATGACCATAAGCTGTGAAGGGATTTTTGATATCTCAAACGGTATGGAAATGGCGAGTCGTACAGTACACATATTTCGTGCAAAAAAATGACTTTTTTTTCGACATCGTCCGATCTGGCTGATATTTTACAAATATGTTCACTGTTGGAGTACAATATGAAATATATACATATCAATCGGGGCGTGGCTAGACAGCGCCCCCTATAATTATTATTCTCTTTTTTTTCAATGTATTTAGCATTTTTGAGGTGCTTGCCATGGATGGAAACTCACGGAATTTTGCACACACATGAGAAGTGTTGGCTCTCAGGACGTATCAGATGCTCAGACCTGGGCGTGGTCGAGGGACTCCACAGCGCCCCCTAATGCTTTGTCTTCTATTGTGGACAGGCACTTTGAGCTACCTTCACCTAATTTGGTATGCATGTGGGGCTCCTCTGGACAAACACATTTCTCTTTCGCATCGAATCAAATATGTGAACAGGAAGTCAGCCATTTTGAATTTTGTGCATTTTACACGTACTACACTTTTAAGTACTCCTCCTAGGGGGTTCATTGCATTCACACGAAATGTGGTCAAAGTGGTCTCAGGATAGTCATGATACTAATTCCAAAGGATATTTTTGATATCTCAAACGGTATGGTCATGGCGAGGCGTACAATTTTCATGTCACGCCGCGCCAACAGGAAGTAGCCATAAATTCATGCTCTACATTGTCTGATCTGGCTGATATTTTACAAATATGTTCACTGTTAGAGTGTAATCACATCCAAATACCAAGAAGAAATCAATGTTATAGCGCCACCATCTGGCAACGGAAGTGAGTTTTTTATCATGTTTGTATGTGTTCCTGCTAGGGTATTCATCACATTCACACCAAATGTAGTCATCATGATCTTAGAATAGTCCTGACCCTAAATGACGAAAGGATTTTTGATATCTCAAACGGTTTGGCAATGGCGAGGCGTATAATACACACGTTACGCCCAAAAACAGGAAGTGGGCTTAATTCCGTTCTACATCATCTGATCGGGCTGATATTTTACAAATATATTCACTTTTGGAGTGCAATCACATCCATATCCACATTCATCTGGGCGTGGCTACACAGCGCCCCCTATGGCTTTTTTCTAATATTGTGGACATATACTTTCACGTAAATGCACCACGTCTGGTAGACATAAGGGTCTCCTCAAGACACACACATTTCTCATTTGCATCCCTTAACTTTTCCCAACAGGAAGTGAGCTATTTTGGATTTTGTGTGTTTTTAAGTGTTTTTTCACGTACCAAACTTTGAAATACTCTTCCTAGGGGGTTCATCACATTCACACAAAATGTGGTCAGCATGATATTATAGCCCTGACACACAACTATGAACTGATTTTTAATATCTTGGAATGGTATGGCTATGGTCAGCCTTAAAATTTACTTGTAATGCTGCCCAAACAGTTCATGTTTTAATACAATTATGTATTAAATAATTTCAAAAAGGTATTAAATTCTACATTGCCTGATTTTGAGGCTACAACTTTTCACATATGTTCATTGTTGGAGTGTCATCACATCCATTAAGCAATAATAGTTCACTATTTTCGCTGGAGACTCATTATATCCAGTCTTAAAACTTCAACGCAAGTGGCAAATGACTCTCCCATTTCTAATACGCGACTGCCATCTACTGGCAAAAGTTGGTATTGTATATATCTTGCAATGACGTTCAATGTTATTTGGTTTATAAAAAACCGTGTTGTAGCATTTTAAGGACTCAATACAAAACAGCTGTTCGGAAAGTTGGCTTGAAAACCAAGAAGCGTTATTAAAGAATTCGAGCCGTTTCTATTTGACTTCATTCGATTGAAGTGAATGCCGTAACCCAATTAAATGTAATTCGCGTCGGAATACACACAATCGCCTACACTGTGAACGTGAAATAAAAATATATAGAGGTTTAAATCGATCCTATATTGGGACATTTGTTATGATGGCTGGTGCAACGGGCATTTTCGGTACCGTTGACCATAATCGAATGCTAGCATTTATATCATTACACTGACCAAGTCCTGTTAAAAAGCACATTTTTGGTTCCTTTGTGGAAACAGTGAAGTTGTCTACATAATCTATTCTACTCACAGACTAACTGCGTCGCTGTAACTTCCCCCCATTTCTTATACGGGGATTCCATTTATTTGCTGAAAGTGGTACTTTTTTTTTTTTCTTCCTTCAAGTGATTTTTCAACGATAGGTTTTTGTTTTTTTCTAGCAGCAGTAGGCATAACGATGTATGATTTACAGCTGCAGCCTACGTGACAAAATGTATTGACAACACCCAGCCCGACGTTTCTTTGCATCTATTTTCATTCTATGAATTGAATATCTGAAATAAATATTAAAGACATTTAATGACTGTCTTTAACTGGCAGGAGAGTAGCATATATTTAAAAGAGTCAAAAGTCAAAAAGAAACGTTAACGTTTTAGATGGCTCTGGTCGAACTCTGTGTTAACATGAGACCGTTATTTTCAAAAAAGGTATGGCATGCAGGTCGTTGGCTAACAGCAGCCAGCCTGTCCACTGTCTGTGTGAGTCAAAAAACAGGTCAGCTACGTTTGTTTACATGAATAGAAAACTTTCAGTTAAATCGCCAGATATGTTAGTTTATTTTGCTTGTCATTAAACACGAATTAAGAGAACATACAATTTCGCTAGGAATTTTTGACTTAATATGAAAATACCGGATTGAGGGCAGAGACTTGGCATCTCCTTTAGATTTGGCTGAACAAATGCGTTTCAGGCAGCATAATTACCGGTGAAATGGAAAAGAATGATGCTGGCTAACTAGACGTTTATTGCAATATTATCCGACACTTAGGAGAGAAATTATTTAACCAAGATAAAAGGAAACATACAACTTTTGGCCAATAGATGGCGTACGTGTATAAGAGGGCAGTATAGCTTAATGGTTCAGACAGTGGATTAAGACATGCAAGGTCCTCGGTTCCATCCCCGGTGCGGCCACAATAAAGTTGAATAGTTTCTTTACGCCAATGGTTTTATTTTGAGTGCCTTTTTTTAACCGAATGACTTCTCAAGCGTAAATTGTGCCTCCCGCTGTAAAATCTATTGAAATTAATTCATCTCTGCTCTCCATACAGGACTGGTGCATATTATTACAATGTGCAAGCAAGAAGTAATTTTTGTTTCATTCTACATTGTCTGATGTGGCAGAAACTTCACACATGTTCATTTTTGGAGTGTAATCTCATCCATTTTCCAATAAAGGCTCAATGGCAAAGCGCCACCCGCTGGCAACAGGAAGTGAGCCTTATATTGCATTCTTAAGCATTATTTTTCAATGGGTTCATGACATTCACGGTAAATGTGGTCAGCATGATGCTAGGATGGTCCTGACAAAACAGATTTTTGATTTACTGGGATGATATAGCTATGGTCAGGCACATAAAAAACACATCATGCCAGACAAACAGGAAGTGGTCATACTTAAATTCTCCAATGTCTGATGTGACTGCAACTTTACACAGATGCTCAGTGTTGGAGTGTAATCAAATCCATATTCCAAAAACGACTCAATGTTAAAGCAGCATCATCTGGAAACAGGAATTGACCTTAATTTCGCTCAACGTCTTCCGATGTGGCTGAAAATGTACAAATATGTTTATTTCTGGAGTGGAATCAAATTCAAAAACCATACATGGCTCAATAATATAGCGCCACCATCTGGCAATAGGAAGTGAGGCTTATATCATTGATGCGTTCCAATAGCAGCGCCAAAATCTTCATTGATAAAAAGGGAATTCCTGTGCACACTATACGTTGTCCAGGAAGGTGATTATTTCCAAAGTGTGTACATGTTGTGAAACATGTCATTGGCAGAACTATGCCACCAAGGCGGTTGCCCCCATGGGGCTTGGGCCCGTTCATTGCTGCTTGCAGCTATATTTATTATTATTATTCTTTTTCTTCAGGCAAATGGGCTTTTTTGAGGGCCTTGCCATGCGTAAAAAGTCTTGACATTTTGCACACACATCAGAAGTGGTTGCTGTCAGGAGCTCTCAGATGCTCAGACCTGGGCGTTGCCGAGGGACTCCACAGCGCCCCCTATCGCATTGTCTTCTATTGTGGGCAGGCACTTTGAGCTACCTGCACCTAATTTGGTGGCCATATAGCGCTCCTCGGTCCAAACACATTTCTCATTCGGATCTAATCAAATATCCAAACAGGAAGTCAGCCATTTTGGATTTTCTGAGTTTTACACGTACTACACTTTTAAGTACTCCTCCTAGGGGGTTCATCGCATTCACACCAACTGTGGTCAGAATGGTCTCAGGATAGTCATGATGCTAAATTGCCAGGATATTTTTGATAGCTCAAACGGGACGGTCATGGGGAGGAGTACAATTTTTATGTCACGCCGCGCCAACAGGAAGTGGCCATAATTTCATGGTCTACATTGTCTGATCTGGCTGATATTTTAGAAATACGTTTAATGTTGGAGTGTAATCACATCCATATCCCAAGAAAAGGTCAATGTTATAGCGCCACCATCTGGCAATAGGAAGTGAGGTCTTTAACATATTTGTATGCATTCCTGCTAGGGCATTCAGCACATTCACACCAAATGTGGTCAGCATGATCTTAAGATAGTCCTTACGCAAAAAAACAGGAAGTGGGCTTAATTCCGTTCTACATCATCTGATCGGGCTGATATTTTACAAATATATTCACTTTTGGAGTGCAATCACATCCATATCCACATTCATCTGGGCGTGGCTACACAGCGCCCCCTATGGCTTTTTTCTAATATTGTGGACATATACTTTCACGTAAATGCACCACGTCTGGTAGGCATAAGGGTCTCCTCAAGACACACACATTTCTCATTTGCATCCCTTAACTTTTCCCAACAGGAAGTGAGCTATTTTGGATTTTGTGTGTTTTTAAGTGTTTTTTCACGTACCAAACTTTGAAATACTCTTCCTAGGGGGTTCATCACATTCACACAAAATGTGGTCAGCATGATATTATAGCCCTGACACACAACTATGAACTGATTTTTAATATCTTGGAATGGTATGGCTATGGTCAGCCTTAAAATTAACTTGAAATGCTGCCCAAACAGTTCATGTTTTAATACAATTATGTATTAAATAATTTCATAAAGGTATTAAATTCTACATTGCCTGATTTTGAGGCTACAACTTTTCACATATGTTCATTGTTGGAGTGTCATCACATCAATTAAGCAATAATAGTTCACTATTTTCGCTGGAGACTCATTATATCCAGTCTTAAAACTTCAACGCAAGTCGCAAATGACTCTCCCATTTCTAATACGCGACTGCCATCTACTGGCAAAAGTTGGTATTGCATATATCTTGCAATGACGTTCAATGTTATTTGGTTTAAAAAAAACCGTGTTGTAGCATTTTAAGGACTCAATAAAAAACAGCTGTTCGGAAAGTTAGCTTGAAAATCAAGAGGCCTTATTAAGGAATTCGAGCCGTTTCTATTTGACTTCATTCGGTTGAAGTGAATGCCGTAACCCAATTAAATGTAATTCGCGTCGGAATACACATAATAGCCTACACTGTCAACGTGAAATAAAAATATATAGAGGTTTAAATCGATCCTATATTGGGACATTTGTTATGATGGCTGGTGCAACGGGCATTTTCGGTACCGTTGACCATAATCGAATGCTAGCATTTATATCATTACACTGACCAAGTCCTGTTAAAAAGCACATCACCTTTGTGGAAACAGTGAAGTTGTCTACACAATCTATTCTACTCACAGACTAACTGCGTCGCTGTAACTTCCCCCCATTTCTGATACGGGGATTCCATTTATTGGCAGAAAGTGGAACTTTTATATTTTTCTTCCTTCAAGTGATTTTTCAACGATAGGTTTTTGTTTTTTTTCTAGCGAGCCAGTAGGCATAACGATGTATGATTTACAGCTGCAGCCTACGTGACAAAATGTATTGACAACACCCAGCCCGACGTTTCTTTGCATCTATTTTCATTTTTGAATAGAATATCTGAAATAAATATTAAAGACATTTAATGACTGTCTTTAACTGGCAGGAGAGTAGCATATATTTAAAAGAGTCAAAAGTCAAAAAGAAACGTTAACGTTTGAGATGGCTGTGGTCGAACTCTGTGTTAACATGAGACCGTTATGTTCAACAAAGGTATGGCATGCAGGTCGTTGCGAGATGACGCGCATTGGCTAACAGCAGCCAGCCTGTCCACTGTCTGTGTGAGTAAAAAAAACAGGTCAGCTACGTTTGTTTACATGAATAGAAAACTTTCAGTTAAATCGCCAGATATGTTAGTTTATTTTGCTTGTCATTAAACACGAATTAAGAGAACATACAATTTCGCTAGGAATTTTTGACTTAATATGAAAATACCGGATTGAGGGCAGAGACTTGGCATCTCCTTTAGATTTGGCTGACCAAATGCGTTTCAGGCAGCATAATTACCGGTGAAATGGAAAAGAATGATGCTGGCTAACTCGACGTTTAATGCAATATTATCCGACACTTCGGAGAGAAATTATTTAACCAGGATTAAAGGAAACATACAACTTTTGGCCAATAGATAACGCACGTGTATAAGAGGGCAGCATAGCTTAATGGTTCAGACAGTGGATTAAGACATGCAAGGTCCGCGGTTCCATCCCCGGTGCGGCCACAATAAAGATGAATAGTTTCTTTACGCCAATGGTTCTATTTTGAGTGCATATTTATAACCGAATGACTTCTCAAGCGTAAATTGTGCCTCCCGCTGTAAAATCTATTGAAATTAATTAATCTCTGCTCTCCATACAGGACTGGAGCATATTATTACACTGTGCAAGCAAGAAGTAATTTTTGTTTCATTCTACATTGTCTGATGTGGCAGAAACTTCACACATGTTCATTTTTGGAGTGTAATCTCATCCATATACCAAGAAAGGCTCAATGGCATAGCGCCACCATCTGGCAACAGGAAGTGGCTTTAATTTTACTTGACATCTTCCAATTTGGCTGAAAATGGACAAATATGTTAATTATTGGAGTGTAATCAAATCCATGAACCATACACGGCTCAATATTATACCGCCACCATCTGGCAACAGGAAGTGGCTTAAATTTTACGTGACATCTTCCAATTTGGCTGAAAATGTACAAATATGTTAATTATTGGAGTGAAATCAAATCCATAAACCATACACGGCTCAATATTATAGCGCCACCATCTGGCAATAGGAAGTGAGGCTTATATCATTGATGCATTCCAATAGCAGCAGAAACATCTTCATTGATCAAAGGGGAATTCCTGTGCACACTATACGTTGTCCAGGAAGGTGATTATTTCCAAAGTGTGTACATATTGTGAAACATGTCATTGGCACAACTATGCCACCAAGGCGGTTGCGCCCATGGTGCTTGGGCCCGTTCATTGCTGCTTGCAGCTATATTTATTATTATTATTCTTTTTTCTATATGCAAATGGGCCTTTTTGAGGTGCTTGCCATGCATAAAAAGTCTGGGAATTTTGCACACACATCAGAAATGAGGACCTTCAGGATTGATTAGATGCTCAGACCTGGGCGTGGCCGAGAGACTCCACAGCGCCCCCTATCGCATTGTCATCTATTGTGGGCAGGCACTTTGAGCTACCTTCACAAAATTTAGTACGCATATAGCACTCCTCGGACCAAAAACATTTATAATTTGCATCTAATCAAATATACAAACAGGAAGTCAGCAATTTTGGATTTTGTGCGTTTTACATGTACTGCACTTTTAAGTACTCCTCCTAGGGGGTTCATCACATTCACACCACCTGTGGTCAGAATGGTCTCAGGATATTCATGATGCTAAATTGCCAGGATATTTTTGATAGCTCAAACGGGACGGTCCTGGGGAGGCTTAGAATTTTTATGTCACACCGCGCCAACAGGAAGTGGCCGTAATTTCATGGTCGACATTGTCTGATCTGGCTGATATTTTAGAAATACGTTTATTGTTGGAGTATAATCACATCCATATCCCAAGAACGGGTCAATGTTATAGCGCCACCATCTGGCAACAGGAAGTGAGGTCTTTATCATATTTGTATGCCTTCCTGCTAGGGCATTCAGCACATTCACACCAAATGTGGTCAGCATGATCTTAAGATAGTCCTTACGCTAAATTGTGAAGGGATTTTTGATATCTCAAACGGTATGGAAATGGCGAGTCGTAAAGTACACATATTGCGTGCAAAAAAATGACTTTTTTTTTGACATCGTCCGATCTGGCTGATATTTTACAAATATATTCATTGTAGCAGTACAATATCAGATATATAGATATCAATCGGGGCGTGGCTAGACAGCGCCCCCTATAATTATTATTCTCTTTTTTTTCAATGTATTTTGCATTTTTGAGGTGCTTGCCATGGATGAAAACTCACAGAATTTTGCAGACACATGAGGAGTTGCGGCTTTCAGGACCTATTAGATCCGCAGACCTGGGCGTGGCCAAGGGACTCCACAGCGTCCCCTAATGCTTTGTCTTCTATTGTGGACAGGCACTTTGAGCTACCTTCACCTAATTTGGTATGCATGTGGGGCTCCTCTGGAGAAACACATTTCTCTTTTGCATCAAATCAAATATGTGAACAGGAAGTCAGCCATTTTGAATTTTGTGCGTTTTACACGTACTACACTTTTAAGTACTCCTCCTCGGGGGTTCATTGTATTCACACGAAATGTGGTCAAAACGGTCTCAGGATAGTCATGATACTAATTCCAAAGGATATTTTTGATATCTCAAACGGTATGGTCATGGCGAGGCGTACAATTTTCATGTCACGCCGCGCCAACAGGAAGTAGCCATAAATTCATGCTCTACATTGTCTGATCTGGCTGATATTTTACAAATATGTTCACAGTTAGACTGTAATCACATCCATATACCAAGAAGAAATCAATGTTATAGCGCCACCATCTGGCAACGGAAGTGAGGTTTTTATCATGTTTGTATGCGTTCCTGCTAGGGTATTCATCAAATTCACACCAAATGGAGTCATCATGATCTTAGAATAGTCCTGACCCTAAATGACGAAAGGATTTTTGATATCTCAAACGGTTTGGCAATGGCGAGGCGTATAATACACACGTTACGCCCAAAAACAGGAAGTGGGCTTAATTCTGTTCTACATCATCTGATCGAGCTGATATTTTACAAATATATTCACTTTTGGAGTGCAATCACATCCATATCCACATTCATCTGGGCGTGGCTACACAGCGCCCCCTATGGCTTTTTTCTAATATTGTGGACATATACTTTCACGTAAATGCACCACGTCTGGTAGGCATAAGGGTCTCCTCAAGACACACACATTTCTCATTTGCATCCCTTAACTTTTCCCAACAGGAAGTGAGCTATTTTGGATTTTGTGTGTTTTTAAGTGTTTTTTCACGTACCAAACTTTGAAATACTCTTCCTAGGGGGTTCATCACATTCACACAAAATGTGGTCAGCATGATGTTATAGCCCTGACACACAACTATGAACTGATTTTTAATATCTTGGAATGGTATGGCTATGGTCAGCCTTAAAATTAACTTGTAATGCTGCCCAAACAGTTCATGTTTTAATACAATTATGTATTAAATAATTTCAAAAAGGTTTTAAATTCTACATTGCCTGATTTTGAGGCTACAACTTTTCACATATGTTCATTGTTGGAGTGTCATCACATCCATTAAGCAATAATAGTTCACTATTTTCGCTGGAGACTCATTATATCCAGTCTTAAAACTTCAACGCAAGTCGCAAATGACTCTCCCATTTCTAATACGCGACTGCCATCTTCTGGCAAAAGTTGGTATTGCATATATCTTGCAATGACGTTCAATGTTATTTGGTTTAAAAAAACCCGTGTTGTAGCATTTTAAGGACTCAATACAAAACAGCTGTTCGGAAAATCAAGAAGCCTTATTAAGGAATTCGAGCCGTTTCTATTTGACTTCATTCGGTTGAAGTGAATGCCGTAACCTAATTAAATGTAATTCGCGTCGGAATACACATAATAGCCTACACTGTCAACGTGAAATAAAAATATATAGAGGTTTAAATCGATCCTATATTGGGACATTTGTTATGATGGCTGGTGCAACGGGCATTTTCGGTACCGTTGACCATAATCGAATGCTAGCATTTATATCATTACACTGACCAAGTCCTGTTAAAAAGCACATCACCTTTGTGGAAACAGTGAAGTTGTCTACACAATCTATTCTACTCACAGACTAACTGCGTCGCTGTAACTTCCCCCCATTTCTGATACGGGGATTCCATTTATTGGCAGAAAGTGGAACTTTTATATTTTTCTTCCTTCAAGTGATTTTTCAACGATAGGTTTTTGTTTTTTTTCTAGCGAGCCAGTAGGCATAACGATGTATGATTTACAGCTGCAGCCTACGTGACAAAATGTATTGACAACACCCAGCCCGACGTTTCTTTGCATCTATTTTCATTTTTGAATAGAATATCTGAAATAAATATTAAAGACATTTAATGACTGTCTTTAACTGGCAGGAGAGTAGCATATATTTAAAAGAGTCAAAAGTCAAAAAGAAACGTTAACGTTTGAGATGGCTCTGGTCGAACTCTGTGTTAACATGAGACCGTTATGTTCAACAAAGGTATGGCATGCAGGTCGTTGCGAGATGACGCGCATTGGCTAACAGCAGCCAGCCTGTCCACTGTCTGTGTGAGTCAAAAAAACAGGTCAGCTACGTTTGTTTACATGAATAGAAAACTTTCAGTTAAATCGCCAGATATGTTAGTTTATTTTGCTTGTCATTAAACACGAATTAAGAGAACATACAATTTCGCTAGGAATTTTTGACTTAATATGAAAATACCGGATTGAGGGCAGAGACTTGGCATCTCCTTTAGATTTGGCTGAACAAATGCGTTTCAGGCAGCATAATTACCGGTGAAATGGAAAAGAATGATGCTGGCTAACTCGACGTTTAATGCAATATTATCCGACACTTCGGAGAGAAATTATTTAACCAGGATGAAAGGAAACATACAACTTTTGGCCAATAGATAACGTACGTGTATAAGAGGGCAGTATAGCTTAATGGTTCAGACAGTGGATTAAGACATGCAAGGTCCGCGGTTCCATCCCCGGTGCGGCCACAATAAAGTTGAATAGTTTCTTTACGCCAATGGTTTTATTTTGAGTGCATATTTATAACCGAATGACTTCTCAAGCGTAAATTGTGCCTCCCGCTGTAAAATCTATTGAAATTAATTCATCTCTGCTCTCCATACAGGACTGGAGCATATTATTACACTGTGCAAGCAAGAAGTAATTTTTGTTTCATTCTACATTGTCTGATGTGGCAGAAACTTCACACATGTTCATTTTTGGAGTGTAATCTCATCCATATACCAATAAAGGCTCAATGGCATAGCGCCACCATCTGGCAACAGGAAGTGGCCTTAATTTCACTGGACATCTTCCGATGTGGCTGAAAATGTAGAAATATTTTTATTATTGGAGTGTAATTAAATCCATATACCAAAAATTGCTCAATGTTATAGCACCACCATCAGGCAACAGGAAGTGGCTTTAATTTTACTCGACATCTTCCAATTTGGCTGAAAATGTACAAATATGTTCATTTTTGGAGTGAAATCAAATCCATAAACCATACACAGCTCAATATTATAGCGCCACCATCTGGCAATAGGAAGTGAGGCTTATATCATTGATGCATTCCAATAGCAGCAGCAACATCTTCATTGATCAAAGGAGAATTCCTGTGCACACTATACGTTGTCCAGGAAGGTGATTATTTCCAAAGTGTGTACATATTGTGAAACATGTCATTGGCACAACTATGCCACCAAGGCGGTTGCGCCCATGGTGCTTGGGCCCGTTCATTGCTGCTTGCAGCTATATTTAGGGCCCAAGCACCGTAGGGTGCGAAGGACCCTATTGTTATTGTAAAGATTATTATTATTATTATTATTATTATTAGGGCCCAAGCACCGTAGGGTGCGAAGGACCCTATTGTTATTGGAAGGATTATTATTATTATTATTATTATTATTATTATTATTATTCTTTTTTTTTCAATGTTTTGTGCATTTTTGAGGTGCTTGCCATGGATGAAAACTCACAGAATTTTGCAAACACATCAGAAGTGGTGGCTGTCAGGTTGTCTCAGATGCTCAGACCTGGGCGAGGCTGAGGGACTCCACAGCGCCCCCTATCGCATTGTCATCTATTGTGGGCAGGCACTTTGAGCTACCTTCACAAAATTTAGTAGGCCTATAGCACTCCTCAGTCCAAACACATTTCTCATTCGCAACTAATCAAATATACAAACACGAAGTCAGCCATTTTGGATTTTGTGCGTTTTACACGTACTGCACTTTTAAGTACTCCTCCTAGGGGGTTCATCACATTCACACCACCTGTGGTCAGAATGGTCTCAGGATAGTCATAATGCTAAATTGCCAGGATATTTTTGATCGCTCAAACGGGACGGTCCTGGGGAGGCGTAGAATTTTTATGTCACGCCACGCGAACAGGAAGTGGCCGTAATTTCATGGTCTACATCGTCTGATCTGGCTGATATTTTAGAAATACGTTTATTGTTGGAGTATAATCACATCCATATCTCAAGAACGGGTCAATGTTATAGCGCCACCATCTGGCAACAGGAAGTGTGGTCTTTATCATATTTGTATGCCTTCCTGCTAGGGCATTCATCACATTCACACGAAATGTGGTCCGCATGATCTTAGGAAAGTCATGACCATAAGCTGTGAAGGGATTTTTGATATCTCAAACGGTATGGAAATGGCGAGTCGTACAGTACACATATTGCGTGCAAAAAAATGATTTTTTTTTCGACATCGTCCGATCTGGCTGATATTTTATAAATATGTTCAGTGTTGGAGTACAATATTAAATATATACATATCAATCGGGGCGTGGCTAGACAGCGCCCCCTATAATTGTTATTCTCTTTTTTTTCAATGTATTTTGCATTTTTGAGGTGCTTGCCATGGATGGAAACTCATGGAATTTTGCACACACATGAGAAGTGTTGGCTGTCAGGATGTATCAGATGCTCAGACCTGGGCGTGGCCGAGGGACTCCACAGCGCCCCCTAATGCTTTGTCTTCTATTGTGGACAGGCACTTGGAGCTACCTTCACCTAATTTGGTAAGCATGTGGGCCTCCTCTGGACAAACACATTTCTCATTCGCATCGAATCAAATATGTGAACAGGAAGTCAGCCATTTTGAATTTTGTGCATTTTACACGTACTACACTTTTAAGTACTCCTCCTAGGGGGTTCATTGCATTCACACGAAATGGGGTCAAAGTGGTCTGAGGATAGTCATGATACTAATTCCAAAGGATATTTTTGATATCTCAAACGGTATGGTCATGGCGAGGCGTACAATTTTCATGTCACGCCGCGCCAACAGGAAGTAGCCATAAATTCATAGTCTACATTGTCTGATCTGGCTGATATTTTACAAATATGTTCACTGTTAGAGTGTAATCACATCCAAATACCAAGAAGAAATCAATGTTATAGCGCCACCATCTGGCAACGGAAGTGAGGTTTTTTTCATGTTTGTATGCGTTCCTGCTAGGGTATTCATCACATTCAAACCAAATGTAGTTATCATGATCTTAGAATAGTCCTGACCCTAAATGACGAAAGGATTTTTGATATCTCAAACGGTTTGGCAATGGCGAGGCGTATAATACACACGTTACGCCCAAAAACAGGAAGTGAGCTTAATTCCGTTCTACATCATCTGATCGGGCTGATATTTTACAAATATATTCACTTTTGGAGTGCAATCACATCCATATCCACATTCACCTGGGCGTGGCTACACAGCGCCCCCTATGGCTTTTTTCTAATATTGTGGACATATACTTTCACGTAAATGCACCACGTCTGGTAGCCATAAGGGTCTCCTCAAGACACACACATTTCTCATTTGCATCCCTTAACTTTTCCCAACAGGAAGTGAGCTATTTTGGATTTTGTGTGTTTTTAAGTGTTTTTTAACGTACCAAACTTTGAAATACTCTTCCTAGGGGGTTCATCACATTCACACAAAATGTGGTCAGCATGATATTATAGCCCTGACACAAAACTATGAACTGATTTTTAATATCTTGGAATGGTATGGCTCTGGTCAGCCTTAAAATTAACTTGTAATGCTGCCCAAACAGTTCATGTTTTAATACAATTATGTATTAAATAATTTCAAAAAGGTATTAAATTCTACATTGCCTGATTTTGAGGCTAACACTTTTCACATATGTTCATTGTTGGAGTGTCATCACATCCATTAAGCAATAATAGTTCACTATTTTCGCTGGAGACTCATTATATCCAGTCTTAAAACTTCAACGCAAGTCGCAAATGACTCTCCCATTTCTAATACGCGACTGCCATCTACTGGCAAAAGTTGGTATTGCATATATCTTGCAATGACGTTCAATGTTATTTGGTTTAAAAAAAACCGTGTTGTAGCATTTTAAGGACTCAATACAAAACAGCTGTTCGGAAAGTTAGCTTGAAAATCAAGAAGCCTTATTAAGGAATTCGAGCCGTTTCTATTTGACTTCATTCGGTTGAAGTGAATGCCGTAACCCAATTAAATGTAATTCGCGTCGGAATACACATAATAGCCTACACTGTCAACGTGAAATAAAAATATATAGAGGTTTAAATCGATCCTATATTGGGACATTTGTTATGATGGCTGGTGCAACGGGCATTTTCGGTACCGTTGACCATAATCGAATGCTAGCATTTATATCATTACACTGACCAAGTCCTGTTAAAAAGCACATCACCTTTGTGGAAACAGTGAAGTTGTCTACACAATCTATTCTACTCAGAGACTAACTGCGTCGCTGTAACTTCCCCCCATTTCTGATACGGGGATTCCATTTATTGGCAGAAAGTGGAACTTTTATATTTTTCTTCCTTCAAGTGATTTTTCAACGATAGGTTTTTTTTTTTTTTCTAGCGAGCCAGTAGGCATAACGATGTATGATTTACAGCTGCAGCCTACGTGACAAAATGTATTGACAACACCCAGCCCGACGTTTCTTTGCATCTATTTTCATTTTTGAATAGAATATCTGAAATAAATATTAAAGACATTCAATGACTGTCTTTAACTGGCAGGAGAGTAGCATATATTTAAAAGAGTCAAAAGTCAAAAAGAAACGTTAACGTTTGAGATGGCTCTGGTCGAACTCTGTGTTAACATGAGACCGTTATGTTCAACAAAGGTATGGCATGCAGGTCGTTGCGAGATGACGCGCATTGGCTAACAGCAGCCAGCCTGTCCACTGTCTGTGTGAGTCAAAAAAACAGGTCAGCTACGTTTGTTTACATGAATAGAAAACTTTCAGTTAAATCGCCAGATATGTTAGTTTATTTTGCTTGTCATTAAACACGAATTAAGAGAACATACAATTTCGCTAGGAATTTTTGACTTAATATGAAAATACCGGATTGAGGGCAGAGACTTGGCATCTCCTTTAGATTTGGCTGAACAAATGCGTTTCAGGCAGCATAATTACCAGTGAAATGGAAAAGAATGATGCTGGCTAACTCGACGTTTAATGCAATATTATCCGACACTTCGGAGAGAAATTATTTAACCAGGATGAAAGGAAACATACAACTTTTGGCCAATAGATAACGTACGTGTATAAGAGGGCAGTATAGCTTAATGGTTCAGACAGTGGATTAAGACATGCAAGGTCCGCGGTTCCATCCCCGGTGCGGCCACAATAAAGTTGAATAGTTTCTTTACGCCAATGGTTTTATTTTGAGTGCATATTTATAACCGAATGACTTCTCAAGCGTAAATTGTGCCTCCCGCTGTAAAATCTATTGAAATTAATTAATCTCTGCTCTCCATACAGGACTGGAGCATATAATTACACTGTGCAAGCAAGAAGTAATTTTTGTTTCATTCTACATTGTCTGATGTGGCAGAAACTTCACACATGTTCATTTTTGGAGTGTAATCTCATCCATATACCAAGAAAGGCTCAATGGCATAGCGCCACCATCTGGCAACAGGAAGTGGCTTTAATTTTACTTGACATCTTCCAATTTGGCTGAAAATGGACAAATATGTTAATTATTGGAGTGTAATCAAATCCATGAACCATACACGGCTCAATATTATAGCGCCACCATCTGGCAACAGGAAGTGGCTTAAATTTTACGTGACATCTTCCAATTTGGCTGAAAATGTACAAATATGTTAATTATTGGAGTGAAATCAAATCCATAAACCATACACGGCTCAATATTATAGCGCCACCATCTGGCAATAGGAAGTGAGGCTTATATCATTGATGCATTCCAATAGCAGCAGAAACATCTTCATTGATCAAGGGGGAATTCCTGTGCACACTATACGTTGTCCAGGAAGGTGATTATTTCCAAAGTGTGTACATATTGTGAAACATGTCATTGGCACAACTATGCCACCAAGGCGGTTGCGCCCATGGTGCTTGGGCCCGTTCATTGCTGCTTGCAGCTATATTTAGGGCCCAAGCACCGTAGGGTGCGAAGGACCCTATTGTTATTGGAAGGATTATTATTATTATTATTATTATTATTATTATTATTATTATTATTATTATTATTCTTTTTCTTCAGGCAAATGGGCTTTTTTGAGGGCCTTGCCATGCGTAAAAAGTCTTGACATTTTGCCCACACATCAGAAGTGGTTGCTGTCAGGAGCTCTCAGATGCTCAGACCTGGGCATGGCCGAGGGACTCCACAGCGCCCCCTATCGCATTGTCTTCTATTGTGGGCAGGCACTTTGAGCTACCTGCACCTAATTTGGTGGCCATATAGCGGTCCTCGGTCCAAACACATTTCTCATTCGGATCTAATCAAATATCCAAACAGGAAGTCAGCCATTTTGGATTTTCTGAGTTTTACACGTACTACACTTTTAAGTACTCCTCCTAGGGGGTTCA
Source organism: Conger conger (assembly GCF_963514075.1). Taxonomy (NCBI): domain Eukaryota; kingdom Metazoa; phylum Chordata; class Actinopteri; order Anguilliformes; family Congridae; genus Conger; species Conger conger. The sequence goes on from NC_083761.1 coordinate 33,135,099, forward strand.
TCGCATTCACACCACCTGTGGTCAGAATGGTCTCAGGATAGTCATGATGCTAAATTGCCAGGATATTTTTGATAGCTCAAACGGGACGGTCATGGGGAGGAGTACAATTTTTATGTCACGCCGCGCCAACAGGAAGTGGCCATAATTTCATGGTCTACATTGTCTGATCTGGCTGATATTTTAGAAATACGTTTATTGTTGGACTATAATCACATCCATATCCCAAGAACAGGTCAATGTTATAGCGCCACCATCTGGCAACAGGAAGTGAGGTCTTTAACATATTTGTATGCATTCCTGCTAGGGCATTCAGCACATTCACACCAAATGCGGTCAGCATGATCTTAAGATAGTCCTTACGCTAAGTTGTGAAGGGATTTTTGATTTCTCAAACGGTATGGAAATGGCGAGTCGTACAGTACACATATTGCGTGCAAAAAAATGACTTTTTTTTCGACATCGTCCGATCTGGCTGATATTTTACAAATATGTTCACTGTAGCAGTACAATATCAGATATATACATATCAATCGGGGCGTGGCTAGACAGCGCCCCCTATAATTATTATTCTCTTTTTTTTCAATGTATTTTGCATTTTTCAGGTGCTTACCATGGATGGAAACTCACAGAATTTTGCACACACATGAGAAGTGTTGGCTGTCAGGATGTATCAGATGCTCAGACCTGGGCGTGGCCAAGGGACTCCACAGCGCCCCCTAATGCTTTGTCTTCTATTGTGGACAGGCACTTTGAGCTACCTTCACCTAATTTGGTTGGCATGTGGGGCTCCTCTGAACAAACACATTTCTCATTCGCATCGAATCAAATATGTAAACAGGAAGTCAGACATTTTGAATTTTGTGCATTTTACACGTACTACACTTTTAAGTACTCCTCCTAGGGGGTTCATTGCATTCACACGAAATGTGGTCAAAGTGGTCTCAGGATAGTCATGATACTAATTCCACAGGATATTTTTGATATCTCAAACGGTATGGTCATGGCGAGGCGTACAATTTTCATGTCACGCCGCGCCAACAGGAAGTAGCCATAAATTCATGGTCTACATTGTCTGATCTGGCTGATATTTTACAAATATGTTCACTGTTAGAGTGTAATCACATCCAAATACCAAGAAGAAATCAATGTTATAGCGCCACCATCTGGCAACGGACGTGAGGTTTTTATCATGTTTGTATGCGTTCCTGCTAAGGTATTCATCACATTCACACCAAATGTAGTCGTCATGATCTTAGAATAGTTCCGACCCTAAATGACGAAAGGATTTTTGATATCTCAAACGGTTTGGCAATGGCGAGGCGTATAATACACACGTTACGCCCAAAAACAGGAAGTGGGCTTAATTCCGTTCTACATCATCTGATCGGGCTGATATTTTACAAATATATTCACTTTTGGAGTGCAATCACATCCATATCCACATTCATCTGGGCGTGGCTACACAGCGCCCCCTATGGCTTTTTTCTAATATTGTGGACATATACTTTCACGTAAATGCACCACGTCTGGTAGGCATAAGGGTCTCCTCAAGACACACACATTTCTCATTTGCATCCCTTAACTTTTCCCAACAGGAAGTGAGCTATTTTGGATTTTGTGTGTTTTTAAGTGTTTTTTCACGTACCAAACTTTGAAATACTCTTCTTAGGGGGTTCATCACATTCACACAAAATGTGGTCAGCATGATATTATAGCCCTGACACACAACTATGAACTGATTTTTAATATCTTGGAATGGTATGGCTATGGTCAGCCTTAAAATTAACTTGAAATGCTGCCCAAACAGTTCATGTTTTAATACAATTATGTATTAAATAATTTCATAAAGGTATTAAATTCTACATTGCCTGATTTTGAGGCTACAACTTTTCACATATGTTCATTGTTGGAGTGTCATCACATCCATTAAGCAATAATAGTTCACTATTTTCGCTGGAGACTCATTATATCCAGTCTTAAAACTTCAACGCAAGTCGCAAATGACTCTCCCATTTCTAATACGCGACTGCCATCTACTGGCAAAAGTTGGTATTGCATATATCTTGCAATGACGTTCAATGTTATTTGGTTTAAAAAAAACCGTGTTGTAGCATTTTAAGGACTCAATACAAAACAGCTGTTCGGAAAGTTAACTTGAAAATCAAGAAGCCTTATTAAGGAATTCGAGCCGTTTCTATTTGACTTCATTCGGTTGAAGTGAATGCCGTAACCCAATTAAATGTAATTCGCGTCGGAATACACATAATAGCCTACACTGTCAACGTGAAATAAAAATATATAGAGGTTTAAATCGATCCTATATTGGGACATTTGTTATGATGGCTGGTGCAACGGGCATTTTCGGTACCGTTGACCATAATCGAATGCTAGCATTTATATCATTACACTGACCAAGTCCTGTTAAAAAGCACATCACCTTTGTGGAAACAGTGAAGTTGTCTACACAATCTATTCTACTCACAGACTAACTGCGTCGCTGTAACTTCCCCCCATTTCTGATACGGGGATTCCATTTATTGGCAGAAAGTGGAACTTTTATATTTTTCTTCCTTCAAGTGATTTTTCAACGATAGGTTTTTGTTTTTTTTCTAGCGAGCCAGTAGGCATAACGATGTATGATTTACAGCTGCAGCCTACGTGACAAAATGTATTGACAACACCCAGCCCGACGTTTCTTTGCATCTATTTTCATTTTTTAATAGAATATCTGAAGTAAATATTAAAGACATTTAATGACTGTCTTTAACTGGCAGGAGAGTAGCATATATTTAAAAGAGTCAGAAGTCAAAAAGAAACGTTAACGTTTGAGATGGCTCTGGTCGAACTCTGTGTTAACATGAGACCGTTATGTTCAACAAAGGTATGGCATGCAGGTCGTTGCGAGATGACGCGCATTGGCTAACAGCAGCCAGCCTGTCCACTGTCTGTGTGAGTCAAAAAAACAGGTCAGCTACGTTTGTTTACATGAATAGAAAACTTTCAGTTAAATCGCCAGATATGTTAGTTTATTTTGCTTGTCATTAAACACGAATTAAGAGAACATACAATTTCGCTAGGAATTTTTGACTTAATATGAAAATACCGGATTGAGGGCAGAGACTTGGCATCTCCTTTAGATTTGGCTGAACAAATGCGTTTCAGGCAGCATAATTACCGGTGAAATGGAAAAGAATGATGCTGGCTAACTCGACGTTTAATGCAATATTATCCGACACTTCGGAGATACATTATTTAACCAGGATGAAAGGAAACATACAACTTTTGGCCAATAGATAACGTACGTGTATAAGAGGGCAGTATAGCTTAATGGTTCAGACAGTGGATTAAGACATGCAAGGTCCGCGGTTCCATCCCCGGTGCGGCCTCAATAAAGTTGAATAGTTTCTTTACGCCAATGGTTTTATTTTGAGTGCATATTTATAACCGAATGACTTCTCAAGCGTAAATTGTGCCTCCCGCTGTAAAATCTATTGAAATTAATTAATCTCTGCTCTCCATACAGGACTGGAGCATATTATTACACTGTGCAAGCAAGAAGTAATTTTTGTTTCATTCTACATTGTCTGATGTGGCAGAAACTTCACACATGTTCATTTTTGGAGTGTAATCTCATCCATATACCAAGAAAGGCTCAATGGCATAGCGCCACCATCTGGCAACAGGAAGTGGCTTAAATTTTACTTGACATCTTCCAATTTGGCTGAAAATGTACAAATATGTTAATTATTGGAGTGAAATCAAATCCATAAACCATACACGGCTCAATATTATAGCGCCACCATCTGGCAATAGGAAGTGAGGCTTATATCATTGATGCATTCCAATAGCAGCAGAAACATCTTCATTGATCAAAGGGGAATTCCTGTGCACACTATACGTTGTCCAGGAAGGTGATTATTTCCAAAGTGTGTACATATTGTGAAACATGTCATTGGCACAACTATGCCACCAAGGCGGTTGCGCCCATGGTGCTTGGGCCCGTTCATTGCTGCTTGCAGCTATATTTATTATTATTATTATTATTATTATTATTATTATTCTTTTTCTTCAGGCAAATGGGCTTTTTTGAGGGCCTTGCCATGCGTAAAAAGTCTTGAAATTTTGCACACACATCAGAAGTGGTTGCTGTCAGGAGCTCTCAGATGCTCAGACCTGGGCGTGGCCGAGGGACTCCACAGCGCCCCCTATCGCATTGTCTTCTATTGTGGGCAGGCACTTTGAGCTACCTGCACCTAATTTGGTGGCCAAATAGTGCTTCTCGGTCCAAACACATTTCTCATTCGGATCTAATCAAATATCCAAACAGGAAGTCAGCCATTTTGGATTTTCTGAGTTTTACACGTACTACACTTTTAAGTACTCCTCCTAGGGGGTTCATCGCATTCACACCAACTGTGGTCAGAATGGTCTCAGGATAGTCATGATGCTAAATTGCCAGGATATTTTTGATAGCTCAAATGGGACAGTCACGGGGAGGATTACAATTTTTATGTCACGCCACGCCAACAGGAAGTGGCCATAATTTCATGGTCTACATTGTCTGATCTGGCTGATATTTTAGAAATTTGTTTATTGTTGGAGTGTAATCACATCCATATCCCAAGAACAGGTCAATGTTATAGCGCCACCATCTGGCAATAGGAAGTGAGGCCTTTAACATATTTGTATGCATTCCTGCTAGGGCATTCAGCACATTCACACCAAATGCGGTCAGCATGATCTTAAGATAGTCCTTACGCTAAGTTGTGAAGGGATTTTTGATATCTCAAACGGTATGGAAATGGCGAGTCGTACAGTACACATATTGCGTGCAAAAAAATGACTTTTTTTTCGACATCGTCCGATCTGGCTGATATTTTACAAATATGTTCACTGTAGCAGTACAATATCAGATATATACATATCAATCGGGGCGTGGCTAGACAGCGCCCCCTATAATTATTATTCTCTTTTTTTTCAATGTATTTTGCATTTTTGAGGTTCTTGCCATGGATGGAAACTCACAGAATTTTGCACACACATGAGAAGTGTTGGCTGTCAGGACCTATCAGATGCTCAGACCTGGGCGTGGCCGAGGGACTCCACAGCGCCCCCTAATGCTTTGTCTTCTATTGTGGACTGGCACTTTGAGCTACCTTCACCTAATTTGGTATGCTTGTGGGGCTCCTCTGGACAAACACATTTCTCATTCGCATCGAATCAAATATGTGAACAGGAAGTCAGCCATTTTGAATTTTGTGCATTTTACACGTACTACACTTTTAAGTACTCCTCCTAGGGGGTTCATTGCATTCACACGAAATGTGGTCAAATTGGTCTCAGGACAGTCATGAAACTAATTCCAAAGGATATTTTTGATATCTCAAACGGTATGATCATGGCGAGGCGTACAATTTTCATGTCACGCCGCGCCAACAGGAAGTAGCCATAAATTCATGGTCTACATTGTCTGATCTGGCTGATATTTTACAAATATGTTCACTGTTAGAGTGTAATCACATCCAAATACCAAGAAGAAATAAATGTTATAGCGCCACCATCTGGCAACGGACGTGAGGTTTTTATCATGTTTGTATGCGTTCCTGCTAAGGTATTCATCACATTCACACCAAATGTAGTCATCATGATCTTAGAATAGTCCTGACCCTAAATGACGAAAGGATTTTTGATATCTCAAACGGTTTGGCAATGGCGAGGCGTATAATACACACGTTACGCCCAAAAACAGGAAGTGGGCTTAATTCCGTTCTACATCATCTGATCGGGCTGATATTTTACAAATATATTCACTTTTGGAGTGCAATCACATCCATATCCACATTCATCTGGGCGTGGCCACACAGCGCCCCCTATGGCTTTTTTCTAATATTGTGGACATATACTTTCACGTAAATGCACCACGTCTGGTAGGCATAAGGGTCTCCTCAAGACACACACATTTCTCATTTGCATCCCTTAACTTTTCCCAACAGGAAGTGAGCTATTTTGGATTTTGTGTGTTTTTAAGTGTTTTTTCACGTACCAAACTTTGAAATACTCTTCCTAGGGGGTTCATCACATTCACACAAAATGTGGTCAGCAAGATGTTATAGCCCTGACATACAACTATGAACTGATTTTTAATATCTTGGAATGGTATGGCTATGGTCAGCCTTAAAATTAACTTGTAATGCTGCCCAAACAGGAAAATTATGTATTAAATCATTTCAAAAAGGTATTAAATTCTACATTGCCTGATTTTGAGGCTACAACTTTTCACATCTGTTCATTGTTGGAGTGTCATCACATCCATTAAGCAATAATAGTTCACGATTTTCGCTGGAGACTCATTATATCCAGTCTTAAAACTTCAACGCAAGTCGCAACTGACTCTCCCATTTCTAATACGCGACTTCCATCTATTGGCAAAAAAAAGGTATTGTTTCTCGTATTCTGGGATGAAGTGATTTCTCAACGACAGGTTTTATTAATTTTTGCGAGCCAGTAACCATAACGATGTATGAGTAACAGCGGCAGCCTACGTGACTAAATGTACTGACAACACCCAGCCCACAGCAACGTTTTTTCTCATCTACCTTAATTAACTCGATTGAATAACTAAAATATAAAACAGGCTTTTACTGGCAGGAAAGTATCATATATGTAAAAGATTAACACATATAATGCATGTATTGCATTGACGTTAAATGGTGTTAAAAAACCGTGTTGTAGCATTTTAAGGACTCAATACAAAACAGCTGTTCGGAAAGTTAGCTTGAAAACCAAGAAGCCTTATTAAGGAATTCGAGCCGTTTCTATTTGACTTCATTCGATTGAAGTGAATGCCGTAACCCAATTAAATGTAATTCGCGTCGGAATACACACAATCGCCTACACTGTCAACGTGAAATAAAAATATATAGAGGTTTAAATCGATCCTATATTGGGACATTTGTTATGATGGCTGGTGCAACGTGCATTTTCGGTACCGTTGACCATAATCGAATGCTAGCATTTATATCATTACACTGACCAAGTCCTGTTAAAAAGCACATTTTTGGTTCCTTTGTGGAAACAGTGAAGTTGTCTACACAATCTATTCTACTCACAGACTAACTGCGTCGCTGTAACTTCCCCCCATTTCTGATACGGGGAATCCATTTATTGGCAGAAAGTGGTACTTTTATATATTTCTTCCTTCAAGTGATTTTTCAACGATAGGTTTTTGTTTTTTTTCTAGCGAGCCAGTACGCATAACGATGTATGATTTACAGCTGCAGCCTACGTGACACAATGTATTGACAACACCCAGCCCGACGTTTCTTTGCATCTATTTTCATTATATGAATAGAATATCTGAAATAAATATTAAAGACATTTAATGACTGTCTTTAACTGGCGGATGGAGAGTAGCATATATTTAAAAGAGTCAAAAGTCAAAAAGAAACGTTAACGTTTGAGATGGCTCTGGTCGAACTCTGTGTTAACATGAGACCGTTATGTTCAAAAAAGGTATGGCATGCAGGTCGTTGGCTAACAGCAGCCAGCCTGTCCACTGTCTGTGTGAGTCAAAAAACAGGTCAGCTACGTTTGTTTACATGAATAGAAAACTTTCAGTTAAATCGCCAGATATGTTAGTTTATTTTGCTTTTCATTAAACACGAATTAAGAGAACATACAATTTCGCTAGGAATTTTTGACTTAATATGAAAATACCGGATTGAGGGCAGAGACTTGGCATCTCCTTTAGATTTGGCTGAACAAATGCGTTTCAGGCAGCATAATTACCGGTGAAATGGAAAAGAATGATGCTGGCTAACTCGACGTTTAATGCAATATTATCCGACACTTCGGAGAGAAATTATTTAACCAGGATAAAAGGAAACATACAACTTTTGGCCAATAGATGGCGTACGTGTATAAGAGGGCAGTATAGCTTAATGGTTCAGACAGTGGATTAAGACATGCAAGGTCCGCGGTTCCATCCCCGGTGCGGCCACAATAAAGTTGAATAGTTTCTTTACGCCAATGGTTTTATTTTGAGTGTATATTTATAACCGAATGACTTCTCAAGCGTAAATTGTGCCTCCCGCTGTAAAATCTATTGAAATTAATTCATCTCTGCTCTCCATACAGGACTGGAGCATATTATTACAATGTGCAAGCAAGAAGTAATTTTTGTTTCATTCTACATTGTCTGATGTGGCAGAAACTTCACACATGTTCATTTTTGGAGTGTAATCTCATCCATATACCAAGAAAGGCTCAATGGCATAGCGCCACCATCTGGCGACAGGAAGTGGCTTTAATTTTACTTGACATCTTCCAATTTGGCTGAAAATGTACAAATATGTTAATTATTGGAGTGTAATCAAATCCATAAACCATACACGGCTCAATATTATACCGCCACCGTCTGGCAACAGGAAGTGGCTTAAATTTTACTTGACATCTTCCAATTTGGCTGAAAATGTACAAATATGTTAATTATTGGAGTGTAATCAAATCCATGAACCATACACGGCTCAATATTATAGCGCCACCATCTGGCAATAGGAAGTGAGGCTTATATCATTGATGCATTCCAATAGCAGCAGCAACATCTTCATTGATCAAAGGGGAATTCCTGTGCACACTATACGTTGTCCAGGAAGGTGATTATTTCCAAAGTGTGTACATATTGTGAAACATGTCATTGGCACAACTATGCCACCAAGGCGGTTGCGCCCATGGTGCTTGGGCCCGTTCATTGCTGCTTGCAGCTATATTTATTATTATTATTCTTTTTACTATATGCAAATGGGCCTTTTTGAGGTGCTTGCCATGCATAAAAAGTCTGGGAATTTTGCACACACATCAGAAATGAGGACCTTCAGGAACGATTAGATGCTCAGACCTGGGCGTGGCCGAGGGACTCCACAGCGCCCCCTATCGCATTGTCATCTATTGTTGGCAGGCACTTTGAGCTACCTTCACCAAATTTAGTACGCATATAGCACTCCTCGGAGCAAACACATTTCTCTTTCGCATCGAATCAAATATACAAACAGGAAGTCAGCCATTTTGGATTTTGTGCGTTTTACACGTACTGCACTTTTAAGTACTCCTCCTAGGGGGTTCATCACATTCACACCACCTGTGGTCAGAATAGTCTCAGGATATTCATGATGCTAAATTGCCAGGATATTTTTGATAGCTCAAACGGGACGGTCCTGGGGAGGCGTAGAATTTTTATGTCACGCCGCGCCAACAGGAAGTGGCCGTAATTTCACGGTCTACATTGTCTGATCTGGCTGATATTTTAGAAATACGTTTATTGTTGGAGTATAATCACATCCATATCCCAAGAACGGGTCAATGTTATAGCGCCACCATCTGGCAACAGGAAGTGAGGTCTGTATCATATTTGTATGCCTTCCTGCTAGGGCATTCATCACATTCACACGAAATGTGGTCAGCATGATCTTAAGATAGTCATGACCATAAGCTGTGAAGGGATTTTTGATATCTCAAACGGTATGGAAATGGCGAGTCGTACAGTACACATATTGCATGCAAAAAAATGACATTTTTTTCGACATCGTCCGATCTGGCTGATATTTTACAAATATGGTCACTGTTGGAGTACAATATGAAATATATACATATCAATCGGGGCATGGCTAGACAGCGCCCCCTATAATTATTATTCTCTTTTTTTTCAATGTATTTTGCATTTTTGAGGTGCTTGCCATAGATGAAAACTCACGGAATTTTGCACACACATGAGAAGTGTTGGCTGTCAGGACCTATCAGATGCTCAGACCTGGGCGTGGCCGAGGGACTCCACAGCGCCCCCTAATGCTTTGTCTTCTATTGTGGACAGGCACTTTGAGCTACCTTCACCTAATTTGGTAGGCATGTGGGGCTCCTCTGGACAAACACATTTCTCTTTCGCATTGAATAAATATGTGAACAGGAAGTCAGCCATTTTGAATTTTGTGCATTTTACACGTACTACACTTTTAAGTACTCCTCCTAGGGGGTTCATTGCATTCACAGGAAATGTGGTCAAAGTGGTCTCAGGATAGTCATGATACTAATTCCAAAGGATATTTTTGATATCTCAAACGGTATGGTCATGGCGAGGCGTACAATTTTCATGTCACGCCGCGCCAACAGGAAGTTGCCATAAATTCATGGTCTACATTGTCTGATCTGGCTGATATTTTACAAATATGTTCACTGTTAGAGTGTAATCACATCCAAATACCAAGAAAAAATCAATGTTATAGCGCCACCATCTGGCAACGGAAGTGACGTTTTTATCATGTTTGTATGCGTTCCTGCTAGGGTATTCATCACATTCACACCAAATGTAGTCATCCTGATCTTAGAATAGTCCTGACCCTAAATGACGAAAGGATTTTTGATATCTCAAACGGTTTGGCAATGGCGAGACGTATAATACACACGTTACGCCCAAAAACAGGAAGTGGGCTTAATTCCGTTCTACATCATCTGATCGGGCTGATATTTTCCAAATATATTCACTTTTGGAGTGCAATCACATCCATATCCACATTCATCTGGGCGTGGCTACACAGCGCCCCCTATGGCTTTTTTCTAATATTGTGGACATATACTTTCACGTAAATGCACCACGTCTGGTAGGCATAAGGGTCTCCTCAAGACACACACATTTCTCATTTGCATCCCTTAACTTTTCCCAACAGGAAGTGAGCAATTTTGGATTTTGTGTGTTTTTAAGTGTTTTTTCACGTACCAAACTTTGAAATACTCTTCCTAGGGGGTTCATCACATTCACACAAAATGTGGTCAGCATGATATTATAGCCCTGACACACAACTATGAACTGATTTTTAATATCTTGGAATGGTATGGCTATGGTCAGCCTTAAAATTAACTTGTAATGCTGCCCAAACAGTTCATGTTTTAATACAATTATGTATTAAATAATTTCATAAAGGTATTAAATTCTACATTGCCTGATTTTGAGGCTACAACTTTTCACATATGTTCATTGTTGGAGTGTCATCACATCCATTAAGCAATAATAGTTCACTATTTTCGCTGGAGACTCATTATATCCAGTCTTAAAACTTCAACGCAAGTCGCAAATGACTCTCCCATTTCTTATACGCGACTGCCATCTACTGGCAAAAGTTGGTATTGCATATATCTTGCAATGACGTTCAATGTTATTTGGTTTAAAAAAAACCGTGTTGTAGCATTTTAAGGACTCAATACAAAACAGCTGTTCGGAAAGTTAGCTTGAAAATCAAAAAGCCTTATTAAGGAATTCGAGCCGTTTCTATTTGACTTCATTCGGTTGAAGTGAATGCCGTAACCCAATTAAATGTAATTCGCGTCGGAATACACATAATAGCCTACACTGTCAATGTGAAATAAAAATATATAGAGGTTTAAATCGATCCTATATTGGGACATTTGTTATGATGGCTGGTGCAACGGGCATTTTCGGTACCGTTAACCATAATCGAATGCTAGCATTTATATCACTACACTGACCAAGTCCTGTTAAAAAGCACATTTTTGCTTCATGCTTGGAAACAGTGAAGTTGTCTACACAATCTATTCTACTCACAGACTAACTGCGTCGCTGTAACTTCCCCCCATTTCTGATACGGGGATTCCATTTATTGGTAGAAAGTGGTTATTATTATTTTTTTATTCCTTCAAGTGATTTTTCAACGATAGGTTTTTGTTTTTTTCTAGCGTCAGTAGGCATAACGATGTATGATTTACAGCTGCAGCCTACGTGACAAAATGTATTGACAACACCCAGCCCGACGTTTCTTTGCATCTATTTTCATTATATGAATTGAATATCTGAAATAAATATTAAAGACATTTAATGACTGTCTTTAACTGGCAGGAGAGTATCATATATTTAAAAGAGTAAGACATGAAGTCAAAAAGAAACGTGAGCGTTTGAGGTGGCTCTGGTCGAACTCTGTGTTAACATGAGACCGTTATGTTCAACAAAGGTATCGCATGCAGGTCGTTGCGAGATGACACGCATTGGCTAACAGCAGCCAGCCTGTCCACTGTCTGTGTGAGTCAAAAAACAGGTCAGCTACGTTTGTTTACATAAATAGAAAACTTTCAGTTAAATCGCCAGATATGTTAGTTTATTTTGCTTGTCATTAAACACGAATTAAGAGAACATACAATTTCGCTAGGAATTTTTGACTTAATATGAAAATACCGGATTGAGGGCAGAGACTTGGCATCTCCTTTAGATTTGGCTGAACAAATGCGTTTCAGGCAGCATAATTACCGGTGAAATGGAAAAGAATGATGCTGGCTAACTAGACGTTTAATGCAATATTATGCGACACTTCGGAGAGAAATTATTTAACCAGGATAAAAGGAAACATACAACTTTTGGCCAATAGATGGCGTACGTGTATAAGAGGGCAGTATAGCTTAATGGTTCAGACAGTGGATTAAGACATGCAAGGTCCGCGATTCCATCCCCGGTGCGGCCACAATGAAGTTGAATAGTTTCTTTACGCCAATGGTTTTATTTTGAGTGCATATTTATAACCGAATGACTTCTCAAGCGTAAATTGTGCCTCCCGCTGTAAAATCTATTGAAATTAATTCATCTCTGCTCTCCATACAGGACTGGAGCATATTATTACACTGTGCAAGCAAGAAGTAATTTTTGTTTCATTCTACATTGTCTGATGTGGCAGAAACTTCACACATGTTCATTTTTGGAGTGTAATCTCATCCATATACCAAGAACGGCTCAATGGCATAGCGCCACCATCTGGGAACAGGAAGTGGCTTTAATTTTACTTGACATCTTCCAATTTGGCTGAAAATGTACAAATATGTTAATTATTGGAGTGTAATTAAATCCATAAACCATACACGGCTCAATATTATACCACCACCATCTGGCAACAGGAAGTGACTTAAATTTTACTTGACATCTTCCAATTTGGCTGAAAAAGTACAAATATGTTAATTTTTGGAGTGAAATCAAATACATAAACCATACCCGGCTCAATATTATAGCGCCACCATCTAGAAATAGGAAGTGAGGCTTTTATCATTGATGCATTCCAATAGCAGCAGCAACATCTTCATTGATCAAAGGGGAATTCCTGTGCACACTATACATTGTCCAGGAAGGTGATTATTTCCAAAGTGTGTACATATTGTGAAACATGTCATTGGCACAACTATGCCACCAAGGCGGTTGCGCCCATGGTGCTTGGGCCCGTTCATTGCTGCTTGCAGCTATATTTATTATTATTATTCTTTTTTCTATATGCAAATGGGCCTTTTTGAGGTGCTTGCCATGCATAAAAAGTCTGGGAATTTTGCACACACATCAGAAATGAGGACCTTCAGGATTGATTAGATGCTCAAAGCTGGGCGTGGCCGAGAGACTCCACAGCGCCCCCTATCGCATTGTCATCTATTGTGGGCAGGCACTTTGAGCTACCTTCACAAAATTTAGTACGCATATAGCACTCCTCGGAACAAAAACATTTATGATTTGCATCTAATCAAATATATAAACAGGAAGTCAGCAATTTTGGATTTTGTGCGTTTTACATGTACTGCACTTTTAAGTACTCCTCCTAGGGGGTTCATCACATTCACACCACCTGTGGTCAGAATGGTCTCAGGCTATTCATGATGCTAAATTGCCAGGATATTTTTGATAGCTCAAACGGGACGGTCCTGGGGAGGCGTAGAATTTTTATGTCACGCCGCGCCAACAGGAAGTGGCCGTAATTTCATGGTCTACATTGTCTGATCTGGCTGATATTTTAGAAATACGTTTATTGTTGGAGTATAATCACATCCATATCCCAAGAACGGGTCAATGTTATAGCGCCACCATCTGGCAACAGGAAGTGAGGTCTTTATCATATTTGTATGCCTTCCTGCTAGAGCATTCATCACATTCACACGAAATGTGGTCCGCATGATCTTAGGATAGTCATGACCATAAGCTGTGAAGGGATTTTTGATATCTCAAACGGTATGGAAATGGCGAGTCGTACAGTACACATATTGCGTGCAAAAAAAAGACTTTTTTTTTGACATCGTCCGATCTGGCTGATATTTTACAAATATGTTCACTGTTGGAGTACAATATGAAATATATACATATCAATCGGGGCGTGGCTACACAGCGCCCCCTATAATTATTATTCTCTTTTTTTTCAATGTATTTTGCATTTTTGAGGTGCTTGCCATGGATGAAAACTCACGGAATTTTGCACACACATGAGAAGTTTTGGCTGTCAGGATGTGTCAGATGCTCAGACCTGGGCGTGGCCGAGGGACTCCACAGCGCCCCCTAATGCTTTGTCTTCTATTGTGGACAGGCACTTTGAGCTACCTTCACCTAATTTGGTATGCATGTGGGGCTCCTCTGAACAAACACATTTCTCATTCGCATCGAATCAAATATGTAAACAGGAAGTCAGCCATTTTGAATTTTGTGCATTTTACACGTACTACACTTTTAAGTACTCCTCCTAGGGAGTTCATTGCATTCACACGAAATGTGGTCAAAGTGGTCTCAGGATAGTCATGATACTAATTCCAAAGGATATTTTTGATATCTCAAACGGTATGGTCATGGCGAGGCGTAAAATTTTCATGTCACGCCGCGCCAACAGGAAGTAGCTATAAATTCATGGTCTACATTGTCTGATCTGGCTGATATTTTACAAATATGTTCACTGTTAGAGTGTAATCACATCCATATACCAAGAAGAAATCAATGTTATAGCGCCACCATCTGGCAACGGAAGTGAGGTTTTTATCATGTTTGTATGCGTTCCTGCTAGGGTATTCATCACATTCACACCAAATGTAGTCATCATGATCTTAGAATAGTCCTGACCCTAAATTACGAAAGGATTTTTGATATCTCAAACGGTTTGGCAATGGCGAGGCGTATAATACACACGTTACGCCCAAAAACAGGAAGTGGGCTTAATTCCGTTCTACATCATCTGATCGGGCTGATATTTTACAAATATATTCACTTTTGGAGTGCAATCACATCCATATCCACATTCATCTGGGCGTGGCTACACAGCGCCCCCTATGGCTTTTTTCTAATATTGTGGACATATACTTTCACGTAAATGCACCACGTCTGGTAGGCATAAGGGTCTCCTCAAGACACACACATTTCTCATTTGCATCCCTTAACTTTTCCCAACAGGAAGTGAGCTATTTTGGATTTTGTGTGTTTTTAAGTGTTTTTTCACGTACCAAACTTTGAAATACTCTTCCTAGGGGGTTCATCACATTCACACAAAATGTGGTCAGCATGATATTATAGCCCTGACACACAACTATGAACTGATTTTTAATATCTTGGAATGGTATGGCTATGGTCAGCCTTAAAATTAACTTGTAATGCTGCCCAAATAGGAAAATTATATATTAAATAATTTCAAAAAGGTATTAAATTCTACATTGCCTGATTTTGAGGCTACATCTTTTCACATATGTTCATTGTTGGAGTGTCATCACATCCATTAAGCAATAATAGTTTACTATTTTCGCTGGAGACTCATTATCTCCAGTCTTAAAACTTCAACTCAAGTCGCAACTGACTCTCCCATTTCTAATACGCGACTGCCATCTAGTGGCAAAGGTTAGTATTCTTTCTAATTTTCGGTATGGTTTCTCTTTCTTGGATGAAGTGATTTCTCAACGACAAGTTTTGTTTCTTTTTGCGAGCCAGTAACCATAACGATGTATGAGTAACAGCGGCAGCCTACATGACAAAATGTACTGAAAACACCCAGCCCACAGCAACGTTTTTTCTCATCTATCTTAATTAACTCGATTGAATAACTAAAATAAAAAACAGGCTTTTACTGGCAGGAAAGTATCATATATTTAAAAGATTCATACATATAATGCATATATTGCTTTGACGTTCAATGTTATTTGGATTTTTAAAAAACCGTATTGTAGAATTTTAAGGACTCAATACAAAACAGCTGTTCGGAAAGTTGGCTTGAAAACCAAGAAGCCTTATTAAGGAATTCGAGCCGTTTCTATTTGACTTCATTCGATTGAAGTGAATGCCGTAACCCAATTAAATGTAATTCGCGTCGGAATACACATAATAGCCTACACTGTCAACGTGAAATAAAAATATATAGAGGTTTAAATCGATCCTGTATTGGGACATTTGTTATGATGGCTGGTGCAACGGGCATTTTCGGTACCGTTGACCATAATCGAATGCTAGCATTTATATAATTACACTGACCAAGTCCTGTTAAAAAGCACATTTTTGGTTCCTTTGTGGAAACAGTGAAGTTGTCTACACAATCTGTTCTACTCACAGACTAACTGCGTCGCTGTAACTTCCCCCCATTTCTGATACGGCGATTCAATTAATTGGCAGAAAGTGGTACATTCATTTTTTTCTTCCTTCAAGTGATTTTTCAACGATAGGTTTTTGTTTTTTTCTAGCGAGCCAGTAGGCATAACGATGTATGATTTACAGCTGCAGCCTACGTGACAAAATGTATTGACAACACCCAGCCCGACGTTTCTTTGCATCTATTTTCATTACATGAATTGAATAACTAAAAGAAATATGAAAGACATTTAAAGACTTAAAGACAGGCAGGAGAGTATCATATTTTTAAAAGATTAACACATGAAGTCAAAAAGAAACTTTAGCGTCTGAGGTGGCTCTGCTCGAACGCTGTGTTAACATGAGACCGTTTTGTTCAACAAAGGTATCACATGCAGGTCGTTGCGAGATGACACGCACGGGCTAACAGCAGCCAGCCAGTCCACTGTCTGTGTGAGTCAAAAAACAGGTCAGCTACGTTGGTTTACATGAATAGAAAACTTTCAGTTAAATCGCCAGCTATGTTAGTTTATTAGGCTTGTCATTAAACACGAATTAAGAGAACATACAATTTCGCTAGGAATGGTAAATTAATATGAAAATACTGTATTGAGGGCAGAGAGTTGGCATCTCTTTTAGATTTGGCTGAACAAATGCGTTTCAGGCAGCATAATTACCAGTGAAATGGAAAAGAATGATGCAGGTTAACTAGACGTTTCGTGCAATATTATCCGACACTTCGTAGAGAAATTATTAAACCAAGATAAAAGGAGACATTTGGCCAATAGATGGCACCCGTGTATAAGCGGGCAGTATAGCGTAATGGTTAGGGCGGTGGATTAAGGCACGCAAATTCAGCCGTTCGATCCCCGCTGCAGCCACAATGAATTTGAATAGGTTCTTGAAGCCAATTGTTTTCATTTTGAGTGCATATTTATGGCCGAATGACTTCTCAAGCGTAAATTGTGCCTCCCCGTGTAAAAACTATGGAAATTAATTAATCTCTGCTCTCCATACAGGACTGTAGCATGTTATCACAATGTGCAAGCAAGAAGTAATTTTTGTTTCATTCTACATTGTCTGATGTGGCAAAAACTTCACACATGTTCATTTTTGGAGTGTAATCTCATCAATATACCAAGACAGGCTCAATGGCATAGCGCCACCATCTGGCAACAGGAAGTGGCTTTAATTTTACTTGACATCTTCCAATTTGGCTGAAAATGTACAAATATGTTAATTATCGGAGTGTAATCAAATCCATAAACCATACACGGCTCAATATTATAGCGCCAGCATCTGGCAACAGGAAGTGGCTTTAATTTTACTCGACATCTTCCAATTTGGCTGAAAATGTACAAATATGTTCATTTTTGGAGTGAAATCAAGTCCATAAACCATACACAGCTCAATATTATAGCGTCACCATCTGGCAATAGGAAGTGAGGCTTATATCATTGATGCATTCCAATAGCAGCAGCAACATCTTCATTGATCAAAGGGGAATTCCTGTGCACACTATTCGTTGTCCAGGAAGGTGATTATTTCCAAAGTGTGTACATATTGTGAAAAATGTCATTGGCACAACTGTGCCACCAAGGCGGTTGCGCCCATGGTGCTTGGGCCCGTTCATTGCTGCTTGCAGCTATATTTATTATTATTATTCTTTTTCTTCAGGCAAATGGGCTTTTTTGAGGGCCTTGCCATGCGTAAAAAGTCTTGACATTTTGCACACACATCAGAAGTGGTTGCTGTCAGGAGCTCTCAGATGCTCAGACCTGGGCGTGGTCGAGGGACTCCACAGCGCCCCCTATCGCATTGTCTTCTATTGTGGGCAGGCACTTTGAGCTACCTGCACCTAATTTGGTGGCCATATAGCGCTCCTCGGTCCAAACACATTTCTCATTCGGATCTAATCAAATATCCAAACAGGAAGTCAGCCATTTTGGATTTTCTGAGTTTTACACGTACTACACTTTTAAGTACTCCTCCTAGGGGGTTCATCGCATTCACACCACCTGTGGTCAGAATGGTCTCAGGATAGTCATGATGCTAAATTGCCAGGATATTTTTGATAGCTCAAACGGGACGGTCATGGGGAGGAGTACAATTTTTATGTCACGCCGCGCCAACAGGAAGTGGCCATAATTTCATGGTCTACATTGTTTGATCTGGCTGATATTTTAGAACTTTGTTTATTGTTGGACTACAATCACATCCATATCCCAAGAACAGGTCAATGTTATAGCGCCACCATCTGGCAACAGGAAGTGTGGTCTTTAACATATTTGTATGCATTCCTGCTAGTGCATTCAGCACATTCACACCAAATGCGGACAGCATGATCTTAAGATAGTCCTTACGCTAAGTTGTGAAGGGATTTTTGATATCTCAAACGGTATGGAAATGGCGAGTCGTACAGTACACATATTGCGTGCAAAAAAATGACTTTTTTTTCGACATCGTCCGATCTGGCTGATATTTTACAAATATGTTCACTGTAGCACTACAATATCAGATATATACATATCAATCGGGGCGTGGCTAGACAGCGCCCCCTATAATTATTATTCTCTTTTTTTTCAATGTATTTTGCATTTTTGAGGTGCTTGCCATGGATGAAAACTCACGGAATTTTGCAGACGCATGAGAATTGTTGGCTGTCAGAATGTATCAGATGCTCAGACCTGGGCGTGGCCGAGGGACTCCACAGCGCCCCCTATCGCATTGTCTTCTATTGTGGACAGGCACTTTGACCTACCTTCACCTAATTTGGCAGACATGTGGGGCTCCTCTTGCCAAACACATTTCTCATTCGCATTAAATCAAATATGTGAACAGGAAGTCAGCCATTTTGAATTTTGTGCATTTTACACGTACTACACTTTTAAGTACTCCTCCTAGGGGGTTCATTGCATTCACAGGAAATGTGGTCAAAGTGGTCTCAGGATAGTCATGATACTAATTCCAAAGGATATTTTTGATATCTCAAACGGTATGGTCATGGCGAGGCGTACAATTTTCATGTCACGCCGCGCCAACAGGAAGTAGCCATAAATTCATGGTCTACATTGTCTGATCTGGCTGATATTTTACAAATATGTTCAATGTTAGAGTGTAATCACATCCATATACCAAGAAGTAGTCAATGTTATAGCGCCACCATCTGGCAACGGAAGTGAGGTTTTTATCATGTTTGTATGCGTTCCTGCTAGGGTATTCATCACATTCACACCAAATGTAGTCATCATGATCTTAGAATAGTCCTGACCCTAAATGACGAAAGGATTTTTGATATCTCAAACGGTTTGGCAATGGCGAGGCGTATAATACACACGTTACACCCAAAAACAGGAAGTGGGCTTAATTCCGTTCTACATCATCTGATCGGGTTGATATTTTGCAAATATATTCACTTTTGGAGTGCAATCACATCCATATCCACATTCATCTGGGCGTGGCTACACAGCGCCCCCTATGGCTTTTTTCTAATATTGTGGACACATACTTTCACGTAAATGCACCACGTCTGGTAGGCATAAGGGTCTCCTCAAGACACACACATTTCTCATTTGCATCCCTTAACTTTTCTCAACAGGAAGTGAGCTATTTTGGATTTTGTGTGTTTTTAGGTGTTTTTTCACGTACCAAACTTTGAAATACTCTTCCTAGGGGGTTCATCACATTCACACAAAATGTGGTCAGCATGATATTATAGCCCTGACACACAACTATGAACTGATTTTTAATATCTTGGAATGGTATGGCTATGGTCAGCCTTAAAATTTACTTGAAATGCTGCCCAAACAGTTCATGTTTTAATACAATTATGTATTAAATAATTTCATAAAGGTATTAAATTCTACATTGCCTGATTTTGAGGCTACAACTTTTCACATATGTTCATTGTTGGAGTGTCATCACGTCCATTAAGCAATAATAGTTCACTATTTTCGCTGGAGACTCATTATATCCAGTCTTAAAACTTCAACGCAAGTCGCAAATGACTCTCCCATTTCTAATACGCGACTGCCATCTACTGGCAAAAGTTGGTAATGTTTCTCAAGTGATTTCTCAATGACAAGTTTTGTTTCTTTTTGCGAGCCAGTAACCATAACGATGTATGAGTAACAGCGGCAGCCTACGTGACAAAATGTACTGACAACACCCAGCCCACAGCAACGTTTTTTCTCATCCACCTTAATTATATGGATTGAATAACTAAAATAAAAGACAGGCTTTTACTGGCAGGAAAGTATCATATATTTCAAAGATTAACACATATAATGCATATCTTGCAATGACGTTCAATGTTATTTGGTTCATAAAAAACCGTGTTGTAGCATTTTAAGGACTCAATACAAAACAGCTGTTCGGAAACTTAGCTTGAAAACCAAGAAGCCTTATTATGGATTTCGAGCCGTTTCTATTTGACTTCATTCGATTGAAGTGAATGCCGTAACCCAATTAAATGTAATTCGCGTCGGAATACACATAATAGCCTACACTGCCAACGTGAAATAAAAATATATAGAGGTTTAAATCGATCCTATATTGGGACATTTGTTATGATGGCTGGTGCAACGGGCATTTTCGGTACCGTTGACCATAATCGAATGCTAGCATTTATATCATTACACTGACCAAGTCCTGTTAAAAAGCACATCACCTTTGTGGAAACAGTGAAGTTGTCTACACAATCTATTCTACTCACAGACTAACTGCGTCGCTGTAACTTCCCCCCATTTCTGATACGGGGATTCCATTTATTGGCAGAAAGTGGAACTTTTATATTTTTCTTCCTTCAAGTGATTTTTCAACGATAGGTTTTTGTTTTTTTTCCAGCGAGCCAGTAGGCATAACGATGTATGATTTACAGCTGCAGCCTACGTGACAAAATGTATTGACAACACCCAGCCCGACGTTTCTTTGCATCTATTTTCATTTTTGAATAGAATATCTGAAGTAAATATTAAAGACATTTAATGACTGTCTTTAACTGGCAGGAGAGTAGCTTATATTTAAAAGAGTCAAAAGTCAAAAAGAAACGTTAACGTTTGAGATGGCTCTGGTCGAACTCTGTGTTAACATGAGACCGTTATGTTCAACAAAGGTATGGCATGCAGGTCGTTGCGAGATGACGCGCATTGGCTAACAGCAGCCAGCCTGTCCACTGTCTGTGTGAGTCAAAAAAACAGGTCAGCTACGTTTGTTTACATGAATAGAAAACTTTCAGTTAAATCGCCAGATATGTTAGTTTATTTTGCTTGTCATTAAACACGAATTAAGAGAACATACAATTTCGCTAGGAATTTTTGACTTAATATGAAAATACCGGATTGAGGGCAGAGACTTGGCATCTCCTTTAGATTTGGCTGAACAAATGCGTTTCAGGCAGCATAATTACCGGTGAAATGGAAAAGAATGATGCTGGCTAACTCGACGTTTAATGCAATATTATCCGACACTTCGGAGATAAATTATTTAACCAGGATGAAAGGAAACATACAATTTTTGGCCAATAGATAACGTACGTGTATAAGAGGGCAGTATAGCTTAATGGTTCAGACAGTGGATTAAGACATGCAAGGTCCGCGGTTCCATCCCCGGTGCGGCCTCAATAAAGTTGAATAGTTTCTTTACGCCAATGGTTTTATTTTGAGTGCATATTTATAACCGAATGACTTCTCAAGCGTAAATTGTGCCTCCCGCTGTAAAATCTATTGAAATTAATTAATCTCTGCTCTCCATACAGGACTGGAGCATATTATTACACTGTGCAAGCAAGAAGTAATTTTTGTTTCATTCTACATTGTCTGATGTGGCAGAAACGTCACACATGTTCATTTTTGGAGTGTAATCTCATCCATATACCAAGAAAGGCTCAATGGCATAGCGCCACCATCTGGCAACAGGAAGTGGCTTTAATTTTACTTGACATCTTCCAATTTGGCTGAAAATGGACAAATATGTTAATTATTGGAGTGTAATCAAATCCATGAACCATACACGGTTCAGTATTATACCGCCACCATCTGGCAACAGGAAGTGGCTTAAATTTTACTTGACATCTTCCAATTTGGCTGAAAATGTACAAATATGTTAATTATTGGAGTGAAATCAAATCCATAAACCATACACGGCTCAATATTATAGCGCCACCATCTGGCAATAGGAAGTGAGGCTTATATCATTGATGCATTCCAATAGCAGCAGAAACATCTTCATTGATCAAAGGGGAATTCCTGTGCACACTATACGTTGTCCAGGAAGGTGATTATTTCCAAAGTGTGTACATATTGTGAAACATGTCATTGGCACAACTATGCCACCAAGGCGGTTGCGCCCATGGTGCTTGGGCCCGTTCATTGCTGCTTGCAGCTATATTTATTATTATTATTATTATTATTATTATTCTTTCTCTTCCGTCAAATAGGCATTTTTGAGGGCCTTGCCATGGCTAAAAAGTCTTGAAATTTTGCAGACACATCAGAAGTGGTGGCCGTCAGGATCTATCAGATGCTCAGACCTGGGTGTGGCCGAGGAACTCCACAGCGCCCCCTATTGCGCTGACCCCCCCCCCCCCCATTGCATTGTTGTCTATTGTGGGCAGGCACTTTGAACTACATGAAACTAATTTGGTAACCATGTGTGGCTCCTCAATTCAAACACATTTCTCATTCGCATTGATGCAAATATGCGAACAGGAAGTGAGCTATTTTGGATTTTGTGTGTTTTACACGTACTACACTTTTACGTACTCCTCCTAGGGGGTTTATCGCATTCACACCAACTGTGGTCAGAATGGTCTCAGGATATTCATGATGCTAAATTGCCAGGATATTTTTGATAGCTCAAACGGGATGGTCATGGCGAGGCGTGCAATTTTTATGTCACGCCGCGCCAACAGGAAGTGGTCAGAATTTCATGGTCTACATCGTCTGATCTGGCTGATATTTTAGAAATATGTTTAGTGTTGGAGTATAATCACATCCATATCCCAAGAACGGGTCAATGTTATAGCGCCACCATCTGGCAACAGGAAGTGAGGTCTTTATCATATTTGTATGCCTTCCTGCTAGGGCATTCATCACATTCACACGAAATGTGGTCAGCATGATCTTAGGATAGTCATGACCATAAGCTGAGAAGGGATTTTTGATATCTCAAACGGTATGGAAATGGCGAGTCGTACAGTACACATATTTCGTGCAAAAAAATGACTTTTTTTTCGACATCGTCCGATCTGGCTGATATTTTACAAATATGTTCACTGTTGGAGTACAATATGAAATATATACATATCAATCGGGGCGTGGCTAGACAGCGCCCCCTATATTTATTATTCTCTTTTTTTTCAATGTATTTAGCATTTTTGAGGTGCTTGCCATGGATGGAAACTCACGGAATTTAGCACACACATGAGAAGTGTTGGCTGTCAGGATGTATCAGATGCTCAGACCTGGGCGTGGCCGAGGGACTCCACAGCGCCCCCTAATGCTTTGTCTTCTATTGTGGACAGGCACTTTGAGCTACCTTCACCTAATTTGGTATGCATGTGGGGCTCCTCTGGACAAACACATTTCTTTTTCGCATCGAATAAATATGTGAACAGGAAGTCAGCCATTTTGAATTTTGTGCATTTTACATGTACTACACTTTTAAGTACTCCTCCTAGGGGGTTCATTGCATTCACACGAAATGTGGTCAAAGTGGTCTCAGGATAGTCATGATACTAATTCCAAAGGATATTTTTGATATCTCAAACGGTATGGTCATGGCGAGGCGTACAATTTTCATGTCACGCCGCGCCAACAGGAAGTAGCCATAAATTCATGCTCTACATTGTCTGATCTGGCTGATATTTTACAAATATGTTCACTGTTAGAGTGTAATCACATCCAAATACCAAGAAGAAATCAATGTTATAGCGCCACCATCTGGCAACGGAAGTGAGGTTTTTATCATGTTTGTATGCGTTCCTGCTAGGGTATTCATCACATTCACACCAAATGTAGTCATCATGATCTTAGAATAGTCCTGACCCTAAATGACGAAAGGATTTTTGATATCTCAAACGGTTTGGCAATGGCGAGGCGTATAATACACACGTTACGCCCAAAAACAGGAAGTGGGCTTAATTCCGTTCTACATCATCTGATCGGGCTGATATTTTACAAATATATTCACTTTTGGAGTACAATCACATCCATATCCACATTCATCTGGGCGTGGCTACACAGCGCCCCCTATGGCTTTTTTCTAATATTGTGGACATATACTTTCACGTAAATGCACCACGTCTGGTAGACATAAGGGTCTCCTCAAGACACACACATTTCTCATTTGCATCCCTTAACTTTTCCCAACAGGAAGTGAGCTATTTTGGATTTTGTGTGTTTTTAAGTGTTTTTTCACGTACCAAAGTGCGAAATACTCTTCCTAGGGGGTTCATCACATTCACACAAAATGTGGTCAGCATGATATTATAGCCCTGACACACAACTATGAACTGATTTTTAATATCTTGGAATGGTATGGCTATGGTCAGCCTTAAAATTAACTTGTAATGCTGCCCAAACAGTTCATGTTTTAATACAATTATGTATTAAATAATTTCAAAAAGGTATTAAATTCTACATTGCCTGATTTTGAGGCTACAACTTTTCACATATGTTCATTGTTGGAGTGTCATCACATCCATTAAGCAATAATAGTTCACTATTTTCGCTGGAGACTCATTATATCCAGTCTTAAAACTTCAACGCAAGTCGCAAATGACTCTCCCATTTCTAATACGCGACTGCCATCTACTGGCAAAAGTTGGTATTGTATATATCTTGCAATGACGTTCAATGTTATTTGGTTTATAAAAAACCGTGTTGTAGCATTTTAAGGACTCAATACAAAACAGCTGTTCGGAAAGTTGGCTTGAAAACCAAGAAGCGTTATTAAAGAATTTGAGCCGTTTCTCTTTGACTTCATTCGATTGAAGTGAATGCCGTAACCCAATTAAATGTAATTCGCGTCGGAATACACACAATCGCCTACACTGTGAACGTGAAATAAAAATATATAGAGGTTTAAATCGATCCTATATTGGGACATTTGTTATGATAGCTGGTGCAACGGGCATTTTCGGTACCGTTGACCATAATCGAATGCTAGCATTTATATCATTACACTGACCAAGTCCTGTTAAAAAGCACATTTTTGGTTCCTTTGTGGAAACAGTGAAGTTGTCTACATAATCTATTCTACTCACAGACTAACTGCGTCGCTGTAACTTCCCCCCATTTCTTATACGGGGATTCCATTTATTTGCTGAAAGTGGTACTTTTTTTTTTTTCTTCCTTCAAGTGATTTTTCAACGATAGGTTTTTGTTTTTTTCTAGCAGCAGTAGGCATAACGATGTATGATTTACAGCTGCAGCCTACGTGACAAAATGTATTGACAACACCCAGCCCGACGTTTCTTTGCATCTATTTTCATTCTATGAATTGAATATCTGAAATAAATATTAAAGACATTTAATGACTGTCTTTAACTGGCAGGAGAGTAGCATATATTTAAAAGAGTCAAAAGTCAAAAAGAAACGTTAACGTTTGAGATGGCTCTGGTCGAACTCTGTGTTAACATGAGACCGTTATTTTCAAAAAAGGTATGGCATGCAGGTCGTTGGCTAACAGCAGCCAACCTGTCCACTGTCTGTGTGAGTCAAAAAACAGGTCAGCTACGTTTGTTTACATGAATAGAAAACTTTCAGTTAAATCGCCAGATATGTTAGTTTATTTTGCTTGTCATTAAACACGAATTAAGAGAACATACAATTTGGCTAGGAATTTTTGACTTAATATGAAAATACCGGATTGAGGGCAGAGACTTGGCATCTCCTTTAGATTTGGCTGAACAAATGCGTTTCAGGCAGCATAATTACCGGTGAAATGGAAAAGAATGATGCTGGCTAACTAGACGTTTATTGCAATATTATCCGACACTTAGGAGAGAAATTATTTAACCAAGATAAAAGGAAACATACAACTTTTGGCCAATAGATGGCGTACGTGTATAAGAGGGCAGTATAGCTTAATGGTTCAGACAGTGGATTAAGACATGCAAGGTCCTCGGTTCCATCCCCGGTGCGGCCACTATAAAGTTGAATAGTTTCTTTACGCCAATGGTTTCATGTTGAGTGCATTTTTATAACCGAATGACTTCTCAAGCGTAAATTGTGCCTCCCGCTGTAAAATCTATTGAAATTAATTCATCTCTGCTCTCCATACAGGACTGGTGCATATTATTACAATGTGCAAGCAAGAAGTAATTTTTATTTCATTCTACATTGTCTGATGTGGCAGAAACTTCACACATGTTCATTTTTGGAGTGTAATCTCATCCATTTTCCAATAAAGGCTCAATGGCAAAGCGCCACCCGCTGGCAACAGGAAGTGAGCCTTATATTTCATTCTTAAGCATTATTTTTCAATGGGTTCATGACATTCACGGTAAATGTGGTCAGCATGATGCTAGGATGGTCCTGACAAAACAGATTTTTGATTTACTGGGATGATATAGCTATGGTCAGGCACATAAAAAACACATCATGCCAGACAAACAGGAAGTGGTCATACTTAAATTCTCCAATGTCTGATGTGACTGCAACTTTACACAGATGCTCAGTGTTGGAGTGTAATCAAATCCATATTCCAAAAACGACTCAATGTTAAAGCAGCATCATCTGGAAACAGGAATTGACCTTAATTTCGCTCAACGTCTTCCGATGTGGCTGAAAATGTACAAATATGTTTTATTTCTGGAGTGTAATCAAATTCAAAAACCATACATGGCTCAATAATATAGCGCCACCATCTGGCAATAGGAAGTGAGGCTTATATCATTGATGCGTTCCAATAGCAGCGCCAACATCTTCATTGATAAAAAGGGAATTCCTGTGCACACTATACGTTGTCCAGGAAGGTGATTATTTCCAAAGTGTGTACATGTTGTGAAACATGTCATTGGCAGAACTATGCCACCAAGGCGGTTGCCCCCATGGTGCTTGGGCCCGTTCATTGCTGCTTGCAGCTATATTTAGGGCCCAAGCACCGTAGGGTGCGAAGGACCCTATTGTTATTGTAAAGATTATTATTATTATTATTATTATTAGGGCCCAAGCACCGTAGGGTGCGAAGGACCCTATTGTTATTGGAAGGATTATTATTATTATTATTATTATTATTATTATTATTATTATTATTCTTTCTCTTCCGTCAAATGGGCATTTTTGAGGGCCTTGCCATGGCTAAAAAGTCTTGAAATTTTGCAGACACATCAGAAGTGGTGGCCGTCAGGATCTATCAGATGCTCAGACCTGGGTGTGGCCGAGGGACTCCACAGCGCCCCCTATTGCGCTGACCCCCCCCCCCCATTGCATTGTTGTCTATTGTGGGCAGGCACTTTGAATTACATGAAACTAATTTGGTACCCATGTGTGGCTCCTCAATTCAAACACATTTCTCATTCGCATTGATGCAAATATGCGAACAGGAAGTGAGCTATTTTGGATTTTGTGTGTTTTACACGTACTACACTTTTACGTACTCCTCCTAGGGGGTTCATCGCATTCACACCAACTGTGGTCAGAATGGTCTCAGAATATTCATGATGCTAAATTGCCAGGATATTTTTGATAGCTCAAACGGGATGGTCATGGCGAGGCGTGCAATTTTTATGTCACGCCGCGCCAACAGGAAGTGGTCATAATTTCATGGTCTACATCGTCTGATCTGGCTGATATTTTAGAAATATGTTTAGTGTTGGAGTATAATCACATCCATATCCCAAGAACGGGTCAATGTTATAGCGCCACCATCTGGCAACAGGAAGTGTGGTCTTTATCATATTTGTATGCCTTCCTGCTAGGGCATTCATCACATTCACACGGAATGTGGTCAGCATGATCTTACCATAGTCATGACCATAAGCTGTGAAGGGATTTTTGATATCTCAAACGGTATGGAAATGGCGAGTCGTACAGTACACATATTTCGTGCAAAAAAATGACTTTTTTTTCGACATCGTCCGATCTGGCTGATATTTTACAAATATGTTCACTGTTGGAGTACAATATGAAATATATACATATCAATCGGGGCGTGGCTAGACAGCGCCCCCTATAATTATTATTCTCTTTTTTTTCAATGTATTTAGCATTTTTGAGGTGCTTGCCATGGATGGAAACTCACGGAATTTTGCACACACATGAGAAGTGTTGGCTGTCAGGAACTATCAGATGCTCAGACCTGGGCGTGGCCGAGGGACTCCACAGCGCCCCCTAATGCTTTGTCTTCTATTGTGGACAGGCACTTTGAGCTACCTTCACCTAATTTGGTATGCCTGTGGCGCTCCTCTGGACAAACACATTTCTCTTTCGCATTGAATCAAATATGTGAACAGGAAGTCAGCCATTTTGAATTTTGTGCATTTTACACGTACTACACTTTTAAGTACTCCTCCTAGGGGGTTCATTGCATTCACACGAAATGTGGTCAAAGTGGTCTCAGGATAGTCATGATACTAATTCCAAAGGATATTTTTGATATCTCAAACGGTATGGTCATGGCGAGGCGTACAATTTTCATGTCACGCCGCGCCAACAGGAAGTAGCCATAAATTCATGCTCTACATTGTCTGATCTGGCTGATATTTTACAAATATGTTCACTGTTAGAGTGTAATCACATCCAAATACCAAGAAGAAATCAATGTTATAGCGCCACCATCTGGCAACGGAAGTGAGGTTTTTATCATGTTTGTATGCGTTCCTGCTAGGGTATTCATCACATTCACACCAAATGTAGTCATCATGATCTTAGAATAGTCCTGACCCTAAATGACTAAAGGATTTTTGATATCTCAAACGGTTTGGCAATGGCGAGGCGTATAATACACACGTTACGCCCAAAAACAGGAAGTGGGCTTAATTCCGTTCTACATCATCTGATCGGGCTGATATTTTACAAATATATTCACTTTTGGAGTGCAATCACATCCATATCCACATTCATCTGGGCGTGGCTACACAGCGCCCCCTATGGCTTTTTTCTAATATTGTGGACATATACTTTCACGTAAATGCACCACGTCTGGTAGGCATAAGGGTCTCCTCAAGACACACACATTTCTCATTTGCATCCCTTAACTTTTCCCAACAGGAAGTGAGCTATTTTGGATTTTGTGTGTTTTTAAGTGTTTTTTCACGTACCAAACTTTGAAATACTCTTCCTAGGGGGTTCATCACATTCACACAAAATGTGGTCAGCAAGATGTTATAGCCCTGACATACAACTATGAACTGATTTTTAATATCTTGGAATGGTATGGCTATGGTCAGCCTTAAAATTAACTTGTAATGCTGCCCAAACAGGAAAATTATGTATTAAATCATTTCAAAAAGGTATTAAATTCTACATTGCCTGATTTTGAGGCTACAACTTTTCACATATGTTCATTGTTGGAGTGTCATCACATCCATTAAGCAATAATAGTTCACGATTTTCGCTGGAGACTCATTATATCCAGTCTTAAAACTTCAACGCAAGTCGCAACTGACTCTCCCATTTCTAATACGCGACTGCCATCTATTGGCAAAAAAAAGGTATTGTTTCTCGTATTCTGGGATGAAGTGATTTCTCAACGACAGGTTTTATTAATTTTTGCGAGCCAGTAACCATAACGATGTATGAGTAACAGCGGCAGCCTACGTGACTAAATGTACTGACAACACCCAGCCCACAGCAACGTTTTTTCTCATCTACCTTAATTAACTCGATTGAATAACTAAAATAAAAAACAGGCTTTTACTGGCAGGAAAGTATCATATATGTAAAAGATTAACACATATAATGCATATATTGCATTGACGTTAAATGGTGTTAAAAAATCGTATTGTAGCATTTTAAGGACTCAATACAAAACGGCTGTTCGGAAAGTTAGTTTGAAAACCAAGAAGCCTTATTAAGGAATTTGAGACGTTTCTATTTGACTTCATTCGATTGAAGTGAATGCCATAACCCAATTAGTAATTCGCGTCGGAATACACATAATAGCCTACACTGTCAACGTGAAATAAAAATATATAGAGGTTTAAATCGATCCTATATTGGGACTTTTGTTATGATGGCTGGTGCAACGGGCATTTTCGGTAATGTTGACCATAATCGAATGCTAGCATTTATATCATTACACTGACCAAGTACCGTTAAAAAGCATATTTTAAGCTCCCTTCTCGAAACAGTGAAGTTGTCTACACGGTCTACTCTAATCACAGACTAACTGCGTCCCTGTAACTTCCCCCATTTCTGATACGGGGATTCCATTCATTGGCAAAAAATGGTACTTTCATTTTTTTCTTCCTTCAAGTGATTTTTCAACGATAGGTTTTTTTATTTTTATAGCGTGCCAGTATGCATAACGATGTATGATTTACAGCTGCAGCCTACGTGACAAAATGTAATGACAACACCCAGCCCGACGTTTCTTTGCATCTATTTTCATTATATGAATTGAATAACTAAAATAAATATTAAACACATTTAAAGACTTAAAGACAGGCTTTAACTGGCACGAAAGTATCATATATTTAAAACATGAAAACATGAAGTCAAAAAGAAACGTCAGCCTTTGAGGTGTCTCTGCTCGAACGCTGTGTTAACATGAGACCGTTATGTTCAACAAAGGTATCGCATGCAGGTCGTTGCCAGATGACACGCACGGGGTAACAGCAGCCAACCTGTCCACTGTTTGTGTGAGTCAAAAAACAGGTAAACTACGTTGGTTTACATGAATATAAAACTTTCAGTTAAATCGCCAGCTATGTTAGTTTATTAGATGGTCATTAAACACGAATTAAGAGAAGATACAATTTCGCTAGGAATGGTAACTTAATATGAAAATACTGTATTGAGGGCAGAGAGTTGGCATCTCTTTTAGATTTGGCTGAACAAATGCGTTTCAGGCAGCATAATTACCGGTGAAATGGAAAAGAATGATGCTGGCTAACTAGACGTTTCATGCAATATTATCCGACACTTCGGAGATAAATTATTTAACCAAGATAAAAGGAAACATACAACTTTTGGCCAATAGATGGCACCCGTGTATCAGCGTGCAGTGCAGCGTAATGGTTCGGGCGGTGGATTAAGGCACGCAAATTCAGCGGTTCCATCCCCGGTGCAGCCACAATAAAATTGAACAGTTTCTTGAAGGTAATGGTTTTATTTTGAGTACATATCTATAGCCTAATGACTTTTCAAGCATAAATTGTGCCTCCCCGTGTAAAAACTATGGAAATTAATTAATCTCTGCTCTCCATACAGGACTGTAGCATGTTCTCACAATGTTCAAGCTAGAAGTTATTTTTGTTTCATTCTACATTGTCTCATGTGGCTGAAACTTCACTCATGTTCATTTTTGGAATGTAATCTCATCCATATCCCAATAAAGGCTCAATGGCATAGCGCCACCTCCTGGGAACAGGAAGTGTGGCTTCATTTCATTTCACATCGTCTGATTTTGCTGACGCTTTAGAGCAGGGGTCACCAACCTTTTTGAAACTGAGAGCTACTTCATGGGTACTGAGTCATACTAAGCGCTACCAGTTTGTTTTGTCACGTGCACAATACTGACCTTTGAACTAGAGTAGGTCAGAGTTCACCTAAACTTTTCAACTTCATGGATAGTAAACATATTTTTAAGATATTGTCATTTTTAAATCTATATAAATGCAAGTGTGATTAAAAATAAATAGCAACAGAATAAAATTAAATTTTAGATGCAGCTCACTAGTGAGTTGTGCTATTTTTAGAACAGGCCTGCGGGCGACTCATGTGGTCCTTGGGGGCGACCTGGTGCCCGCGGGCACCGTGTTGGTGACCCCTGCTTTAGAGATATGTTCCATGTTGGATTATAATCACATCCATGTTCCAATAAATGCTCAATGTCACATCGCCACCTGCTGGCAACAGGAAGCGGCCTTAATTTCACTCAACATCTTCTGATGTGGCTTAGAATTTAGAAATAGGTTTATTATTGGAGTGTAATCAAATTCAAAAACCATACATGGTTCAATATTATAGCGCCAGCATCTGGCAACAGGAAGTGAGGCTTATATCATTGATGCATTCCAATAGCAGCACCAACATCTTCATTGATCAAAGGGGAATTCCTGTGCACACTATACGTTGTCCAGGAAGGTGATTATTTCCAAAGTGTGTACATGTTGTGAAACATGTCATTGGCACAACTATGCCACCAAGGCGGATGCGCCCATGGTGCTTGGGCCCGTTCATTGCTGCTTGCAGCTATATTTATTATTATTATTCTTTTTTCTATATGCAAATGGGCCTTTTTGAGGTGCTTGCCATGCATAAAAAGTCTGGGAATTTTGCACACACATCAGAAATGAGGACCTTCAGGATCGATTAGATGCTCAGACCTGGGCGTGGCCGAGAGACTCCACAGCGCCCCCTATTGCATTGTCATCTATTGTGGGCAGGCACTTTGAGCTACCTTCACAAAATTTAGTATGCTTATAGCACTCCTCGGTCCAAACACATTTCTCATTCGCATCTAATCAAATATCCAAACAGGAAGTCAGCCATTTTGGATTTTGTGCGTTTTACACGTACTGCACTTTTAAGTACTCCTCCTAGGGGGTTCATCACATTCACACCACCTGTGGTCAGAATGGTCTCAGGATATTCATGATGCTAAATTGCCAGGATATTTTTGATAGCTCAAACGGGACGGTCCTGGGGAGGCGTATAATTTTTATGTCACGCCACGCCAACAGGAAGTGGCCGTAATTTCATGGTTAACATCGTCTGATCTGGCTGATATTTTAGAAATACGTTTATTGTTGGAGTATAATCACATCCATATCCCAAGAACGGGTCAATGTTATAGCGCCACCATCTGGCAACAGGAAGTGAGGTCTTTATCATATTTGTATGCCTTCCTGCTAGGGCTTTCATCACATTCACACGAAATGTGGTCAGCATGATCTTAGGATAGTCAGGACCATAAGCTGTGAAGGGATTTTTGATATCTCAAACGGTATGGAAATGGCGAGTCGTACAGTACACATATTGCGTGCAAAAAAATGACTTTTTTTTTGACATCGTCCGATCTGGCTGATATTTTACAAATATGTTCACTGTTGGAGTACAATATGGAATATATACATATCAATCGGGGCGTGGCTAGACAGCGCCCCCTATAATTATTATTCTCTTTTTTTTCAATGTATTTTGCATTTTTGAGGTGCTTGCCATGGATGAAAATGCACAGAATTTTGCACACACATGAGAAGTGTTGGCTGTCAGAAAGTATCAGATGCTCAGACCTGGGCGTGGCCGAGGGACTCCACAGCGCCCCCTAATGCTTTTTCTTCTATTGTGGACAGGCACTTAGAGCAACCTTCACCTAATTTGGTATGCATGTGGGGCTCCTCTGGCCAAACACATTTCTCTTTCGCATCCAATCAAATATGTGAACAGGAAGTCAGCCATTTTGAATTTTGTGCATTTTACACGTACTACACTTTTAAGTACTCCTCCGAGGGGGTTCATTGCATTCACACGAAATGTGGTGAAAGCGGTCTCAGGATAGTCATGATACTAATTCCAAAGGATATTTTTGATATCTCAAACGGTATGGTCATGGCGAGGCGTACAATTTTCATGTCACGCCGCGCCAACAGGAAGTAGCCATAAATTCATGGTCTACATTGTCTGATCTGGCTGATATTTTACAAATATGTTCACTGTTAGAGTGTAATCACATCCATATACCAAGAAGAAGTCAATGTTATAGCGCCACCATCTGGCAACAGGAAGTGAGGTTTTTATCATGTTTGTATTTGTTCCTGCTAGGGTATTCATCACATTCACACCAAATGTAGTCAGCATGATCTTAGAATAGTCCTGACCCTAAATGACAAAAGGATTTTTGATATCTCAAACGGTTTGGCAATGGCGAGGCGTATAATACACAAGTTAGACCCAAAAACAGGAAGTGGGTTTAATTCCGTTCTACATCATCTGATCGGGCTGATATTTTGCAAATATATTCACTTTTGGAGTGCAATCACATCCATATCCACATTCATCTGGGCGTGGCTACACAGCGCCCCCTATGGCTTTTTTCTAATATTGTGGACACATACTTTCACGTAAATGCACCACGTCTGGTAGGCATAAGGGTCTCCTCAAGACACACACATTTCTCATTTGCATCCCTTAACTTTTCCCAACAGGAAGTGAGCTATTTTGGATTTTGTGTGTTTTAAAGTGTTTTTTTTCATGTACCAAACTTTGAAATACTCTTCCTAGGGGGTTCATCACATTCACACAAAATGTGGTCAGCATGATATTATAGCCCTGACACACAACTATGAACTGATTTTTAATATCTTGGAATGGTATGGCTATGGTCAGCCTTAAAATTAACTTGTAATGCTGCCCAAATAGGAAAATTATATATTAAATAATTTCAAAAAGGTATTAAATTCTACATTGCCGGATTTTGAGGCAACAACTTTTCACATATGTTCATTGTTGGAGTGTCATCACATCCATTAAGCAATAATAGTTCACTATTTTCGCTGGAGACTCATTATATCCAGTCTTAAAACTTCAACGCAAGTCGCAAATGACTCTCCCATTTCTAATACGCGACTGCCATCTACTGGCAAAAGTTAGTATTGTATATATCTTGCAATGACGTTCAGTGTTATTTGGTTTAAAAAAACCGTGTTGTCGCATTTTAAGGACTCAATACAAAACAGCTGATCGGAAAGTTAGCTTGAAAACCAAGAAGCCTTATTAAGGAATTCGAGCCGTTTCTATTTGACTTCATTCGATTGAAGTGAATGCCGTAACCCAATTAAATGTAATTCGCGTCGGAATACACACAATCGCCTACACTGTGAACGTGAAATAAAAATATATAGAGGTTTAAATCGATCCTATATTGGGACATTTGTTATGATGGCTGGTGCAACGGGCATTTTCGGTACCGTTGACCATAATCGAATGCTAGCATTTATATCATTACACTGACCAAGTCCTGTTAAAAAGCACATTTTTGGTTCCTTTGTGGAAACAGTGAAGTTGTCTACACAATCTATTCTACTCACAGACTAACTGCGTCGCTGTAACTTCCCCCCATTTCTGATACGGGGATTCCATTTATTGGCAGAAAGTGGAACTTTTATATTTTTCTTCCTTCAACTGATTTTTCAACGATAGGTTTTTGTTTTTTTTCTAGCAGCAGTAGGCATAACGATGTATGATTTACAGCTGCAGCCTACGTGACAAAATGTATTGACAACACCCAGCCCGACGTTTCTTTGCATCTATTTTCATGATATGAATAGAATATCTGAAATAAATATTAAAGACATTGAATGACTGTCTTTAACTGGCAGGAGAGTAGCATATATTTAAAAGAGTCAAAAGTCAAAAAGAAACGTTAACGTTTGAGATGGCTCTGGTCGAACTCCGTTATGTTCAACAAAGGTATGGCATGCAGGTCGTTGCGAGATGACGCGCATTGGCTAACAGCAGCCAGCCTGTCCACTGTCTGTGTGAGTCAAAAAACAGGTCAGCTACGTTTGTTTACATGAATAGAAAACTTTCAGTTAAATCGCCAGATATGTTAGTTTATTATGCTTGTCATTAAACACGAATTAAGAGAACATACAATTTCGCTAGGAATTTTTGACTTAATATGAAAATACCGGATTGAGGGCAGAGACTTGGCATCTCCTTTAGATTTGGCTGAACAAATGCGTTTCAGGCAGCATAATTACCGGTGAAATGGAAAAGAATGATGCTGGCTAACTAGACGTTTAATGCAATATTATCCGACACTTCGGAGAGAAATTATTTAACCAAGATAAAAGGAAACATACAACTTTTGGCCAATAGATGGCGCCCGTGTATAAGAGGGCAGTATAGCTTAATGGTTCAGACAGTGGATTAAGACATGCAAGGTCCGCGGTTCCATCCCCGGTGTGGCCACAATGAAGTTGAATAGTTTCTTTACGCCAATGCTTTTATTTTGAGTGCATATTTATAACCGAATGACTTCTCAAGCGTAAATTGTGCCTCCCGCTGTAAAATCTATTGAAATTAATTAATCTCTGCTCTCCATACAGGACTGGAGCATATTATTACACTGTGCAAGCAAGAAGTAATTTTTGTTTCATTCTACATTGTCTGATGTGGCAGAAACTTCACACATGTTCATTTTTGGAGTGAAATCTCATCCATATACCAAGAAAGGCTCAATGGCATAGCGCCACCATCTGGCAACAGGAAGTGGCTTTAATTTTACTTGACATCTTCCAATTTGGCTGAAAATGTACAAATATGTTAATTATTGGAGTGTAATCAAATCCATGAACCATACACGGCTCAATATTATACCGCCACCATCTGGCAACAGGAAGTGGCTTAAATTTTACTTGACATCTTCCAATTTGGCTGAAAATGTACAAATATGTTAATTATTAGAGTGAAATCAAATCCATAAACCATACATGGCTCAATATTATAGTGCCACCATCTGGCAATAGGAAGTGAGGCTTATATCATTGATGCATTCCAATAGCAGCAGAAACATCTTCATTGATCAAAGGGGAATTCCTGTGCACACTATACGTTGTCCAGGAAGGTGATTATTTCCAAAGTGTGTACATATTGTGAAACATGTCATTGGCACAACTATGCCACCAAGGCGGTTGCGCCCATGGTGCTTGGGCCCGTTCATTGCTGCTTGCAGCTATATTTAGGGCCCAAGCACCGTAGGGTGCGAAGGACCCTATTGTTATTGCAAAGATTATTATTATTATTATTATTATTATTATTATTAGGGCCCAAGCACCGTAGGGTGCGAAGGACCCTATTGTTATTGTAAAGATTATTATTATTATTATTATTATTATTATTATTATTCTTTTTTCTATATGCAAATGGGCCTTTTTGAGGTGCTTGCCATGCATAAAAAGTCTGGGTATTTTGCACACACATCAGAAATGAGGACCTTCAGGATTGATTAGATGCTCAGACCTGGGCGTGGCCGAGAGACTCCACAGCGCCCCCTATCGCATTGTCATCTATTGTGGGCAGGCACTTTGAGCTACCTTCACAAAATTTAGTACGCATATAGCACTCCTCGGACCAAAAACATTTATAATTTGCATCTAATCAAATATACAAACAGGAAGTCAGCTATTTTGGATTTTGTGTGTTTTACATGTACTGCACTTTTAAGTACTCCTCCTAGGGGGTTCATCACATTCACACCACCTGTTGTCAGAATGGTCTCAGGCTATTCATGATGCTAAATTGCCAGGATATTTTTGATAGCTCAAACGGGACGGTCCTGGGGAGGCGTAGAATTTTTATGTCACGCTGCGCCAACAGGAAGTGGCCGTAATTTCATGGTCTACATTGTCTGATCTGGCTGATATTTTAGAAATACGTTTAATGTTGGAGTATAATCACATCCATATCCCAAGAACGGGTCAATGTTATAGCGCCACCATCTGGCAACAGGAAGTGAGGTCTTTATCATATTTGTATGCCTTCCTGCTAGGGCATTCATCACATTCACACGAAATGTGGTCAGCATGATCTTAGGATAGTCATGACCATAAGCTGTGAAGGGATTTTTGATATCTCAAACGGTATGGAAATGGCGAGTCGTACAGTACACATATTGCGTGCAAAAAAATGACTTTTTTTTCGACATCGTCCGATCTGGCTGATATTTTACAAATATGTTCACTGTTGGAGTACAATATGAAATATATACATATCAATCGGGGCGTGGCTAGACAGCGCCCCCTATAATTATTATTTTCTTTTTTTTCAATGTATTTTGCATTTTTGAGGTGCTTGCCATGGATGAAAACTCACGGAATTTTGCACACACATGAGAATTGTTGGCTTTCAGGATGTATCAGATGCTCAGACCTGGGCGTGGCCGAGGGACTCCACAGTGCCCCCTAATGTTTTGTCTTCTATTGTGGACAGGCACTTTAAGCTACCTTCACCTAATTTGGTATGCATGTGGGCCTCCTCTGGACAAACACATTTCTCATTCGTATCGAATCAAATATGTGAACAGGAAGTCAGCCATTTTGAATTTTGTGCATTTTACACGTACTACACTTTTAAGTACTCCTCCTAGGGGGTTCATTGCATTCACAGGAAATGTGGTCAAAGTGGTCTCAGGATAGTCATGATACTAATTCCAAAGGATATTTTTGATATCTCAAACGGTATGGTCATGGCGAGGCGTAAAATTTTCATGTCACGCCGCGCCAACAGGAAGTAGCCATAAATTCATGGTCTACATTGTCTGATCTGGCTGATATTTTACAAATATGTTCACTGTTAGAGTGTAATCACATCCATATACCAAGAAGAAATCAATGTTATAGCGCCACCATCTGGCAACGGAAGTGAGGTTTTTATCATGTTTGTATGCGTTCCTGCTAGGGTATTCATCACATTCACACCAAATGGAGTCATCATGATCTTAGAATAGTCCTGACCCTAAATGACGAAAGGATTTTTGATATCTCAAACGGTTTGGCAATGGCGAGGCGTATAATACACACGTTACGCCCAAAAACAGGAAGTGGGCTTAATTCCGTTCTACATCATCTGATCGGGCTGATATTTTACAAATATATTCACTTTTGGAGTGCAATCACATCCATATCCACATTCATCTGGGCGTGGCTACACAGCGCCCCCTATGGCTTTTTTCTAATATTGTGGACATATACTTTCACGTAAATGCACCACGTCTGGTTGGCATAAGGGTCTCCTCAAGACACACACATTTCTCATTTGCATCCCTTAACTTTTCCCAACAGGAAGTGAGCTATTTTGGATTTTGTGTGTTTTTAAGTGTTTTTTCACGTACCAAACTTTGAAATACTCTTCCTAGGGGGTTCATCACATTCACACAAAATGTGGTCAGCATGATATTATAGCCCTGACACACAACTATGAACTGATTTTTAATATCTTGGAATGGTATGGCTATGGTCAGCCTTAAAATTAACTTGTAATGCTGCCCAAACAGTTCATGTTTTAATACAATTATGTATTAAATAATTTGAAAAAGGTATTAAATTCTACATTGCCTGATTTTGAGGCTACAACTTTTCACATATGTTCATTGTTGGAGTGTCATCACATCCATTAAGCAATAATAGTTCACTATTTTCGCTGGAGACTCATTATATCCAGTCTTAAAACTTCAAGGCAAGTCGCAAATTACTCTCCCATTTCTTATACGCGACTGCCATCTACTGGCAAAACTTGGTATTGTTTCTCAAGTGATTTCTCAAATACAAGTTTTGTTTCTTTTTGCGAGCCAGTAACCATAACGATGTATGAGTAACAGCGGCAGCCTACGTGACAAAATGTACTGACAACACCCAGCCCACAGCAACGTTTTTTCTCATCCACCTTAATTATATGGATTGAATAACTAAAATAAAAGACAGGCTTTTACTGGCAGGAAAGTATCATATATTTCAAAGATTAACACATATAATGCATATCTTGCAATGACGTTCAATGTTATTTGGTTCATAAAAAACCGTGTTGTAGCATTTTAAGGACTCAATACAAAACAGCTGTTCGGAAAGTTAGCTTGAAAACCAAGAAGCCTTATTAAGGATTTCGAGCCGTTTCTATTTGACTTCATTCGATTGAAGTGAATGCCGTAACCCAATTAAATGTAATTCGCGTCGGAATACACATAATAGCCTACACTGTCAACGTGAAATAAAAATATATAGAGGTTTAAATCGATCCTATATTGGGACATTTGTTATGATGGCTGGTGCAACGGGCATTTTCGGTACCGTTGACCATAATCGAATGCTAGCATTTATATCATTACACTGACCAAGTCCTGTTAAAAAGCACATTTTTGGTTCCTTTGTGGAAACAGTGAAGTTGTCTACACAATCTATTCTACTCACAGACTAACTGCGTCGCTGTAACTTCCCCCCATTTCTGATACGGGGATTCCATTTATTGGCAGAAAGTGGAACTTTTATATTTTTCTTCCTTCAAGTGATTTTTCAACGATAGGTTTTTTTTTTTTTCTAGCGAGCCAGTAGGCATAACGATGTATGATTTACAGCTGCAGCCTACGTGACAAAATGTATTGACAACACCCAGCCCGACGTTTCTTTGCATCTATTTTCATGATATGAATAGAATATCTGAAATAAATATTAAAGACATTGAATGACTGTCTTTAATTGGCAGGAGAGTAGCATATATTTAAAAAAGTCAAAAGTCAAAAAGAAACGTTAACGTTTGAGATGGCTCTGGTCGAACTCTGTGTTAACATGAGACCGTTATGTTTAACAAAGGTATGGCATGCAGGTCGTTGCGAGATGACGCGCATTGGCTAACAGCAGCCAGCCTGTCCACTGTCTGTGTGAGTCAAAAAACAGGTCAGCTACGTTTGTTTACAAGAATAGAAAACTTTCAGTTAAATCGCCAGCTATGTTAGTTTTTTTTGCTTGTCATTAAACACGAATTAAGAGAACATACAATTTCGCTAGGAATTTTGACTTAATATGAAAATACCGGATTGAGGGCAGAGACTTGGCATCTCCTTTAGATTTGGCTGAACAAATGCGTTTCAGGCAGCATAATTACCGGTGAAATGGAAAAGAATGATGCTGGCTAACTCGACGTTTAATGCAATATTATCCGACACTTCGGAGAGAAATTATTTAACCAGGATAAATGGAAACATACAACTTTTGGCCAATAGATGGCGTACGTGTATAAGAGGGCAGTATAGCTTAATGGTTCAGACAGTGGATTAAGACATGCAAGGTCCGCGGTTCCATCCCCGGTGCGGCTACAATAAAGTTGAATAGTTTCTTTACGCCAATGGTTTTATTTTGAGTGCATATTTATAACCGAATGACTTCTCAAGCGTAAATTTTGCCTCCCGCTGTAAAATCTATGGAAATTAATTCATCTCTGCTCTCCATACAGGACTGGAGCATATTATTACAATGTGCAAGCAAGAAGTAATTTTTGTTTCATTCTACATTGTCTGATGTGGCAGAAACTTCACACATGTTCATTTTTGGAGTGTAATCTCATCCATATACCAAGAAAGGCTCAATGGCATAGCGCCACCATCTGGCAACAGGAAGTGGCTTTAATTTTACTTGACATCTTCCAATTTGGCTGAAAATGTACAAATATGTTAATTATTGGAGTGTAATCAAATCCATAAACCATACACAGCTCAATATTATAGCGCCACCATCTGGCAACAGGAAGTGAGGCTTATATCATTAATGCATTCCAATAGCAGCAGCAACATCTTCATTGATCAAAGGGGAATGCCTGTGCACACTATTCGTTGTCCAGGAAGGTGATTATTTCCAAAGTGTGAACATATTGTGAAACATGTCATTGGCACAACTGTGCCACCAAGGCGGTTGCGCCCATGGTGCTTGGGCCCGTTCATTGCTGCTTGCAGCTATATTTAGGGCCCAAGCACCGTAGGGTGCGAAGGACCCTATTGTTATTGGAAGGATTATTATTATTATTATTATTATTATTATTATTATTATTATTATTCTTTTTCTTCAGGCAAATGGGCTTTTTTGAGGGCCTTGCCATGCGTAAAAAGTCTTGACATTTTGCACACACATCAGAAGTGGTTGCTGTCAGGAGCTCTCAGATGCTCAGACCTGGGCGTGGCCGAGGGACTCCACAGCGCCCCCTATTGCATTGTCTTCTATTGTGGGCAGGCACTTTGAGCTACCTGCACCTAATTTGGTGGCCAAATAGCGCTCCTCGGTCCAAACACATTTCTCATTCGGATCTAATCAAATATCCAAACAGGAAGTCAGCCATTTTGGATTTTCTGAGTTTTACACATACTACACTTTTAAGTACTCCTCCTAGGGGGTTCATCGCATTCACACCAACTGTGGTCAGAATGGTCTCAGGATAGTCATGATGCTAAATTGCCAGGATATTTTTGATAGCTCAAACGGGACAGTCACGGGGAGGATTACAATTTTTATGTCACGCCACGCCAACAGGAAGTGGCCATAATTTCATGGTCTACATTGTCTGATCTGGCTGATATTTTAGAAATTTGTTTATTGTTGGAGTGTAATCACATCCATATCCCAAGAACAGGTCAGTGTTATAGCGCCACCATCTGGCAATAGGAAGTGAGGTCTTTAACATATTTGTATGCATTCCTGCTAGGGCATTCAGCACATTCACACCAAATGCGGTCAGCATGATGTTAAGATAGTCCTTACACTAGGTTGTGAAGGGATTTTTGATATCTCAAACGGTATGGAAATGGCGAGTCGTACAGTACACATATTGCGTGCAAAAAAATGACTTTTTTTTCGACATCGTCCGATCTGGCTGATATTTTACAAATATGTTCATTGTAGCAGTACAATATCAGATATATACATATCAATCGGGGCGTGGCTAGACAGCGCCCCCTATAATTATTATTCTCTTTTTTTTCAATGTATTTTGCATTTTTGAGGTGCTTGCCATGGATGGAAACTCACAGAATTTTGCACACACATGAGAAGTGTTGGCTGTCAGGATGTATCAGATGCTCAGACCTGGGCGTGGCCGAGGGACTCCACAGCGCCCCCTAATGCTTTGTCTTCTATTGTGGACAGGCACTTTGAGCTACCTTCACCTAATTTGGTATGCATGTGGGGCTCCTCTGGACAAACACATTTCTCTTTCGCATTGAATCAAATATGTAAACAGGAAGTCAGCCATTTTGAATTTTGTGCATTTTACACGTACTACACTTTTAAGTACTCCTCCTAGGGGGTTCATTGCATTCACACGAAATGTAGTCAAAGTGGTCTCAGGATAGTCATGATACTAATTCCAAAGGATATTTTTGATATCTCAAACGGTATGGTCATGGCGAGGCGTACAATTTTCATGTCACGCCGCGCCAACAGGAAGTTGCCATAAATTCATGGTCTACATTGTCTGATCTGGCTGATATTTTACAAATATGTTCACTGTTAGAGTGTAATCACATCCAAATACCAAGAAGAAATCAATGTTATAGCGCCACCATCTGGCAACGGAAGTGAGGTTTTTATCATGTTTGTATGCGTTCCTGCTAAGGTATTCATCACATTCACACCAAATGTAGTCATCATGATCTTAGAATAGTCCTGACCCTAAATGACAAAAGGATTTTTGATATCTCAAACGGTTTGGCAATGGCGAGGCGTATAATACACACGTTACGCCCAAAAACAGGAAGTGGGCTTAATTCCGTTCTACATCATCTGATCGGGCTGATATTTTACAAATATATTCACTTTTGGAGTGCAATCACATCCATATCCACATTCATCTGGGCGTGGCTACACAGCGCCCCCTATGGCTTTTTTCTAATATTGTGGACATATACTTTCACGTAAATGCACCACGTCTGGTAGGCATAAGGGTCTCCTCAAGACACACACATTTCTCATTTGCATCCCTTAACTTTTCCCAACAGGAAGTGAGCTATTTTGGATTTTGTGTGTTTTTAAGTGTTTTTTCACGTACCAAACTTTGAAATACTCTTCCTAGGGGGTTCATCACATTCACACAAAATGTGGTCAGCATGATATTATAGCCCTGACACACAACTATGAACTGATTTTTAATATCTTGGAATGGTATGGCTATGGTCAGCCTTAAAATTAACTTGTAATGCTGCCCAAATAGGAAAATTATATATTAAATAATTTCAAAAAGGTATTAAATTCTACATTGCCTGATTTTGAGGCTACATCTTTTCACATATGTTCATTGTTGGAGTGTCATCACATCCATTAAGCAATAATAGTTTACTATTTTCGCTGGAGACTCATTATCTCCAGTCTTAAAACTTCAACTCAAGTCGCAACTGACTCTCCCATTTCTAATACGCGACTGCCATCTAGTGGCAAAGGTTAGTATTCTTTCTAAGTTTCGGTATTGTTTCTCTTTTTCTTGGATAAAGTGATTTCTCAACGACAAGTTTTGTTTCTTTTTGCGAGCCAGTAACCATAACGATGTATGAGTAACAGCGGCAGCCTACGTGACAAAATGTACTGAAAACACCCAGCCCACAGCAACGTTCGGAAAGTTGGCTTGAAAACCAAGAAGCCTTATTAAGGAATTCGAGCCGTTTCTATTTGACTTCATTCGATTGAAGTGAATGCCGTAACCCAATTAAATGTAATTCGCGTCGGAATACACATAATAGCCTACACTGTCAACGTGAAATGAAAATATATAGAGGTTTAAATCGATCCTGTATTGGGACATTTGTTATGATGGCTGGTGCAACGGGCATTTTCGGTACCGTTGACCATAATCGAATGCTAGCATTTATATCATTACACTGACCAAGTCCTGTTAAAAAGCACATTTTTGGTTCCTTTGTG
Organism: Conger conger; assembly: GCF_963514075.1. NCBI lineage: Eukaryota > Metazoa > Chordata > Actinopteri > Anguilliformes > Congridae > Conger > Conger conger. The sequence continues at coordinate 33,180,050 of NC_083761.1, forward strand.
GAAACAGTGAAGTTGTCTACACAATCTGTTCTACTCACAGAGTAACTGCGTCGCTGTAACTTCCCCCCATTTCTGATACGGCGATTCAATTTATTGGCTGAAAGTGGTACTTTCATTTTTTTCTTCCTTCAAGTGATTTTTCAACGATAGGTTTTTGTTTTTTTCTAGCGAGCCAGTAGGCATAACGATGTATGATTTACAGCTGCAGCCTACGTGACAAAATGTATTGACAACACCCAGCCCGACGTTTCTTTGCATCTATTTTCATTACCTGAATTGAATAACTAAAATAAATATTAAAGACATTTAAAGACTTAAAGACAGGCTTTAACTGGCAGGAGAGTATCATATTTTTAAAAGATTAACACATGAAGTCAAAAAGAAACTTTAGCGTCTGAGGTGGCTCTGCTCGAACGCTGTGTTAACATGAGACCGTTTTGTTCAACAAAGGTATCACATGCAGGTCGTTGCGAGATGACACGCACGGGCTAACAGCAGCCAGCCAGTCCACTGTCTGTGTGAGTCAAAAAACAGGTCAGCTACGTTGGTTTACATGAATAGAAAACTTTCAGTTAAATCGCCAGCTATGTTAGTTTATTAGGCTTGTCATTAAACACGAATTAAGAGAACATACAATTTCGCTAGGAATGGTAAATTAATATGAAAATACTGTATTGAGGGCAGAGAGTTGGCATCTCTTTTAGATTTGGCTGAACAAATGCGTTTCAGGCAGCATAATTACCAGTGAAATGGAAAAGAATGATGCAGGTTAACTAGACGTTTCGTGCAATATTATCCGACACTTCGTAGAGAAATTATTAAACCAAGATAAAAGGAGACATTTGGCCAATAGATGGCACCCGTGTATAAGCGGGCAGTATAGCGTAATGGTTAGGGCGGTGGATTAAGGCACGCAAATTCAGCCGTTCGATCCCCGCTGCAGCCACAATGAATTTGAATAGTTTCTTGAAGCCAATTGTTTTCATTTTGAGTGCATGTTTATGGCCTAATGACTTTTCAAGCATAAATTGTGCCTCCCCGTGTAAAAACTATGGAAATTAATTAATCTCTGCTCTCCATACAGGACTGTAGCATGTTATCACAATGTGCAAGCAAGACGTTATTTTTATTTCATTCTACATTGTCTGATGTGGCTGAAACTTCACACGTTCATTTTTGGAGTGTAATCTCATCCATTTTCCAATAAAGGCTAAATGGCAAAGCGCCACCTGCTGGCAACAGGAAGTGAGCCTTATATTGCATTCTTAAGCATTATTTTTCAATGGGTTCATGACATTCACGGTAAATGTGGTCAGCATGATGCTAGGATGGTCCTGACAAAACAGATTTTTGATTTACTGGGATGATATAGCTATGGTCAGGCACATAAAAAACACATCATGCCAGACAAACAGGAAGTGGTCATACTTAAATTCTCCAATGTCTGATGTGACTGCAACTTTACACAGATGCTCAGTGTTGGAGTGTAATCAAATCCATATTCCAAAAACGACTCAATGTTATAGCAGCATCATCTGGAAACAGGAATTTACCTTAATTTCGCTGAACATCTTCCGATGTGGCTGAAAATGTACAAATATGTTTATTTCTGGAGTGTAATCAAATTCAAAAAACATACACGGATCAATAATATAGCGCCACCATCTGGCAACAGGAAGTGAGGCTTATATCATTGATGCATTCCAATAGCAGCGCCAACATCTTCATTGATCAAAGGGAAATTCCTGTGCACACTATACGTTGTCCAGGAAGGTGATTATTTCCAAAGTGTGTACATGTTGTGAAACATGTCATTGGCAGAACTATGCCACCAAGGCGGTTGCCCCCATGGGGCTTGGGCCCGTTCATTGCTGCTTGCAGCTATATTTATTATTATTATTCTTTTTTTTTCAATGTTTTGTGCATTTTTGAGGTGCTTGCCATGGATGAAAACTCACAGAATTTTGCACACACATCAGAAGTGGTGGCTCTCAGGTTGGGTCAGATGCTCAGACCTGGGCGTGGCTGAGGGACTCCACAGCGCCCCCTATCGCATTGTCATCTATTGTGGGCAGGCACTTTGAGCTACCTTCACAAAATTTAGTACGCATATAGCACTCCTCGGTCCAAACACATTTCTCATTCGCATCTAATCAAATATACAAACAGGAAGTCAGCCATTTTGGATTTTGTGCGTTTTACATGTACTGCACTTTTAAGTACTCCTCCTAGGGGGTTCATCACATTCACACCACCTGTGGTCAGAATGGTCTGAGGATATTCATGATGCTAAATTGCCAGGATATTTTTGATAGCTCAAACGGGACGGTCCTGGGGAGGCGTAGAATTTTTATGTCACGCCACGCCAACAAGAAGTGGCCGTAATTTCATGGTTAACATCGTCTGATCTGGCTGATATTTTAGAAATACATTTACTGTTGGAGTATAATCACATCCATATCCCAAGATCGGGTCAATGTTATAGCGCCACCATCTGGCAACAGGAAGTGAGGTCTTTATCATATTTCTATGCCTTCCTGCTAGGGCATTCATCACATTCACACGAAATGTGGTCCGCATGATCTTAGGATAGTCATGACCATAAGCTGTGAAGGGATTTTTGATATCTCAAACGGTATGGAAATGGCGAGTCGTACAGTACACATATTGCGTGCAAAAAAATGACATCGTCCGATCTGGCTGATATTTTACAAATATGTTCACTGTTGGAGTACAATATGAAATATATACATATCAATCGGGGCGTGGCTAGACAGCGCCCCCTATAATTATTATTCTCTTTTTTTTCAATGTATTTAGCATTTTTGAGGTGCTTGCCATAGATGAAAACTCACAGAATTTTGCACACACATGAGAAGTGTTGGCTGTCAGGATGTATCAGATGCTCAGACCTGGGCGTGGCCGAGGGACTCCACAGCGCCCCCTAATGCTTTTTCTTCTATTGTGGACAGGCACTTTGAGCTACCTTCACCTAATTTGGTATGCATGTGGGCCTCCTCTTGACAAACACATTTCTCTTTCGCATCAATAAAATATGTGAACAGGAAGTCAGCCATTTTGAATTTTGTGCATTTTACACGTACTACACTTTTAAGTACTCCTCCTAGGGGGTTCATTGCATTCACACCAAATGTGGTCAAAGTGGTCTCAGGATAGTCATGATACTAATTCCATAGGATATTTTTGATATCTCAAACGGTATGGTCATGGCGAGGCGTAAAATTTTCATGTCACGCCGCGCCAACAGGAAGTAGCCATAAATTCATGGTCTACATTGTCTGATCTGGCTGATATTTTACAAATATGTTCACTGTTAGAGTGTAATCACATCCATATACCAAGAAGAAATCAATGTTATAGCGCCACCATCTGGCAACGGAAGTGAGGTTTTTATCATGTTTGTATGCATTCCTGCTAGAGTATTCATCACATTCACACCAAATGTAGTCATTATGATCTGAGAATAGTCCTGACCCTAAATGACGAAAGGATTTTTGATATCTCAAACGGTTTGGCAATGGCGAGGCGTATAATACACACGTTACGCCCAAAAACAGGAAGTGGGCTTAATTCCGTTCTACATCATCTGATCGGGCTGATATTTTACAAATATATTCACTTTTGGAGTGCAATCACATCCATATCCACATTCATCTGGGCGTGGCTACACAGCGCCCCCTATGGCTTTTTTCTAATATTGTGGACATATACTTTCACGTAAATGCACCACGTCTGGTAGGCATAAGGGTCTCCTCAAGACACACACATTTCTCATTTGCATCCCTTAACTTTTCCCAACAGGAAGTGAGCTATTTTGGATTTTGTGTGTTTTTAAGTGTTTTTTCACATACCAAACTTTGAAATACTCTTCCTAGGGGGTTCATCACATTCACACAAAATGTGGTCAGCATGATATTATAGCCCTGACACACAACTATGAACTGATTTTTAATATCTTGGAATGGTATGGCTCTGGTCAGCATTAAAATTAACTTGTAATGCTGCTCAAACAGTTCATGTTTTAATACAATTATGTATTAAATAATTTCAAAAAGGTATTCAATTCTACATTGCCTGATTTTGAGGCTACAACTTTTCACATATGTTCATTGTTGGAGTGTCATCACATCCATTAAGCAATAATAGTTCACTATTTTCGCTGGAGACTCATTATATCCAGTCTTAAAACTTCAACGCAAGTCGCAAATGACTCTCCCATTTCTAATACGCGACTGCCATCTACTGGCAAAAGTTGGTATTGCATATCTTGCAATGACGTTCAATGTTATTTGGTTTAAAAAAAAACGTGTTGTAGCATTTTAAGGACTCAATACAAAACGGCTGTTCGGAAAGTTAGCTTGAAAACCAAGAAGCCTTATTCAGGAATTCGAGCCGTTTCTATTTGACTTCATTCGGTTGAAGTGAATGCCGTAACCCAATTAAATGTAATTCGCGTCGGAATACACATAATAGCCTACACTGTCAACGTGAAATAAAAATATATAGAGGTTTAAATCGATCCTATATTGGGACATTTGTTATGATGGCTGGTGCAACGGGCATTTTCGGTACCGTTGACCATAATCGAATGCTAGCATTTATATCATTACACTGACCAAGTCCTGTTAAAAAGCACATCACCTTTGTGGAAACAGTGAAGTTGTCTACACAATCTATTCTACTCACAGACTAACTGTGTCGCTGTAACTTCCCCCCATTTCTGATACGGGGATTCCATTTATTGGCAGAAAGTGGAACTTTTATATTTTTCTTCCTTCAAGTGATTTTTCAACGATAGGTTTTTGTTTTTTTTCTCGCGAGCCAGTAGGCATAACGATGTATGATTTACAGCTGCAGCCTACGTGACAAAATGTATTGACAACACCCAGCCCGACGTTTCTTTGCATCTATTTTCATTTTTGAATAGAATATCTGAAATAAATATTAAAGACATTTAATGACTGTCTTTAACTGGCAGGAGAGTAGCATATATTTAAAAGTGTCAAAAGTCAAAAAGAAACGTTAACGTTTGAGATGGCTCTGGTCGAACTCTGTGTTAACATGAGACCGTTATGTTCAACAAAGGTATCGCATGCAGGTCGTTGCGAGATGACGCGCACGGGCTAACAGCAGCCAGCCAGTCCACTGTCTGTGTGAGTCAAAAAAACAGGTCAGCTACGTTTGTTTACATGAATAGAAAACTTTCAGTTAAATCGCCAGATATGTTAGTTTATTTTGCTTGTCATTAAACACGAATTAAGAGAACATACAATTTCGCTAGGAATTTTTGACTTAATATGAAAATACCGGATTGAGGGCAGAGACTTGGCATCTCCTTTAGATTTGGCTGAACAAATGCGTTTCAGGCAGCATAATTACCGGTGAAATGGAAAAGAATGATGCTGGCTAACTCGACGTTTAATGCAATATTATCCGACACTTCGGAGAGAAATTATTTAACCAGGATAAAAGGAAACATACAACTTTTGGCCAATAGATGGCGTACGTGTATAAGAGGGCAGTATAGCTTAATGGTTCAGACAGTGGATTAAGACATGCAAGGTCCGCAGTTCCATCCCCGGTGCGGCCACAATAAAGTTGAATAGTTTCTTTACGCCAATGGTTTTATTTTGAGTGCATATTTATAACCGAATGACTTCTCAAGCGTAAATTGTGCCTCCCGCTGTAAAATCTATTGAAATGTATTCATCTCTGCTCTCCATACAGGACTGGAGCATATTATTACAATGTGCAAGCAAGAAGTAATTTTTGTTTCATTCTACATTGTCTGATGTGGCAGAAACGTCACACATGTTCATTTTTGGAGTGTAATCTCATCCATATACCAAGAAAGGCTCAATGGCATAGCGCCACCATCTGGCAACAGAAAGTGGCTTTAATTTTACTTGACATCTTCCAATTTGGCTGAAAATGTACAAATATGTTAATTATTGGAGTGTAATCAAATCCATAAACCATACACGGCTCAATATTATAGCGCCACCATCTGGCAACAGGAAGTGGCTTTAATTTTACTGGACATCTTCCAATTTGGCTGAAAATGTACAAATATGTTCATTTTTGGAGTGAAATCAAATCCATAAACCATACACAGCTCAATATTATAGCGCCACCATCTGGCAATAGGAAGTGAGGCTTATATCATTGATGCATTCCAATAGCAGCAGCAACATCTTCATTGATCAAAGGGGAATTCCTGTGCACACTATTCGTTGTCCAGGAAGGTGATTATTTCCAAAGTGTGTACATATTGTGAAACATGTCATTGGCACAACTGTGCCACCAAGGCGGTTGCGCCCATGGTGCTTGGGCCCGTTCATTGCTGCTTGCAGCTATATTTAGGGCCCAAGCACCGTAGGGTGCGAAGGACCCTATTGTTATTGGAAGGATTATTATTATTATTATTATTATTATTATTATTATTATTCTTTTTCTTCAGGCAAATGGGCTTTTTTGAGGGCCTTGCCATGCGTAAAAAGTCTTGACATTTTGCACACACATCAGAAGTGGTTGCTGTCAGGAGCTCTCAGATGCTCAGACCTGGGCGTGGCCGAGGGACTCCACAGCGCCCCCTATCGCATTGTCTTCTATTGTGGGCAGGCACTTTGAGCTACCTGCACCTAATTTGGTGGCCATATAGCGCTCCTCGGTCCAAACACATTTCTCATTCAGATCTAATCAAATATCCAAACAGGAAGTCAGCCATTTTGGATTTTCTGAGTTTTACACGTACTACACTTTTAAGTACTCCTCCTAGGGGGTTCATCGCATTCACACCACCTGTGGTCAGAATGGTCTCAGGATAGTCATGGTGCTAAATTGCCAGGATATTTTTGATAGCTCAAACGGGACGGTCATGGGGAGGAGTACAATTTTTATGTCACGCCGCGCCAACAGGAAGTGGCCATAATTTCATGGTCTACATTGTCTGATCTGGCTGATATTTTAGAACTTTGTTTATTGTTGGACTACAATCACATCTATATCCCAAGAACAGGTCAATGTTATAGCGCCACCATCTGGCAACAGGAAGTGTGGTCTTTAACATATTTGTATGCATTCCTGCTAGTGCATTCAGCACATTCACACCAAATGCGGACAGCATGATCTTAAGATAGTCCTTACACTAAGTTGTGAAGGGATTTTTGATATCTCAAACGGTATGGAAATGGCGAGTCGTACAGTACACATATTGCGTGCAAAAAAATGACTTTTTTTTCGACATCGTCCGATCTGGCTGATATTTTACAAATATGTTCACTGTAGCACTACAATATCAGATATATACATATCAATCGGGGCGTGGCTAGACAGCGCCCCCTATAATTATTATTCTCTTTTTTTTCAATGTATTTTGCATTTTTGAGGTGCTTGCCATGGATGGAAACTCACAGAATTTTGCACACACATGAGAAGTGTTGGCTGTCAGGATGTATCAGATGCTCAGACCTGGGCGTGGCCAAGGGACTCCACAGCGCCCCCTAATGCTTTGTCTTCTATTGTGGACAGGCACTTTGAGCTACCTTCACCTTATTTCGTACGCATGTGGGGCTCCTCTGGACAAACACATTTCTCATTCGCATCGAATCAAATATGTAAACAGGAAGTCAGCCATTTTGAATTTTGTGCATTTTACACGTACTACACTTTTAAGTACTCCTCCTAGGGGGTTCATTGCATTCACACGAAATGTGGTCAAAGTGGTCTCAGGATAGTCATGATACTAATTCCACAGGATATTTTTGATATCTCAAACGGTATGGTCATGGCGAGGCGTACAATTTTCATGTCACGCCGCGCCAACAGGAAGTTGCCATAAATTCATGGTCAACATTGTCTGATCTGGCTGATATTTTACAAATATGTTCACTGTTAGAGTGTAATCACATCCAAATACCAAGAAGAAATCAATGTTATAGCGCCACCATCTGGCAACGGACGTGAGGTTTTTATCATGTTTGTATGCGTTCCTGCTAAGGTATTCATCACATTCACACCAAATGTAGTCATCATGATCTTAGAATAGTTCCGACCCTAAATGACGAAAGGATTTTTGATATCTCAAACGGTTTGGCAATGGCGAGGCGTATAATATACACGTTACGCCCAAAAACAGGAAGTGGGCTTAATTCCGTTCTACATCATCTGATCGGGCTGATATTTTACAAATATATTCACTTTTGGAGTGCAATCACATCCATATCCACATTCATCTGGGCGTGGCTACACAGCGCCCCCTATGGCTTTTTTCTAATATTGTAGACATATACTTTCACGTAAATGCACCACGTCTGGTAGGCATAAGGGTCTCCTCAAGACACACACATTTCTCATTTGCATCCCTTAAGTTTTCCCAACAGGAAGTGAGCTATTTTGGATTTTGTGTGTTTTTAAGTGTTTTTTCACGTACCAAACTTTGAAATACTCTTCCTAGGGGGTTCATCACATTCACACAAAATGTGGTCAGCATGATATTATAGCCCTGACACACAACTATGAACTGATTTTTAATATCTTGGAATGGTATGGCTATGGTCAGCCTTAAAATTAACTTGAAATGCTGCCCAAACAGTTCATGTTTTAATACAATTATGTATTAAATAATTTCATAAAGGTATTAAATTCTACATTGCCTGATTTTGAGGCTACAACTTTTCACATATGTTCATTGTTGGAGTGTCATCACGTCCATTAAGCAATAATAGTTCACTATTTTCGCTGGAGACTCATTATATCCAGTCTTAAAACTTCAACGCAAGTCGCAAATGACTCTCCCATTTCTAATACGCGACTGCCATCTACTGGCAAAAGTTGGTATTGCATATATCTTGCAATGACGTTCAATGTTATTTGGTTTAAAAAAAACCGTGTTGTAGCATTTTAAGGACTCAATACAAAACAGCTGTTCGGAAAGTTAGCTTGAAAATCAAGAAGCCTTATTAAGGAATTCGAGCCGTTTCTATTTGACTTCATTCGGTTGAAGTGAATGCCGTAACCCAATTAAATGTAATTCGCGTCGGAATACACATAATAGCCTACACTGTCAACGTGAAATAAAAATATATAGAGGTTTAAATCGATCCTATATTGGGACATTTGTTATGATGGCTGGTGCAACGGGCATTTTCGGTACCGTTGACCATAATCGAATGCTAGCATTTATATCATTACACTGACCAAGTCCTGTTAAAAAGCACATCACCTTTGTGGAAACAGTGAAGTTGTCTACACAATCTATTCTACTCACAGACTAACTGCGTCGCTGTAACTTCCCCCATTTCTGATACGGGGATTCCATTCATTGGCAAAAAATGGTACTTTCATTTTTTTCTTCCTTCAAGTGATTTTTCAACGATAGGTTTTTTTATTTTCATAGCGTGCCAGTATGCATAACGATGTATGATTTACAGCTGCAGCCTACGTGACAAAATGTAATGACAACACCCAGCCCGACGTTTCTTTGCATCTATTTTCATTATATGAATTGAATAACTAAAATAAATATTAAACACATTTAAAGACTTAAAGACAGGCTTTAACTGGCACGAAAGTATCATATATTTAAAACATGAACACATGAAGTCAAAAAGAAACGTCAGCCTTTGAGGTGTCTCTGCTCGAACGCTGTGTTAACATGAGACCGTTATGTTCAACAAAGGTATCGCATGCAGGTCGTTGCCAGATGACACGCACGGGGTAACAGCAGCCAACCTGTCCACTGTTTGTGTGAGTCAAAAAACAGGTCAACTACGTTGGTTTACATGAATATAAAACTTTGAGTTAAATCGCCAGCTATGTTAGTTTATTAGATTGTCATTAAACACGAATTAAGAGAAGATACAATTTCGCTAGGAATGGTAACTTAATATGAAAATACTGTATTGAGGGCAGAGAGTTGGCATCTCTTTTAGATTTGGCTGAACAAATGCGTTTCAGGCAGCATAATTACCGGTGAAATGGAAAAGAATGATGCTGGCTAACTAGACGTTTCATGCAATATTATCCGACACTTCGGAGAGAAATTATTTTACCAAGATAAAAGGAAACATACAACTTTTGGCCAATAGATGGCACCCGTGTATCAGCGTGCAGTGCAGCGTAATGGTTCGGGCGGTGGATTAAGGCACGCAAATTCAGCGGTTCCATCCCCGGTGCAGCCACAATAAAATTGAACAGTTTCTTGAAGGTAATGGTTTTATTTTGAGTACATATCTATAGCCTAATGACTTTTCAAGCATAAATTGTGCCTCCCCGTGTAAAAACTATGGAAATTAATTAATCTCTGCTCTCCATACAGGACTGTAGCATGTTCTCACAATGTTCAAGCTAGAAGTTATTTTTGTTTCATTCTACATTGTCTCATGTGGCTGAAACTTCACTCATGTTCATTTTTGGAATGTAATCTCATCCATATCCCAATAAAGGCTCAATGGCATAGCACCACCTCCTGGGAACAGGAAGTGTGGCTTCATTTCATTTCACATCGTCTGATTTTGCTGACGCTTTAGAGCAGGGGTCACCAACCTTTTTGAAACTGAGAGCTACTTCATGGGTACTGAGTCATACTAAGCGCTACCAGTTTCTTTTGTCACGTGCACAATACTGACCTTTGAACTAGAGTAGGTCAGAGTTCACCTAAACTTTTCAACTTCATGGATAGTAAACATATTTTTAAGATATTGTCATTTTTAAATCTATATAAATGCAAGTGTGATTAAAAATAAATAGCAACAGAATAAAATTAAATTTTAGATGCAGCTCACTAGTGAGTTGTGCTATTTTTAGAACAGGCCTGCGGGCGACTCATGTGGTCCTTGGGGGCGACCTGGTGCCCGCGGGCACCGTGTTGGTGACCCCTGCTTTAGAGATATGTTCCATGTTGGATTATAATCACATCCATGTTCCAATAAATGCTCAATGTCACATCGCCACCTGCTGGCAACAGGAAGCGGCCTTAATTTCACTCAACATCTTCTGATGTGGCTTAGAATTTAGAAATAGGTTTATTATTGGAGTGTAATCAAATTCAAAAACCATACATGGTTCAATATTATAGCGCCAGCATCTGGCAACAGGAAGTGAGGCTTATATCATTGATGCATTCCAATAGCAGCACCAACATCTTCATTGATCAAAGGGGAATTCCTGTGCACACTATACGTTGTCCAGGAAGGTGATTATTTCCAAAGTGTGTACATGTTGTGAAACATGTCACTGGCACAACTATGCCACCAAGGCGGATGCGCCCATGGTGCTTGGGCCCGTTCATTGCTGCTTGCAGCTATATTTATTATTATTATTCTTTTTCTTCAGGCAAATGGGCTTTTTTGAGGGCCTTGCCATGCGTAAAAAGTCTTGACATTTTGCCCACACATCAGAAGTGGTTGCTGTCAGGAGCTCTCAGATGCTCAGACCTGGGCGTCGCCGAGGGACTCCACAGCACCCCCTATCGCATTGTCTTCTATTGTGGGCAGGCACTTTGAGCTATTTGCACCTAATTTGGTGGCCATATAGCGCTCCTCGGTCCAAACACATTTCTCATTCGGATCTAATCAAATATCCAAACAGGAAGTCAGCCATTTTGGATTTTCTGAGTTTTACACGTACTACACTTTTAAGTACTCCTCCTAGGGGGTTCATCGCATTCACACCACCTGTGGTCAGAATGGTCTCAGGATAGTCATGATGCTAAATTGCCAGGATATTTTTGATAGCTCAAACGGGACGGTCATGGGGAGGAGTACAATTTTTATGTCACGCCGCGCCAACAGGAAGTGGCCATAATTTCATGGTCTACATCGTCTGATCTGGCTGATATTTTAGAAATACGTTTATTGTTGGACTATAATCACATCCATATCCCAAGAACAGGTCAATGTTATAGCGCCACCATCTGGCAACAGGAAGTGAGGTCTTTAACATATTTGTATGCATTCCTGCTAGGGCATTCAGCACATTCACACCAAATGCGGTCAGCATGATCTTAAGATAGTCCTTACGCTAAGTTGTGAAGGGATTTTTGATTTCTCAAACGGTATGGAAATGGCGAGTCGTACAGTACACATATTGCGTGCAAAAAAATGACTTTTTTTTCGACATCGTCCAATCTGGCTGATATTTTACAAATATGTTCACTGTAGCAGTACAATATCAGATATATACATATCAATCGGGGCGTGGCTAGACAGCGCCCCCTATAATTATTATTCTCTTTTTTTTCAATGTATTTTGCATTTTTCAGGTGCTTACCATGAATGGAAACTCACAGAATTTTGCACACACATGAGAAGTGTTGGCTGTCAGGATGTGTCAGATGCTCAGACCTGGGCGTGGCCAAGGGACTCCACAGCGCCCCCTAATGCTTTGTCTTCTATTGTGGACAGGCACTTTGAGCTAACTTCACCTAATTTGGTATGCATGTGGGGCTCCTCTGAACAAACACATTTCTCATTCGCATCGAATCAAATATGTAAACAGGAAGTCAGCCATTTTGAATTTTGTGCATTTTACACGTACTACACTTTTAAGTACTCCTCCTAGGGGGTTCATTGCATTCACACGAAATGTGGTCAAAGTGGTCTCAGGATAGTCATGATACTAATTCCATAGGATATTTTTGATATCTCAAACGGTATGGTCATGGCGAGGCGTACAATTTTCATGTCACGCCGCGCCAACAGGAAGTAGCCATAAATTCATGGTCTACATTGTCTGATCTGGCTGATATTTTACAAATATGTTCACTGTTAGAGTGTAATCAAATTCATATAGCAAGAAGAAATCAATGTTATAGCGCCACCATCTGGCAACGGAAGTGAGGTTTTTATCATGTTTGTATGTGTTCCTGCTAGGGTATTCATCACATTCACACCAAATGTAGTCATCATGATCTTAGAATAGTCCTGACCCTAAATGACGAAAGGATTTTTGATATCTCAAACGGTTTGGCAATGGCGAGGCGTATAATACACACGTTACGCCCAAAAACAGGAAGTGGGCTTAATTCCGTTCTACATCATCTGATCGGGCTGATATTTTACAAATATATTCACTTTTGGAGTGCAATCACATCCATATCCACATTCATCTGGGCGTGGCTACACAGCGCCCCCTATGGCTTTTTTCTAATATTGTGGACATATACTTTCACGTAAATGCACCACGTCTGGTAGGCATAAGGGTCTCCTCAAGACACACACATTTCTCATTTGCATCCCTTAACTTTTCCCAACAGGAAGTGAGCTATTTTGGATTTTGTGTGTTTTTAAGTGTTTTTTCACGTACCAAACTTTGAAATACTCTTCTTAGGGGGTTCATCACATTCACACAAAATGTGGTCAGCATGATATTATAGCCCTGACACACAACTATGAACTGATTTTTAATATCTTGGAATGGTATGGCTATGGTCAGCCTTAAAATTAACTTGAAATGCTGCCCAAATAGTTCATGTTTTAATACAATTATGTATTAAATAATTTCATAAAGGTATTAAATTCTACATTGCCTGATTTTGAGGCTACAACTTTTCACATATGTTCATTGTTGGAGTGTCATCACATCCATTAAGCAATAATAGTTCACTATTTTCGCTGGAGACTCATTATATCCAGTCTTAAACCTTCAACGCAAGTCGCAAATGACTCTCCCATTTCTAATACGCGACTGCCATCTACTGGCAAAAGTTGGTATTGCATATATCTTGCAATGACGTTCAATGTTATTTGGTTTAAAAAAAACCGTGTTGAAGCATTTTAAGGACTCAATACAAAACAGCTGTTCGGAAAGTTAGCTTGAAAATCAAGAAGCCTTATTAAGGAATTCGAGCCGTTTCTATTTGACTTCATTCGGTTGAAGTGAATGCCGTAACCCAATTAAATGTAATTCGCGTCGGAATACACATAATAGCCTACACTGTCAACGTGAAATAAAAATATATAGAGGTTTAAATCGATCCTATATTGGGACATTTGTTATGATGGCTGGTGCAACGGGCATTTTCGGTACCGTTGACCATAATCGAATGCTAGCATTTATATCATTACACTGTCCAAGTCCTGTTAAAAAGCACATCACCTTTGTGGAAACAGTGAAGTTGTCTACACAATCTATTCTACTCACAGACTAACTGCGTCGCTGTAACTTCCCCCCATTTCTGATACGGGGATTCCATTTATTGGCAGAAAGTGGAACTTTTATATTTTTCTTCCTTCAAGTGATTTTTCAACGATAGGTTTTTGTTTTTTTTCTAGCGAGCCAGTAGGCATAACGATGTATGATTTACAGCTGCAGCCGACGTGACAAAATGTATTGACAACACCCAGCCCGACGTTTCTTTGCATCTATTTTCATTTTTGAATAGAATATCTGAAGTAAATATTAAAGACATTTAATGACTGTCTTTAACTGGCAGGAGAGTAGCATATATTTAAAAGAGTCAAAAGTCAAAAAGAAACGTTAACGTTTGAGATGGCTCTGGTCGAACTCTGTGTTAACATGAGACCGTTATGTTCAACAAAGGTATGGCATGCAGGTCGTTGCGAGATGACGCGCATTGGCTAACAGCAGCCAGCCTGTCCACTGTCTGTGTGAGTCAAAAAAACAGGTCAGCTACGTTTGTTTACATGAATAGAAAACTTTCAGTTAAATCGCCAGATATGTTAGTTTATTTTGCTTGTCATTAAACACGAATTAAGAGAACATACAATTTCGCTAGAAATTTTTGACTTAATATGAAAATACCGGATTGAGGGCAGAGACTTGGCATCTCCTTTAGATTTGGCTGAACAAATGCGTTTCAGGCAGCATAATTACCGGTGAAATGGAAAGAATGATGCTGGCTAACTCGACGTTTAATGCAATATTATCCGACACTTCGGAGAGAAATTATTTAACCAGGATGAAAGGAAACATACAACTTTTGGCCAATAGATAACGTACGTGTATAAGAGGGCAGTATAGCTTAATGGTTCAGACAGTGGATTAAGACATGCAAGGTCCGCGGTTCCATCCCCGGTGCGGCCACAATAAAGTTGAATAGTTTCTTTACGCCAATGGAATGATGCTGGCTAACTCGACGTTTAATGCAATATTATCCGACACTTAGGAGAGAAATTATTTAACCAGGATGAAAGGAAACATACAACTTTTGGCCAATAGATAACGTACGTGTATAAGAGGGCAGTATAGCTTAATGGTTCAGACAGTGGATTAAGACATGCAAGGTCCGCGGTTCCATCCCCGGTGCGGCCACAATAAAGATGAATAGTTTCTTTACGCCAATGGTCCTATTTTGAGTGCATATTTATAACCGAATGACTTCTCAAGCGTAAATTGTGCCTCCCGCTGTAAAATCTATTGAAATTAATTAATCTCTGCTCTCCATACAGGACTGGAGCATATTATTACACTGTGCAAGCAAGAAGTAATTTTTGTTTCATTCTACATTGTCTGATGTGGCAGAAACTTCACACATGTTCATTTTTGGAGTGTAAAATCATCCATATACCAAGAAAGGCTCAATGGCATAGCGCCACCATCTGGCAACAGGAAGTGGCTTTAATTTTACTTGACATCTTCCAATTTGGCTGAAAATGGACAAATATGTTAATTATTGGAGTGTAATCAAATCCATGAACCATACACGGCTCAATATTATACCGCCACCATCTGGCAACAGGAAGTGGCTTAAATTTTACTTGATATCTTCCAATTTGGCTGAAAATGTACAAATATGTTAATTATTGGAGTGAAATCAAATCCATAAACCATACACGGCTCAATATTATAGCGCCACCATCTGGCAATAGGAAGTGAGGCTTATATCATTGATGCATTCCAATAGCAGCAGAAACATCTTCATTGATCAAAGGGGAATTCCTGTGCACACTATACGTTGTCCAGGAAGGTGATTATTTCCAAAGTGTGTACATATTGTGAAACATGTCATTGGCACAACTATGCCACCAAGGCGGTTGCGCCCATGGTGCTTGGGCCCGTTCATTGCTGCTTGCAGCTATATTTAGGGCCCAAGCACCGTAGGGTGCGAAGGACCCTATTGTTATTGTAAAGATTATTATTATTATTATTATTATTATTATTATTATTATTATTATTCTTTTTTCTATATGCAAATGGGCCTTTTTGAGGTGCTTGCCATGCATAAAAAGTCTGGGAATTTTGCACACACATCAGAAATGAGGACCTTCAGGATCTATTAGATGCTCAAAACTGGGCGTCGCCGAGGGACTCCACAGCGCCCCCTATCGCATTGTCAGCTATTGTGGGCAGGCACTTTGAGCTACCTTCACCAAATTTTATATGCATATAGCACTCCTTGGACCAAACACATTTCTCATTCGCATCTAATCAAATATACAAACAGGAAGTCAGCTATTTTGGATTTTGTGCGTTTTACACGTACTGCACTTTTAAGTACTCCTCCTAGGGGGTTCATCACATTCACACCACCTGTGGTCAGAATGGTCTCAGGATATTCATGATGCTAAATTGCCAGGATATTTTTGATAGCTCAAACGGGACGGTCCTAGGGAGGCGTAGAATTTTTATGTCACGCCGCGCCAACAGGAAGTGGCCGTAATTTCATGGTCTGCATTGTCTGATCTGACTAAAAATGACTTTTTTTTTGACATCGTCCGATCTGGCTGATATTTTACAAATATGTTCACTGTTGGAGTACAATATGAAATATATACATATCAATCGGGGCGTGGCTAGACAGCGCCCCCTATAATTATTATTCTCTTTTTTTTCAATGTATTTTGCATTTTTGAGGTGCTTGCCATGGATGAAAACTCACAGAACTTTGCACACACATGAGAAGTGTTGGCTGTCAGGATGTATCAGATGCTCAGACCTGGGCGTGGCCGAGGGACTCCACAGCGCCCCCTAATGCTTTGTCTTCTATTGTGGACAGGCACTTTGAGCTACCTTCACCTAATTTGATATGCATGTGGGACTCCTCTGGACAAACACATTTTTCATTCGCATCGAATGAAATATGTGAACAGGAAGTCAGCCATTTTGAATTTTGTGCATTTTACACTTACTACACTTTTAAGTACTCCTCCTAGGGGGTTCATTGCATTCACACGAAATATGGTCAAAGTGGTCTCAGGATAGTCATGATACTAATTCTAAAGGATATTTTTGATATCTCAAACGGTATGGTCATGGCGAGGCGTAAAATTTTCATGTCACGCTGCGCCAACAGGAAGTAGCCATAAATTCATGGTCGACATTGTCTGATCTGGCTGATATTTTACAAATATGTTCACTTTTAGAGTGTAATTACATCCAAATACCAAGAAGAAATCAATGTTATAGCGCCACCATCTGGCAACGGAAGTGACGTTTTTATCATGTTTGTATGCGTTACTGCTAGGGTATTCATCACATTCACACCAAATGTAGTCATCATGATCTTAGAATAGTCCTGACCCTAAATGACGAAAGGATTTTTGATATCTCAAACGGTTTGGCAATGGCGAGGCGTATAATACACACGTTACGCCCAAAAAAACAGGAAGTGGGCTTAATTCCGTTCTACATCATCTGATCGGGCTGATATTTTACAAATATATTCACTTTTGGAGTATAATCACATCCATATCCACATTCATCTGGGCGTGGCTACACAGCGCCCCCTATGGCTTTTTTCTAATATTGTGGACATATACTTTCACGTAAATGCACCACGTCTGGTAGGCCTAAGGGTCTCCTCAAGACACACACATTTCTCATTTGCATCCCTTAACTTTTCCCAACAGGAAGTGAGCTATTTTGGATTTTGTGTGTTTTTAAGTGTTTTTTCACGTACCAAACTTTGAAATACTCTTCCTAGGGGGTTCATCACATTCACACAAAATGTGGTCAGCATGATATTATAGCCCTGACACACAACTATGAACTGATTTTTAATATCTTGGAATGGTATGGCTATGGTCAGCCTTAAAATTAACTTGTAATTCTGCCCAAATAGGAAAATTATATATTAAATAATTTCAAAAAGGTATTAAATTCTACATTGCCTGATTTTGAGGCTACATCTTTTCACATATGTTCATTGTTAGAGTGTCATCACATCCATTAAGCAATAATAGTTTACTATTTTCGCTGGAGACTCATTATCTCCAGTCTTAAAACTTCAACTCAAGTCGCAACTGACTCTCCCATTTCTAATACGCGACTGCCATCTAGTGGCAAAGGTTAGTATTCTTTCTAATTTTCGGTATTGTTTCTCTTTTTCTTGGATAAAGTGATTTCTCAACGACAAGTTTTGTTTCTTTTTGCGAGCCAGTAACCATAACGATGTATGAGTAACAGCGGCAGCCTACGTGACAAAATGTACTGAAAACACCCAGCCCACAGCAACGTTTTTTCTCATCTATCTTAATTAACTCGATTGAATAACTAAAATAAAAAACAGGCTTTTACTGGCAGGAAAGTATCATATATTTAAAAGATTAACACATATAATGCATATATTGCTTTGACGTTCAATGTTATTTGGATTTTGAAAAAACCGTATTGTAACATTTTAAGGACTCAATACAAAACAGCTGTTCGGAAAGTTGGCTTGAAAACCAAGAAGCCTTATTAAGGAATTCGAGCCGTTTCTATTTGACTTCATTCGATTGAAGTGAATGCCGTAAGCCAATTAAATGTAATTCGCGTCGGAATACACATAATAGCCTACACTGTCAACGTGAAATAAAAATATATAGAGGTTTAAATCGATCCTGTATTGGGACATTTGTTATGATGGCTGGTGCAACGGGCATTTTCGGTACCGTTGACCATAATCGAATGCTAGCATTTATATAATTACACTGACCAAGTCCTGTTAAAAAGCACATTTTTGGTTCCTTTGTGGAAACAGTGAAGTTGTCTACACAATCTGTTCTACTCACAGACTAACTGCGTCGCTGTAACTTCCCCCCATTTCTGATACGGCGATTCAATTTATTGGCAGAAAGTGGTACTTTCATTTTTTTCTTCCTTCAAGTGATTTTTCAACGATAGGTTTTTGTTTTTTTCTAGCGAGCCAGTAGGCATAACGATGTATGATTTACAGCTGCAGCCTACGTGACAAAATGTATTGACAACACCCAGCCCGACGTTTCTTTGCATCTATTTTCATTACATGAATTGAATAACTAAAATAAATATTAAAGACATTTAAAGACTTAAAGACAGGCTTTAACTGGCAGGAGAGTATCATATTTTTAAAAGATTAACACAAGAAGTCAAAAAGAAACTTTAGCGTCTGAGGTGGCTCTGCTCGAACGCTGTGTTAACATGAGACCGTTTTTGTTCAACAAAGGTATCACATGCAGGTCGTTGCGAGATGACACGCACGGGCTAACAGCAGCCAGCCAGTCCACTGTCTGTGTGAGTCAAAAAACAGGTCAGCTACGTTGGTTTACATGAATAGAAAACTTTCAGTTAAATCGCCAGCTATGTTAGTTTATTAGGCTTGTCATTAAACACGAATTAAGAGAACATACAATTTCGCTAGGAATGGTAAATTAATATGAAAATACTGTATTGAGGGCAGAGAGTTGGCATCTCTTTTAGATTTGGCTGAACAAATGCGTTTCAGGCAGCATAATTACCAGTGAAATGGAAAAGAATGATGCTGGTTAACTAGACGTTTCGTGCAATATTATCCGACACTTCGTAGAGAAATTATTAAACCAAGATAAAAGGAGACATTTGGCCAATAGATGGCACCCGTGTATAAGCGGGCAGTATAGCGTAATGGTTAGGGCGGTGGATTAAGGCACGCAAATTCAGCCGTTCGATCCCCGCTGCAGCCACAATGAATTTGAATAGTTTCTTGAAGCCAATTGTTTTCATTTTGAGTGCATGTTTATGGCCTAATGACTTTTCAAGCATAAATTGTGCCTCCCCGTGTAAAAACTATGGAAATTAATTAATCTCTGCTCTCCATACAGGACTGTAGCATGTTATCACAATGTGCAAGCAAGACGTTATTTTTATTTCATTCTACATTGTCTGATGTGGCTGAAACTTCACACGTTCATTTTTGGAGAGTAATCTCATCCATTTTCCAATAAAGGCTAAATGGCAAAGCGCCACCCGCTGGCAACAGGAAGTGAGCCTTATATTGCATTCTTAAGCATTATTTTTCAATGGGTTCATGACATTCACGGTAAATGTGGTCAGCATGATGCTAGGATGGTCCTGACAAAACAGATTTTTGATTTACTGGGATGATATAGCTATGGTCAGGCAGATAAACACATCATGCCAGACAAACAGGAAGTGGTCATACTTAAATTCTCCAATGTCTGATGTGACTGCAACTTTACACAGATGCTCAGTGTTGGAGTGTAATCAAATCCATATTCCAAAAACGACTCAATGTTATAGCAGCATCATCTGGAAACAGGAATTGACCTTAATTTCGCTGAACATCTTCCGATGTGGCTGAAAATGTACAAATATGTTTATTTCTGGAGTGTAATCAAATTCAAAAAACATACACGGATCAATAATATAGCGCCACCATCTGGCAACAGGAAGTGAGGCTTATATCATTGATGCATTCCAATAGCAGCGCCAACATCTTCATTGATCAAAGGGAAATTCCTGTGCACACTATACGTTGTCCAGGAAGGTGATTATTTCCAAAGTGTGTACATGTTGTGAAACATGTCATTGGCAGAACTATGCCACCAAGGCGGTTGCCCCCATGGGGCTTGGGCCCGTTCATTGCTGCTTGCAGCTATATTTAGGGCCCAAGCACTGTAGGGTGCGAAGGACCCTATTGTTATTGGAAGGATTATTATTATTATTATTAGGGCCCAAGCACCGTAGGGTGCGAAGGACCCTATTGTTATTGGAAGGATTATTATTATTATTATTATTATTATTATTATTATTATTATTATTCTTTCTCTTCCGTCAAATGGGCATTTTTGAGGGCCTTGCCATGGCTAAAAAGTCTTGAAATTTTGCAGACACATCAGAAGTGGTGGCCGTCAGGATCTATCAGATGCTCAGACCTGGGTGTGGCCGAGGGACTCCACAGCGCCCCCTATTGCGCTGACCCCCCCCCCCCCATTGCATTGTTGTCTATTGTGGGCAGGCACTTTGAACTACATGAAACTAATTTGGTAACCATGTGTGGCTCCTCAATTCAAACACATTTCTCATTCGCATTGATGCAAATATGCGAACAGGAAGTGAGCTATTTTGGATTTTGTGTGTTTTACACGTACTACACTTTTACGTACTCCTCCTAGGGGGTTCATCGCATTCACACCAACTGTGGTCAGAATGGTCTCAGGATAGTCATGATGCTAAATTGCCAGGATATTTTCGATAGCTCAAACAGGATGGTAATGGCGAGGCGTGCAATTTTTATGTCACGCCGCGCCAACAGGAAGTGGTCATAATTTCATGGTCTACATCGTCTGATCTGGCTGATATTTTAGAAATATGTTTAGTGTTGAACTATAATCACATCCATATCCCAAGAACGGGTCAATGTTATAGCGCCACCATCTGGCAACAGGAAGTGAGGTCTTTATCATATTTGTATGCCTTCCTGCTAGGGCATTCATCACATTCACACGGAATGTGGTCAGCATGATCTTAGGATAGTCATGACCATAAGCTGTGAAGGGATTTTTGATATCTCAAACGGTATGGAAATGGCGAGTCGTACAGTACACATATTTCGTGCAAAAAAATGACTTTTTTTTCGACATCGTCCGATCTGGCTGATATTTTACAAATATGTTCACTGTTGGAGTACAATATGAAATATATACATATCAATCGGGGCGTGGCTAGACAGCGCCCCCTATAATTATTATTCTCTTTTTTTTCAATGTATTTAGCATTTTTGAGGTGCTTGCCATGGATTGAAACTCACGGAATTTTGCACACACATGAGAAGTGTTGGCTGTCAGGACGTATCAGATGCTCAGACCTGGGCGTGGCCGAGGGACTCCACAGCGCCCCCTAATGCTTTGTCTTCTATTGTGGACAGGCACTTTGAGCTACCTTCACCTAATTTGGTATGCATGTGGGGCTCCTCTGGACAAACACATTTCTCTTTCGCATCGAATCAAATATGTGAACAGGAAGTCAGCCATTTTGAATTTTGTGCATTTTACACGTACTACACTTTTAAGTACTCCTCCTAGGGGGTTCATTGCATTCACAGGAAATGTGGTCAAAGTGGTCTCAGGATAGTCCTGATACTAATTCCAAAGGATATTTTTGATATCTCAAACGGTATGGTCATGGCGAGGCGTACAATTTTCATGTCACGCCGCGCCAACAGGAAGTAGCCATAAATTCATGCTCTACATTGTCTGATCTGGCTGATATTTTACAAATATGTTCACTGTTAGAGTGTAATCACATCCAAATACCAAGAAGAAATCAATGTTATAGCGCCACCATCTGGCAACGGAAGTGAAGTTTTTATCATGTTTGTATGCGTTCCTGCTAGGGTATTCATCACATTCACACCAAATGTAGTCATCATGATCTTAGAATAGTCCTGACCCTAAATGACGAAAGGATTTTTGATATCTCAAACGGTTTGGCAATGGCGAGGCGTATAATACACACGTTACGCCCAAAAACAGGAAGTGGGCTTAAATCCGTTCTACATCATCTGATCGGGCTGATATTTTACAAATATATATTCACGTTTGGAGTGCAATCACATCCATATCCACATTCATCTGGGCGTGGCTACACAGCGCCCCCTATGGCTTTTTTCTAATATTGTGGACATATACTTTCACGTAAATGCACCACGTCTGGTAGACATAAGGGTCTCCTCAAGACACACACATTTCTCATTTGCATCCCTTAACTTTTCCCAACAGGAAGTGAGCTATTTCTGATTTTGTGTGTTTTTAAGTGTTTTTTCACGTACCAAAGTTTGAAATACTCTTCCTAGGGGGTTCATCACATTCACACAAAATGTGGTCAGCATGATATTATAGCCCTGACACACAACTATGAATTGATTTTTAATATCTTGGAATGGTATGGCTATGGTCAGCCTTAAAATTAACTTGTAATGCTGCCCAAACAGTTCATGTTTTAATACAATTATGTATTAAATAATTTCAAAAAGGTATTAAATTCTACATTGCCTGATTTTGAGGCTACAACTTTTCACATATGTTCATTGTTGGAGTGTCATCACATCCATTAAGCAATAATAGTTCACTATTTTCGCTGGAGACTCATTATATCCAGTCTTAAAACTTCAACGCAAGTCGCAAATGACTCTCCCATTTCTAATACGCGACTGCCATCTACTGGCAAAAGTTGGTATTGTATATATCTTGCAATGACGTTCAATGTTATTTCGTTTATAAAAAACCGTGTTGTAGCATTTTAAGGACTCAATACAAAACAGCTGTTCGGAAAGTTGGCTTGAAAACCAAGAAGCGTTATTAAAGAATTCGAGCCGTTTCTATTTGACTTCATTCGATTGAAGTGAATGCCGTAACCCAATTAAATGTAATTCGCGTCGGAATACACACAATCGCCTACACTGTGAACGTGAAATAAAAATATATAGAGGTTTAAATCGATCCTATATTGGGACATTTGTTATGATGGCTGGTGCAACGGGCATTTTCGGTACCGTTGACCATAATCGAATGCTAGCATTTATATCATTACACTGACCAAGTCCTGTTAAAAAGCACATTTTTGGTTCCTTTGTGGAAACAGTGAAGTTGTCTACATAATCTATTCTACTCACAGACTAACTGCGTCGCTGTAACTTCCCCCCATTTCTGATACGGGGATTCCATTTATTTGCTGAAAGTGGTACTTTTTTTTTTTCTTCCTTCAAGTGATTTTTCAACGATAGGTTTTTGTTTTTTTCTAGCAGCAGTAGGCATAACGATGTATGATTTACAGCTGCAGCCTACGTGACAAAATGTATTGACAACACCCAGCCCGACGTTTCTTTGCCTCTATTTTCATTATATGAATTGAATATCTGAAATAAATATTAAAGACATTTAATGACTGTCTTTAACTGGCAGGAGAGTAGCATATATTTAAAAGAGTCAAAAGTCAAAAAGAAACGTTAACGTTTGAGGTGGCTCTGGTCGAACTCTGTGTTAACATGAGACCGTTATGTTCAACAAAGGTATCGCATGCAGGACCTTGCGAGATGACAGGCATGGGCTAACAGCAGCCAGCCTGTCCACTGTCTGTGTGAGTCAAAGAACAGGTCAGCTACGTTGGTTTACAAGAATAGAAAACGTTCAGTTAAATCGCCAGCTATGTTAGTTTATTTTCCTTGTCATTAAACACGAATTAAGAGAACATACAATTTCGCTAGGAATATTTGACTTAATATGAAAATACCGGATTGAGGGCAGAGACATGGCATCTCCTTTAGATTTGGCTGAACAAATGCGTTTCAGGCAGCATAATTACCGGTGAAATGGAAAAGAAATATGCTGGCTAACGAGTCGTTTAATGCAATATTATCAGAGAAGAAATCATAGAGAAATTATTTAACCAAGATAAAAGGAAACATACAACTTTTGGCCAATAAATGGCGTACGTGTATAAGAGGGCAGTATAGTTTAATGGTTCAGGCAGTGGATTAAACACAATAAAGCACAATAAAGTTGAATAGTTTCTTTAAGCCAATGGTTTTTTTTGAGTGCATATTTATAACCGAATGACTATTCAAGCATAAATTGTGCCTCCCGCTGTAAAATCTATGGAAATTAATTCATCTCTGCTCTCCAGACAGGACTGTAGCATGTTATCACAATGTGCAAGCAAGAAGTTGTTTTTATTTCATTCTACATTGTCTGATGAGGCTGAAACTTCACACATGTTCATTTTTGGAGTGTAATCTCATCCATATACCAATAAAGGCTCAATGGCATAGCGCCACCATCTGGCAACAGGAAGTGGCCTTAATTTCATTCTAGATGGTCTGATCTTGTTGATATTACAGATATGTTCGTTGTGGGAGTGTAATCACATCCATATCCCAAAAATGACTCAATGTTATAGCGCCACCATCTGGCAACAGGAAGTGGCCTTAATTTTACTCGACATCTTCCGATGTTGCCGAAAATTTTGAAATAGGTTTATTATTGGAGTGTAATCAAATTCAAAAACCATACACGGCTCAATATTATAGTGCCACCATCTGGCAACAGGAAGTGGGTCTTATATCATTGATGCATTCCAATAGCAACATCAACATCTTCATTGATCAAAGGGGAATTCCTGTGCACACTATACGTTGCCAAGGGAGGTGATTATTTCCAAAGTGTGTACATATTGTTAAACATGTCATTGGCACAACTATGCCACCAAGGCGGTTGCGCCCATGGTGCTTGGGCCCGTTCATTGCTGCTTGCAGCTATATTTATTATTATTATTCTTTTTTTTTCAATGTTTTGTGCATTTTTGAGATGCTTGCCATGGATGAAAACTCACAGAATTTTGCAAACACATCAGAAGTGGTGGCTGTCAGGTTTTCTCAGATGCTCAGACCTGGGAGTGGCTGAGGGACTCCACAGCGCCCCCTATCGCATTGTCATCTATTGTGGACAGGCACTTTGAGCTACATTCACAAAATTTAGTACACATATAGCACTCCTCGGTCCAAACACATTTCTCATTCGCATCTAATCAAATATACAAACAGGAAGTCAGCCATTTTGGATTTTGTGCGTTTTACACGTACTGCACTTTTAAGTACTCCTCCTAGGGGGTTCATCACATTCACAGCACCTGTGGTCAGAATGGTCTCAGGATATTCATGATGCTAAATTGGCAGGATATTTTTGATAGCTCAAACGGGACGGTCCTGGGGAGGCGTAGAATTTTTATGTCACGCCACGCCAACAGGAAGTGGCCGTAATTTCATGGTTTTCATCGTCTGATCTGGCTGATATTTTAGAACTACGTTTATTGTTGGAGTATAATCACATCCATATCCCAAGAACGGGTCAATGTTATAGCGCCACCATCTGGCAACAGGAAGTGAGGTCTTTATCATATTTGTATGCCTTCCTGCTAGGGCATTCATCACATTCACACGAAATGTGGTCCGCATGATCTTAGGATAGTCATGACCATAAGCTGTGAAGGGATTTTTGATATCTCAAACGGTATGGAAATGGCGAGTCGTACAGTACACATATTGCGTGCAAAAAAATGACTTTTTTTTTGACATCGTCCGATCTGGCTGATATTTTACAAATATGTTCACTGTTGGAGTACAATATGAAATATATACATATCAATCGGGGCGTGGCTAGACAGCGCCCCCTATAATTATTATTCTCTTTTTTTTCAATGTATTTTGCATTTTTGAGGTGCTTGCCATGGATGAAAACTCACAGAACTTTGCACACACATGAGAAGTGTTGGCTGTCAGGATGTATCAGATGCTCAGACCTGGGCGTGGCCGAGGGACTCCACAGCGCCCCCTAATGCTTTGTCTTCTATTGTGGACAGGCACTTTGAGCTACCTTCACCTAATTTGGTAGGCATGTGGGCCTCCTCTGGACAAACACATTTTTCATTCGCATCGAATGAAATATGTGAACAGGAAGTCAGCCATTTTGAATTTTGTGCATTTTACACGTACTACACTTTTAAGTACTCCTCCTAGGGGGTTCATTGCATTCACACGAAATATGGTCAAAGTGGTCTCAGGATAGTCATGATACTAATTCCAAAGGATATTTTTGATATCTCAAACGGTATGGTCATGGCGAGGCGTAAAATTTTCATGTCACGCCGCGCCAACAGGAAGTAGCCATAAATTCATGGTCTCCATTGTCTGATCTGGCTGATATTTTACAAATATGTTCACTGTTAGAGTGTAATCACATCCAAATACCAAGAAGAAATCAATGTTATAGCGCCACCATCTGGCAACGGAAGTGAGGTTTTTATCATGTTTGTATGCGTTACTGCTAGGGTATTCATCACATTCACACCAAATGTAGTCATCATGATCTTAGAATAGTCCTGACCCTAAATGACGAAAGGATTTTTGATATCTCAAACGGTTTGGCAATGGCGAGGCGTATAATACACACGTTACGCCCAAAAACAGGAAGTGGGCTTAATTCCGTTCTACATCATCTGATCGGGCTGATATTTTACAAATATATTCACTTTTGGAGTGCAATCACATCCATATTTACATTCATCTGGGCGTGGCTACACAGCGCCCCCTATGGCTTTTTTCTAATATTGTGGACATATACTTTCACGTAAATGCACCACGTCTGGTAGGCATAAGGGTCTCCTCAAGACACACACATTTCTCATTTGCATCCCTTAACTTTTCCCAACAGGAAGTGAGCTATTTTGGATTTTGTGTGTTTTTAAGTGTTTTTTCACGTACCAAACTTTGAAATACTCTTCCTAGGGGGTTCATCACATTCACACAAAATGTGGTCAGCATGATATTATAGCCCTGACACACAACTATGAACTGATTTTTAATATCTTGGAATGGTATGGCTATGGTCAGCCTTAAAATTAACTTGTAATGCTGCCCAAACAGTTCATGTTTTAATACAATTATGTATTAAATAATTTCAAAAAGGTATTAAATTCTACATTGCCTGATTTTGAGGCTACAACTTTTCACATATGTTCATTGTTGGAGTGTCATCACATCCATTAAGCAATAATAGTTCACTATTTTCGCTGGAGACTCATTATATCCAGTCTTAAAACTTCAACGCAAGTCGCAAATGACTCTCCCATTTCTAATACGCGACTGCCATCTACTGGCAAAAGTTGGTATTGTTTCTCAAGTTATTACCCAATGACAAGTTTTGTTTCTTTTTGCGAGCCAGTAACCATAACGATGTATGAGTAACAGCGGCAGCCTACGTTACAAAATGTACTGACAACACCCAGCCCACAGCAACGTTTTTTCTCATCCACCTTAATTATATGGATTGAATAACTAAAATAAAAGACAGGCTTTTACTGGCAGGGAAGTATCATATATTTCAAAGATTAACACATATAATGCATATCTTGCAATGACGTTCAATGTTATTTGGTTTTAAAAAAACCGTGTTGTAGCATTTTAAGGACTCAATACAAAACAGCTGTTCGGAAAGTTAGCTTGAAAACCAAGAAGCCTTATTAAGGATTTCGAGCCGTTTCTATTTGACTTCATTCGATTGAAGTGAATGCCGTAACCCAATTAAATGTAATTCGCGTCGGAATACACATAATAGCCTACACTGTCAACGTGAAATAAAAATATATAGAGGTTTAAATCGATCCTATATTGGGACATTTATTATGATGGCTGGTGCAACGGGCATTTTCGGTACCGTTGACCATAATCGAATGCTAGCATTTATATCATTACACTGACCTGTTAAAAAGCACATTTTTGGTTCCTTTGTGGAAACAGTGAAGTTGTCTACACAATCTATTCTACTCACAGACTAACTGCGTCGCTGTAACTTCCCCCCATTTCTGATACGGGGATTCCATTTATTGGCAGAAAGTGGAACTTTTATATTTTTCTTCCTTCAAGTGATTTTTCAACGATAGGTTTTTGTTTTTTTTCTAGCGAGCCAGTAGGCATAACGATGTATGATTTACAGCTGCAGCCTACGTGACAAAATGTATTGACAACACCCAGCCCGACGTTTCTTTGCATCTATTTTCATTATATGAATTGAATAACTAAAATAAATATTATAGACATTTAAAGACTTAAAGACAGGCTTTAACTGGCAGGAGAGTATTATATTTTTAAAAGATTAACACATGAAGTCAAAAAGAAACTTTAGCGTCTGAGGTGGTTCTGCTCGAACGCTGTGTTAACATGAGACCGTTTTGTTCAACAAAGGTATCGCATGCAGGTCGTTGCGAGATGACACGCACTGGCTAACAGCAGCCAGCCAGTCCACTGTCTGTGTGAGTCAAAAAACAGGTCAGCTAAGTTGGTTTACATGAATAGAAAACTTTCAGTTAAATCGCCAGCTATGTTAGTGTATTAGGCTTGTCATTAAACACGAATTAAGAGAACATACAATTTCGCTAGGAAAGGTAAATTAATATGAAAATACTGTATTGAGGGCAGAGAGTTGGCATCTCTTTTAGATTTGGCTGAACAAATGCGTTTCAGGCAGCATAATTACCGGTGAAATGGAAAAGAATGATGCTGGCTAACTAGACGTTTCATGCAATATCATCCAACACTTCGTAGAGAAATTATTTAACGAAGATAAAAGGAAACATTTGGCCAATAGATGGCATTCGTGTATAAGCGGGCAGTATAGCGTAATGGTTAGGGCGGTGGATTAAGGCACGCAAATTCAGCCGTTCGATCCCCGCTGCAGCCACAATGAATTGGAATAGTTTCTTGAAGCCAATTGTTTTCATTTTGAGTGCATATTTATAGCCTAATGACATTTCAAGCATAAATTGTGCCTCCCCGTGTAAAAACTATGGAAATTAATTAATCTCTGCTCTCCATACAGGACTGTAGCATGTTATCACAATGTGCAAGCAAGAAGTTATTTTTATTTCATTCTACATTGTCTGATGTGGCTGAAACTTCACACGTTCATTTTTGGAGTGTAATCTCATCCATTTTCCAATAAAGGCTAAATGGCAAAGCGCCACCCGCTGGCAACAGGAAGTGAGCCTTATATTGCATTCTTAAGCATTATTTTTCAATGGGTTCATGACATTCACGGTAAATGTGGTCAGCTTGATGCTAGGATGGTCCTGACAAAACAGATTTTTGATTTACTGGGATGATATAGCAATGGTCAGGCACATAAAAAACCCATCATGCCAGACAAACAGGAAGTGGTCATACTTAAATTCTCCAATGTCTGATGGGACTGCAACTTTACAAAGATGCTCAGTGTTGGAGTCTAATCAAATCCATATTCCAAAAACGACTCAATGTTATAGCAGCATCATCTGGAAACAGAAATTGACCTTAATTTCGCTGAACATCTTCCGATGTGGCTGAAAATGTACAAATATGTTTATTTCAGGAATGTAATCAAATTCAAAAACCATACACGGCTCAATAATATAGCGCCACCATCTGGCAACAGGAAGTGAGGCTTATATCATTGATGCATTCCAATAGCAGCGCCAACATCTTCATTGATCAAAGGGGAATTCCTGTGCAAACTATACGTTGTCCAGGAAGGTGATTATTTCCAAAGTGTGTACATATTGTGAAACATGTCATTGGCACAACTAGGCCACCAAGGCGGTTGCGCCCATGGTGCTTGGGCCCGTTCATTGCTGCTTGCAGCTATATTTAGGGCCCAAGCACCGTAGGGTGCGAAGGACCCTATTGTTATTGTAAAGATTATTATTATTATTATTATTATTATTATTATTATTATTATTCTTTTTTCTATATGCAAATGGGCCTTTTTGAGGTGCTTGCCATGCATAAAAAGTCTGGGAATTTTGCACACACATTAGAAATGAGGACCTTCAGGATCGATTAGATGCTCAGACCTGGGCGTGGCCGAGAGACTCCACAGCGCCCCCTATCGCATTGTCATCTATTGTGGGCAGGCACTTTGAGCTACCTTCACAAAATTTAGTACGCATATAGCACTACTCGGACCAAAAACATTTATAATTTGCATCGAATCAAATATACAAACAGGAAGTCAGCCATTTTGGATTTTGTGCGTTTTACATGTACTGCACTTTTAAGTACTCCTCCTAGGGGGTTCATCGCATTCACACCACCTGTGGTCAGAATGGTCTCAGGATATTCATGATGCTAAATTGCCAGAATATTTTTGATAGCTCAAACGGGACGGTCCTGGGGAGGCGTAGAATTTTTATGTCACGCTGCGCCAACAGGAAGTGGCCGTAATTTCATGGTCTACATCGTCTGATCTGGCTGATATTTTAGAAATACGTTTATTGTTGGACTATAATCACATCCATATTCCAAGAACGGGTCAATGTTATAGCGCCACCATCTGGCAACAGGAAGTGAGGTCTTTATCATATTTGTATGCCTTCCTGCTAGGGCATTCATCACATTCACACGAAATGTGGTCAGCATGATCTTAGGATAGTCATGACCATAAGCTGTGAAGGGATTTTTGATATCTCAAAAGGTATGGAAATGGCGAGTCGTACAGTACACATATTGCGTGCAAAAAAATGACTTTTTTTTCGACATCGTCCGATCTGGCTGATATTTTACAAATATGTTCACTGTAGCAGTACAATATCAGATATATACATATCAATCGGGGCGTGGCTAGACAGCGCCCCCTATAATTATTATTCTCTTTTTTTTCAATGTATTTTGCATTTTTGAGGTGCTTGCCATGGATGGAAACTCACAGAATTTTGCATACACATGAGAAATGTTGGCTGTCAGGATGTATCAGATGCTCAGACCTGGGCGTGGCCAAGGGACTCCACAGCGCCCCCTAATGCTTTGTCTTCTATTGTGGACAGGCACTTTGAGCTACTTTCACTTAATTTGGTATGCATGTGGGGCTCTTCTGGACAAACACATTTCTCCTTCGCATCAAATCAAATATGTAAACAGGAAGTCAGCCATTTTGAATTTTGTGCATTTTATACGTACTACACTTTTAAGTACTCCTCCTAGGGGGTTCATTGCATTCACACGAAATGTGCTCAAAGTGGTCTCAGGATAGTCATGATACTAATTCCAAAGGATATTTTTGATATCTCAAACGGTATGGTCATGGCGAGGCGTACAATTTTCATGTCACGCCGCGCCAACAGGAAGTCGCCATAAATTCATGGTCTACATTGTCTGATCTGGCTGATATTTTACAAATATGTTCACTGTTAGAGTGTAATCACATCCAAATACCAAGAAGAAATCAATGTTATAGCGCCACCATCTGGCAACGGAAGTGAGGTTTTTATCATGTTTGTATGCGTTCCTGCTAAGGTATTCATCACATTCACACCAAATGTAGTCATCATGATCTTAGAATAGTCCTGACCCTAAATGACGAAAGGATTTTTGATATCTCAAACGGTTTGGCAATGGCGAGGCGTATAATACACACGTTACGCCCAAAAACAGGAAGTGGGCTTAATTCCGTTCTACATCATCTGATCAGGCTGATATTTTTCAAATATATTCACTTTTGGAGTGCAATCACATCCATATCCACATTCATCTGGGCGTGGCTACACAGCGCCCCCTATGGCTTTTTTCTAATATTGTGGACATATATTTTCACGTAAATGCACCACGTCTGGTAGGCATAAGGGTCTCCTCAAGACACACACATTTCTCATTTGCATCCCTTAACTTTTCCCAACAGGAAGTGAGCTATTTTGGATTTTGTGTGTTTTTAAGTGTTTTTTCACGTACCAAACTTTGAAATACTCTTCCTAGGGGGTTCATCACATTCACACAAAATGTGGTCAGCATGATATTATAGCCCTGACACACAACTATGAACTGATTTTTAATATCTTGGAATGGTATGGCTATGGTCAGCCTTAAAATTAACTTGTAATGCTGCCCAAATAGGAAAATTAAAAATTAAATAATTTCAAAAAGGTATTAAATTCTACATTGCCTGATTTTGAGGCTACATCTTTTCACATATGTTCATTGTTGGAGTGTCATCACATCCATTAAGCAATAATAGTTTACTATTTTCGCTGGAGACTCATTATCTCCAGTCTTAAAACTTCAACTCAAGTCGCAACTGACTCTCCCATTTCTAATACGCGACTGCCATCTAGTGGCAAAGGTTAGTATTCTTTCTAATTTTCGGTATTGTTTCTCTTTTTCTTGGATAAAGTGATTTCTCAACGACAAGTTTTGTTTCTTTTTGCGAGCCAGTAACCATAACGATGTATGAGTAACAGCGGCAGCCTACATGACAAAATGTACTGAAAACACCCAGCCCACAGCAACGTTTTTTCTCATCTATCTTAATTAACTCGATTGAATAACTAAAATAAAAAACAGGCTTTTCCTGGCAGGAAAGTATCATATATTTTAAAGATTAACACATATAATGCATATATTGCTTTGACGTTCAATTTTATTTGGATTTTAAAAAAACCGTATTGAAGCATTTTAAGGACTCAATACAAAACAGCTGTTCGGAAAGTTGGCTTGAAAACCAAGAAGCCTTATTAAGGAATTCGAGCCGTTTCTATTTGACTTCATTCGATTGAAGTGAATGCCGTAACCCAATTAAATGTAATTCGCGTCGGAATACACATAATAGCCTACACTGTCAACGTGAAATAAAAATATATAGAGGTTTAAATCGATCCTATATTGGGACATTTGTTATGATGGCTGGTGCAACGGGCATTTTCGGTACCGTTGACCTAGCATTTATATCATTACACTGACCAAGTCCTGTTAAAAAGCACATTTTTGGTTCCTTTGTGGAAACAGTGAAGTTGTCTACACAATCTGTTCTACTCACAGACTAACTGCGTCGCTGTAACTTCCCCCCATTTCTGATACGGCGATTCAATTTATTGGCAGAAAGTGGTACTTTCATTTTTTTCTTCCTTCAAGTGATTTTTCAACGATAGGTTTTTGTTTTTTTCTAGCGAGCCAGTAGGCATAACGATGTATGATTTACAGCTGCAGCCTACGTGACAAAATGTATTGACAACACCCAGCCCGACGTTTCTTTGCATCTATTTTCATTATATGAATTGAATATCTAAAATAAATATTAAAGACATTTAAAGACTTAAAGACAGGCTTTAACTGGCAGGAGAGTATCATATATTTAAAAGATTTACACATATAATGCATATCTTGCATTGACGTTAAATGGTATTTTGTTAAAAAAAAACGTATTGTAGCATTTTCAGGACTCAATACAAAACTGCTGTTCGGAAAGTTAGCTTGAAAACCAAGAAGCCTTATTTAGGAATTCGCGCCGTTTCTATTTGACTTCATTCGATTGAAGTGAATGCCGTAACCCAATTAAATGGAATTCGCGTCGGAATACACATAATAGCCTACATTGTCAACGTGAAATAAAAATATATAGAGGTTTAAATCGATCCTATATTGGGACTTTTGTTATCATGGCTGGTGCAACGGGCATTTTCGGTACCGTTGACCATAATCGAATGCTAGCATTTATATCATTAAACTGACCAAGTCCTGTTAAAAAGCACATTTTTGACTCCTTTGTGGAAACAGTGAAGTTGTCTACACAATATATTCTACTCACAGACTAACTGCGTCGCTGTAACTTCCCCCCATTTCTGAAACGGGGATTCCATTTATTGGCAAAAAGTGGTACTTAGATTTTTTTCTTCCTTCTAGTG
This sequence comes from Conger conger, assembly GCF_963514075.1. Lineage (NCBI taxonomy): Eukaryota > Metazoa > Chordata > Actinopteri > Anguilliformes > Congridae > Conger > Conger conger. Next base: position 33,214,463 of record NC_083761.1, read on the forward strand.
ATTTTTCAACGATAGGTTTTCGTTTTTTATATCGAGCCAGTAGGCATAACGATGTATGATTTACAGCTGCAGCCTACGTGACAAAATGTATTGACAACACCCAGCCCGACGTTTCTTTGCATCTATTTTCATTATTTTAATTGAATATCTAAAATAAATATTAAAGACATTTAATGACTGTCTTTAACTAGCAGGAGAGTGTCATATATTTAAAAGAGTAACACATGAAGTCAAAAAGAAACGGTAGCGTTTGAGGTGGCTCTGCTCGAACGCTGTGTTAACAAGAGACCGTTATGTTCAACAAAGGTATCGCATGCACGTCGTTGCGTAGCCTTTCCACTGTCTGTGTGAGTCAAAAAACAGGTCAGCTACGTTGGTTTACATGAATAGAAAACTTTCAGTTAAATCGCCAGCTATGTTCGTTTATTTTGCTTGTCATTAAACACGAATTAAGAGAACATACAATTTCGCTAGGAATTTTTGACTTAATATGAAAATACCGGATTGAGGGCAGAGACTTGGCATCTCTTTTAGATTTGGCTGAACAAATGCGTTTCAGGCAGCATAATTACCGGTGAAATGGAAAAGAATGATGCTGGCTAACTAGATTTTTAATGCAATATTATCCGACACTTCGGCGAGAAATTATTTAACCAAGATGAAAGGAAACATACAACATTTGGCCAATAGATGGCGCCCGTGTATAAGAGGGCAGTATACCTTAATGGTTTAGGCAGTGGATTAAGACATGCAAGGTCGGCGGTTCTATCCCCAGTGCGGTCACAATGAAGTTGAATAGTTTGTTTAAGCCAATGGTTTTATTTTGAGTGCATATTTATAACCGAATGACTTTTCAAGCATAAAATGTGCCTCTCGCTGTAAAATCTATGGAAATTAATTCATCTCTGCTCTCCATACAGGACTGTAGCACGTTATCACAATGTGTTTGTTGTTTTTGTTTCATTCTACATTGTCTGATGTGGCTGAAACTTCACACAGTGTAATCTCATCCATATACCAATAAAGGCTCAATGGCATAGCGCCACCATCTGGCAACAGGAAGTGGCCTTAATTTCACTCGACATCTTCCGATGTGGCTGAAAATGTAGAAATATTTTTATTATTGGAGTGTAATTAAATCCATATACCAAAAATGGCTCAATGTTATAGCTCCACCATCTGGCAAAAGGAAGTGACTTTAATTTTACTGAACATCTTCCGATGTGGCTGAAAATGTACAAATATGTTTATTTCTGGAGTGTAATCAAATTCAAAAAACATACACGGATCAATAATATAGCGCCACCATCTGGCAACAGGAAGTGAGGCTTATATCATTGATGCATTCCAATAGCAGCGCCAACATCTTCATTGATCAAAGGGAAATTCCTGTGCACACTATACGTTGTCCAGGAAGGTGATTATTTTCAAAGTGTGTACATGTTGTGAAACATGTCATTGGCAGAACTATGCCACCAAGGCGGTTGCCCCCATGGGGCTTGGGCCCGTTCATTGCTGCTTGCAGCTATATTTATTATTATTATTCTTTTTTTTTCAACGTTTTGTGCATTTTTGAGGTGCTTGCCATGGATGAAAACTCACAGAATTTTGCACACACATCAGAAGTGGTGGCTGTCAGGTTGTCTCAGATGCTCAGACCTGGGTGTCGCTGAGGGACTCCACAGCGCCCCCTATCGCATTGTCATCTATTGTGGGCAGGCACTTTGAGCTACCTTCACAAAATTTAGTAAGCATATAGCACTCCTCGGTCCAAACACATTTCTCATTCGCATCTAATCAAATATGCAAACAGGAAGTCAGCCATTTTGGATTTTGTGCGTTTTACACGTACTGCACTTTTAAGTACTCCTCCTAGGGGGTTCATCACATTCACACCACCTGTGGTCAGAATGGTCTCAGGATATTCATGATGCTAAATTGGCAGGATATTTTTGATAGCTCAAACGGGACGGTCCTGGGGAGGCGTAGAATTTTTATGTCACGCCACGCCAACAGGAAGTGGCCGTAATTTCATGGTCTACATCGTCTGATCTGGCTGATATTTTAGAAATACATTTATTGTTGGAGTATAATCACATCCATATACCAAGAAGTAGTCAATGTTATAGCGCCACCATCTGGCAACGGAAGTGAGGTTTTTATCATGTTTGTATGCGTTCCTGCTAGGGTATTCATCACATTCACACCAAATGTAGTCATCATGATCTTAGAATAGTCCTGACCCTAAATGACGAAAGGATTTTTGATATCTCAAACGGTTTGGCAATGGCGAGGCGTATAATACACACGTTACACCCAAAAACAGGAAGTGGGCTTAATTCCGTTCTACATCATCTGATCGGGCTGATATTTTGCAAATATATTCACTTTTGGAGTGCAATCACATCCATATCCACATTCATCTGGGCGTGGCTACACAGCGCCCCCTATGGCTTTTTTCTAATATTGTGGACATATACTTTCACGTAAATGCACCACGTCTGGTAGGCATAAGGGTCTCCTCAAGACACACACATTTCTCATTTGCATCCCTTAACTTTTCCCAACAGGAAGTGAGCTATTTTGGATTTTGTGTGTTTTTAAGTGTTTTTTCACGTACCAAACTTTGAAATATTCTTCCTAGGGGGTTCATCACATTCACACAAAATGTGGTCAGCATGATATTATAGCCCTGACACACAACTATGAACTGATTTTTAATATCTTGGAATGATATGGCTATGGTCAGCCTTAAAATTAACTTGTAATGCTGCCCAAACAGTTCATGTTTTAATACAATTATGTATTAAATAATTTCAAAAAGGTATTAAATTCTACATTGCCTGATTTTGAGGCTACAACTTTTCACATATGTTCATTGTTGGAGTGTCATCACATCCATTAAGCAATAATAGTTCACTATTTTCGCTGGAGACTCATTATATCCAGTCTTAAAACTTCAACGCAAGTCGCAAATGACTCTCCCATTTCTAATACGCGACTGCCATCTACTGACAAAAGTTGGTATTGCATATATCTTGCAATGACGTTCAATGTTATTTGGTTTAAAAAAAACCGTGTTCTAGCATTTTAAGGACTCAATACAAAACAGCTGTTCGGAAAGTTAGCTTGAAAACCAAGAAGCCTTATTAAGGAATTCGAGCCGTTTCTATTTGACTTCATTCGGTTGAAGTGAATGCCGTAATGCCAAATGCCGGAATACACATAATAGCCTACACTGTCAACGTGAAATAAAAATATATAGAGGTTTAAATCGATCCTATATTGGGACATTTGTTATGATGGCTGGTGCAACGGGCATTTTCGGTACCGTTGACCATAATCGAATGCTAGCATTTATATCATTACACTGACCAAGTCCTGTTAAAAAGCACATTTTTGGTTCCTTTGTGGAAACAGTGAAGTTGTCTACACAATCTATTCTACTCACAGACTAACTGCGTCGCTGTAACTTCCCCCCATTTCTGATACGGGGATTCCATTTATTGGCAGAAAGTGGAACTTTTATATTTTTCTTCCTTCAAGTGATTTTTCAACGATAGGTTTTTTTTTTTTTCTAGCGAGCCAGTAGGCATAACGATGTATGATTTACAGCTGCAGCCTACGTGACAAAATGTATTGACAACACCCAGCCCGACGTTTCTTTGCATCTATTTTCATGATATGAATAGAATATCTGAAATAAATATTAAAGACATTGAATGACTGTCTTTAATTGGCAGGAGAGTAGCATATATTTAAAAAAGTCAAAAGTCAAAAAGAAACGTTAACGTTTGAGATGGCTCTGGTCGAACTCTGTGTTAACATGAGACCGTTATGTTTAACAAAGGTATGGCATGCAGGTCGTTGCGAGATGACGCGCATTGGCTAACAGCAGCCAGCCTGTCCACTGTCTGTGTGAGTCAAAAAACAGGTCAGCTACGTTTGTTTACAAGAATAGAAAACTTTCAGTTAAATCGCCAGCTATGTTAGTTTTTTTTGCTTGTCATTAAACACGAATTAAGAGAACATACAATTTCGCTAGGAATTTTGACTTAATATGAAAATACCGGATTGAGGGCAGAGACTTGGCATCTCCTTTAGATTTGGCTGAACAAATGCGTTTCAGGCAGCATAATTACCGGTGAAATGGAAAAGAATGATGCTGGCTAACTCGACGTTTAATGCAATATTATCCGACACTTCGGAGTGAAATTATTTAACCAAGATAAAAGGAAACATACAACTTTTGGCCAATAGATGGCGTACGTGTATCAGAGGGCAGTAGAGCTTAACGGTTCAGACAGTGGATTAAGACATGCAAGGTCCGCGGTTCCATCCCCTGTGCAGCCACAATAAAATTGAACAGTTTCTTGAAGGTAATGGTTTTATTTTGAGTGCATATCTATAGCCTAATGACTTTTCAAGCATAAATTGTGCCTCCCCGTGTAAAAACTATGGAAATTAATTAATCTCTGCTCTCCATACAGGACTGTAGCATGTTATCACAATGTTCAAGCTAGAAGTTATTTTTGTTTCATTCTACATTGTCTCATGTGGCTGAAACTTCACTCATGTTCATTTTTGGAATGTAATCTCATCCATATCCCAATAAAGGCTCAATGGCATAGCACCACCTCTTGGGAACAGGAAGTGTGGCTTCATTTCATTTCACATCGTCTGATTTTGCTGACGCTTTAGAGCAGGGGTCACCAACCTTTTTGAAACTGAGAGCTACTTCATGGGTACTGAGTCATACTAAGCGCTACCAGTTTGTTTTGTCACGTGCACAATACTGACCTTTGAACTAGAGTAGGTCAGAGTTCACCTAAACTTTTCAACTTCATGGATAGTAAACATATTTTTAAGATATTGTCATTTTTAAATCTATATAAATGCAAGTGTGATTAAAAAAAAATAGCAACAGAATAAAATTAAATTTTAGATGCAGCTCACTAGTGAGTTGTGCTATTTTTAGAACAGGCCTGCGGGCGACTCATGTGGTCCTTGGGGGCGACCTGGTGCCCGCGGGCACCGTGTTGGTGACCCCTGCTTTAGAGATATGTTCCATGTTGGATTATAATCACATCCATGTTCCAATAAATGCTCAATGTCACATCGCCACCTGCTGGCAACAGGAAGCGGCCTTAATTTCACTCAACATCTTCTGATGTGGCTTAGAATTTAGAAATAGGTTTATTATTGGAGTGTAATCAAATTCAAAAACCATACATGGTTCAATATTATAGCGCCAGCATCTGGCAACAGGAAGTGAGGCTTATATCATTGATGCATTCCAATAGCAGCACCAACATCTTCATTGATCAAAGGGGAATTCCTGTGCACACTATACGTTGTCCAGGAAGGTGATTATTTCCAAAGTGTGTACATGATGTGAAACATGTCATTGGCACAACTATGCCACCAAGGCGGATGCGCGCATGGTGCTTGGGCCCGTTCATTGCTGCTTGCAGCTATATTTAGGGCCCAAGCACCGTAGGGTGCGAAGGACCCTATTGTTATTGGAAGGATTATTAGGGCCCAAGCACCGTAGGGTGCGAAGGACCCTATTGTTATTGGAAGGATTATTATTAGGGCCCAAGCACCGTAGGGTGCGAAGGACCCTATTGTTATTGTAAAGATTATTATTATTAGGGCCCAAGCACCGTAGGGTGCGAAGGACCCTATTGTTATTGGAAGGATTATTATTATTATTATTATTATTATTATTATTATTATTAGGGCCCAAGCACCGTAGGGTGCGAAGGACCCTATTGTTATTGGAAGGATTATTATTAGGGCCCAAGCACCGTAGGGTGCGAAGGACCCTATTGTTATTGTAAAGATTATTATTATTATTATTATTATTATTCTTTTTCTTCAGGCAAATGGGCTTTTTTGAGGGCCTTGCCATGCGTAAAAAGTCTTGACATTTTGCATACACATCAGAAGTGGTTGCTGTCAGGAGCTCTCAGATGCTCAGACCTGGGCGTGGCCGAGGGACTCCACAGCGCCCCCTATCGCATTGTCTTCTATTGTGGGCAGGCACTTTAAGCTACCTGCACCTAATTTGTTGGCCATATAGCGCTCCTCGGTTCAAACACATTTCTCATTCGGATCTAATCAAATATCCAAACAGGAAGTCAGCCATTTTGGATTTTCTGAGTTTTACACGTACTACACTTTTAAGTACTCCTCCTAGGGGGTTCATCGCATTCACACCACCTGTGGTCAGAATGGTCTCAGGATAGTCATGATGCTAAATTGCCAGGATATTTTTGATAGCTCAAACGGGACGGTCATGGGGAGGAGTACAATTTTTATGTCACGCCGCGCCAACAGGAAGTGGCCATAATTTCATGGTCTACATTGTCTGATCTGGCTGATATTTAGGAACTTTGTTTATTGTTGGACTATAATCACATCCATATCCCAAGAACAGGTCAATGTTATAGCGCCACCATCTGGCAACAGGAAGTGAGGTCTTTACCATATTTGTATGCATTCCTGCTAGGGCATTCAGCACATTCACACCAAATGCGGTCAGCATAATCTTAAGATAGTCCTTACGCTAAGTTGTGAAGGGATTTTTGATATCTGAAACGGTATGGAAATGGCGAGTCGTACAGTACACATATTGCGTGCAAAAAAATGACTTTTTTTTCGACATCGTCCGATCTGGCTGATATTTTAGAAATATGTTCACTGTAGCAGTACAATATCAGATATATACATATCAATCGGGGCGTGGCTAGACAGCGCCCCCTATAATTATTATTCTCTTTTTTTTTAATGTATTTTGCATTTTTCAGGTGCTTGCCATGGATGGAAACTCACAGAATTTTGCACACACATGAGAAGTGTTGGCTGTCAGGATGTATCAGATTCTCAGACCTGGGCATGGCCGAGGGACTCCACAGCGCCCCCTAATGCTTTGTCTTCTATTGTGGACAGGCACTTTGAGCTACCTTCACCTAATTCGGTACGCATGTGGGGCTCCTCTGGACAAACACATTTTTCATTCGCATCGAATCAAATATGTGAACAGGAAGTCAGCCATTTTGAATTTTGTGCATTTTACACGTACTACACTTTTAAGTACTCCTCCTAGGGGGTTCATTGCATTCACACGAAATGTGTTCAAAGTGGTCTCAGGATAGTCATGATACTAATTCCACAGGATATTTTTGATATCTCAAACGGTATGGTCATGGCGAGGCGTACAATTTTCATGTCACGCCGCGCCAACTGGAAGTTGCCATAAATTCATGGTCTACATTGTCTGATCTGGCTGATATTTTACAAATATGTTCACTGTTAGAGGGTAATCACATCCAAATACCAAGAAGAAATCAATGTTATAGCGCCACCATCTGGCAACGGACGTGAGGTTTTTATCATGTTTGTATGCGTTCCTGCTAAGGTATTCATCACATTCACACCAAATGTAGTCATCATGATCTTAGAATAGTTCCGACCCTAAATGACGAAAGGATTTTTGATATCTCAAACGGTTTGGCAATGGCGAGGCGTATAATACACACGTTACGCCCAAAAACAGGAAGTGGGCTTAATTCCGTTCTACATCATCTGATCGGGCTGATATTTTACAAATATATTCACTTTTGGAGTGCAATCACATCCATATCCACATTCATCTGGGCGTGGCTACACAGCGCCCCCTATGGCTTTTTTCTAATATTGTGGACATATACTTTCACGTAAATGCACCACGTCTGGTAGGCATAAGGGTCTCCTCAAGACACACACATTTCTCATTTGCATCCCTTAACTTTTCCCAACAGGAAGTGAGCTATTTTGGATTTTGTGTGTTTTTAAGTGTTTTTTCACGTACCAAACTTTGAAATACTCTTCCTAGGGGGTTCATCACATTCACACAAAATGTGGTCAGCATGATATTATAGCCCTGACACACAACTATGAACTGATTTTTAATATCTTGGAATGGTATGGCTATGGTCAGCCTTAAAATTAACTTGAAATGCTGCCCAAACAGTTCATGTTTTAATACAATTATGTATTAAATAATTTCATAAAGGTATTAAATTCTACATTGCCTGATTTTGAGGCTACAACTTTTCACATATGTTCATTGTTGGAGTGTCATCACATCCATTAAGCAATAATAGTTCACTATTTTCGCTGGAGACTCATTATATCCAGTCTTAAAACTTCAACGCAAGTCGCAAATGACTCTCCCATTTCTAATACGCGACTGCCATCTACTGGCAAACGTTGGTATTGCATATATCTTGCAATGACGTTCAATGTTATTTGGTTTAAAAAAAACCGTGTTGTAGCATTTTAAGGACTCAATACAAAACAGCTGTTCGGAAAGTTAGCTTGAAAATCAAGAAGCCTTATTAAGGAATTCGAGCCGTTTCTATTTGACTTCATTCGGTTGAAGTGAATGCCGTAACCCAATTAAATGTAATTCGCGTCGGAATACACATAATAGCCTACACTGTCAACGTGAAATAAAAATATATAGAGGTTTAAATCGATCCTATATTGGGACATTTGTTATGATGGCTGGTGCAACGGGCATTTTCGGTACCGTTGACCATAATCGAATGCTAGCATTTATATCATTACACTGACCAAGTCCTGTTAAAAAGCACATCACCTTTGTGGAAACAGTGAAGTTGTCTACACAATCTATTCTACTCACAGACTAACTGCGTCGCTGTAACTTCCCCCCATTTCTGATACGGGGATTCCATTTATTGGCAGAAAGTGGAACTTTTATATTTTTCTTCCTTCAAGTGATTTTTCAACGATAGGTTTTTTTTTTTTTTCTAGCGAGCAAGTAGGCATAACGATGTATGATTTACAGCTGCAGCCTACGTGACAAAATGTATTGACAACACCCAGCCCGACGTTTCTTTTCATCTATTTTCATTTTTGAATAGAATATCTGAAATAAATATTAAAGACATTTAATGACTGTCTTTAACTGGCAGGAGAGTAGCATATATTTAAAAGAGTCAAAAGTCAAAAAGAAACGTTAACGTTTGAGATGGCTGTGGTCGAACTCTGTGTTAACATGAGACCGTTATGTTCAACAAAGGTATCGCATGCAGGTCGTTGCGAGATGACAGGCATTGGCTAACAGCAGCCAGCCTGTCCACTGTCTGTGTGAGTCAAAAAACAGGTCAGCTACGTTTGTTTACATGAATAGAAAACTTTCAGTTAAATCGCCAGATATGTTAGTTTATTTTGCTTGTCATTAAACACGAATTAAGAGAACATACAATTTCGCTAGGAATTTTTGACTTAATATGAAAATACCGGATTGAGGGCAGAGACTTGGCATCTCCTTTAGATTTGGCTGAACAAATGCGTTTCAGGCAGCATAATTACCGGTGAAATGGAAAAGAATGATGCTGGCTAACTCGACGTTTAATGCAATATTATCCGACACTTCGGAGAGAAATTATTTAACCAGGATAAAAGGAAACATACAACTTTTGGCCAATAGATAACGTACGTGTATAAGAGGGCAGTATAGCTTAATGGTTCAGACAGTGGATTAAGACATGCAAGGTCCGCGGTTCCATCCCCGGTGCGGCCACAATAAAGTTGAATCGTTTCTTTACGCCAATGGTTTTATTTTGAGTGCATATTTATAACCGAATGACTTCTCAAGCGTAAATTGTGCCTCCCGCTGTAAAATCTATTGAAATTAATTAATCTCTGCTCTCCATACAGGACTGGAGCATATTATTACACTGTGCAAGCAAGAAGTAATTTTTGTTTCATTCTACATTGTCTGATGTGGCAGAAACTTCACACATGTTCATTTTTGGAGTGTAATCTCATCCATATACCAAGAAAGGCTCAATGGCATAGCGCCACCATCTGGCAACAGGAAGTGGCTTTAATTTTACTTGACATCTTCCAATTTGGCTGAAAATGTACAAATATGTTAATTATTGGAGTGTAATCAAATCCATGAACCATACACGGCTCAATATTATACCGCCACCATCTGGCAACAGGAAGTGGCTTAAATTTTACGTGACATCTTCCAATTTGGCTGAAAATGTACAAATATGTTAATTATTGGAGTGAAATCAAATCCATAAACCATACACGGCTCAATATTATAGCGCCACCATCTGGCAATAGGAAGTGAGGCTTATATCATTGATGCATTCCAATAGCAGCAGAAACATCTTCATTGATCAAAGGGGAATTCCTGTGCACACTATACGTTGTCCAGGAAGGTGATTATTTCCAAAGTGTGTACATATTGTGAAACATGTCATTGGCACAACTATGCCACCAAGGCGGTTGCGCCCATGGTGCTTGGGCCCGTTCATTGCTGCTTGCAGCTATATTTATTATTATTATTCTTTTTCTTCAGGCAAATGGGCTTTTTTGAGGGCCTTGCCATGCGTAAAAAGTCTTGACATTTTGCACACACATCAGAAGTGGTTGCTGTCAGGAGCTCTCAGATGCTCAGACCTGGGCGTGGCCGAGGGACTCCACAGCGCCCCCTATCGCATTGTCTTCTATTGTGGGCAGGCACTTTGAGCTACCTGCACCTAATTTGGTGGCCATATAGCGCTCCTCGGTCCAAACACATTTCTCATTCGGATCTAATCAAATATCCAAACAGGAAGTCAGCCATTTTGGATTTTGTGAGTTTTACACGTACTACACTTTTAAGTACTCCTCCTAGGGGGTTTATCGCATTCACACCAACTGTGGTCAGAATGGTCTCAGGATAGTCATGATGCTAAATTGCCAGGATATTTTTGATAGCTCAAACGGGACGGTCATGGGGAGGAGTACAATTTTTATGTCACGCCGCGCCAACAGGAAGTGGCCATAATTTCATGGTCTACATTGTCTGATCTGGCTGATATTTTAGAAATTTGTTTATTGTTGGAGTGGAATCACATCCATATCCCAAGAACAGGTCAATGTTATAGCGCCACCATCTGGCAATAGGAAGTGAGGTCTTTAACATATTTGTATGCATTCCTGCTAGGGCATTCAGCACATTCACACCAAATGCGGTCAGCATGATCTTAAGATAGTCCTTACGCTAAGTTGTGAAGGGATTTTTGATATCTGAAACGGTATGGAAATGGCGAGTCGTACAGTACACATATTGCGTGCAAAAAAATGACTTTTTTTTCGACATCGTCCGATCTGGCTGATATTTTACAAATATGTTCACTGTAGCAGTACAATATCAGATATATACATATCAATCGGGGCGTGGCTAGACAGCGCCCCCTATAATTATTATTCTCTTTTTTTTCAATGTATTTTGCATTTTTGAGGTTCTTGCCATGGATGGAAACTCACAGAATTTTGCACACACATGAGAAGTGTTGGCTCTCAGGACGTATCAGATGCTCAGACCTGGGCGTGGCCAAGGAACTCCACAGCGCCCTTTAATGCTTTGTCTTTTATTGTGGACAGGCACTTTGAGCTACCTTCACCTAATTTGGTATGCATGTGGGGCTCCTCTGGGTAAACACATTTCTCATTCGCATCGAATCAAATATGTAAACAGGAAGTCAGCCATTTTGAATTTTGTGCATTTTACACGTACTACACTTTTAAGTACTCCTCCTAGGGGGTTCATTGCATTCACACGAAATGTGGTCAAAGTGGTCTCAGGATAGTCATGATACTAATTCCAAAGGATATTTTTGATATCTCAAACGGTATGGTCATGGCGAGGCATACAATTTTCATGTCACGCCGCGCCAACAGGAAGTTGCCATAAATTCATGGTCTACATTGTCTGATCTGGCTGATATTTTACAAATATGTTCACTGTTAGAGTGTAATCACATCCAAATACCAAGAAGAAATCAATGTTATAGCGCCACCATCTGGCAACGGACGTGAGGTTTTTATCATGTTTGTATGCGTTCCTGCTAAGGTATTCATCACATTCACACCAAATGTAGTCATCATGATCTTAGAATAGTCCTGACCCTAAATGACGAAAGGATTTTTGATATCTCAAACGGTTTGGCAATGGCGAGGCGTATAATACACACGTTACGCCCAAAAACAGGAAGTGGTCTTAATTCCGTTCTACATCATCTGATCGGGCTGATATTTTACAAATATATTCACTTTTGGAGTGTAATCACATCCAGATCCACATTCATCTGGGCGTGGCTACACAGCGCCCCCTATGGCTTTTTTCTAATATTGTGGACATATACTTTCACGTAAATGCACCACGTCTGGTAGGCATAAGGGTCTCCTCAAGACACACACATTTCTCATTTGCATCCCTTAACTTTTCCCAACAGGAAGTGAGCTATTTTGGATTTTGTGTGTTTTTAAGTGTTTTTTCACATACCAAACTTTGAAATACTCTTCCTAGGGGGTTCATCACATTCACACAAAATGTGGTCAGCAAGATATTATAGCCCTGACACACAACTATGAACTGATTTTTAATATCTTGGAATGGTATGGCTATGGTCAGCCTTAAAATTAACTTGTAATGCTGCCCAAATAGGAAAATTATATATTAAATAATTTCAAAAAGGTATTAAATTCTACATTGCCTGATTTTGAGGCTACATCTTTTCACATATGTTCATTGTTGGAGTGTCATCACATCCATTAAGCAATAATAGTTTACTATTTTCGCTGGAGACTCATTATCTCCAGTCTTAAAACTTCAACTCAAGTCGCAACTGACTCTCCCATTTCTAATACGCGACTGCCATCTAGTGGCAAAGGTTAGTATTCTTTCTAATTTTCGGTATGGTTTCTCTTTTTCTTGGATGAAGTGATTTCTCAACGACAAGTTTTGTTTCTTTTTGCGAGCCAGTAACCATAACGATGTATGAGTAACAGCGGCAGCCTACATGACAAAATGTACTGAAAACACCCAGCCCACAGCAACGTTTTTTCTCATCTATCTTAATTAACTCGATTGAATAACTAAAATAAAAAACAGGCTTTTACTGGCAGGAAAGTATCATATATTTAAAAGATTAACACATATAATGCATATATTGCTTTAACGTTCAATGTTATTTGGATTTTTAAAAAACCGTATTGTAGCATTTTAAGGACTCAATACAAAACAGCTGTTCGGAAAGTTGGCTTGAAAACCAAGAAGCCTTATTAAGGAATTCGAGCCGTTTCTATTTGACTTCATTCGATTGAAGTGAATGCCGTAAGCCAATTAAATGTAATTCGCGTCGGAATACACATAATAGCCTACACTGTCAACGTGAAATAAAAATATATAGAGGTTTAAATCGATCCTGTATTGGGACATTTGTTATGATGGCTGGTGCAACGGGCATTTTCGGTACCGTTGACCATAATCGAATGCTAGCATTTATATCATTACACTGACCAAGTCCTGTTAAAAAGCACATTTTTGGTTCCTTTGTGGAAACGGTGAAGTTGTCTACACAATCTGTTCTACTCACAGACTAACTGCGTCGCTGTAACTTCCCCCCATTTCTGATACGGCGATTCAATTTATTGGCAGAAAGTGGTACTTTCATTTTTTTCTTCCTTCAAGTGATTTTTCAACGATAGGTTTTTGTTTTTTTCTAGCGAGCCAGTAGGCATAACGATGTATGATTTACAGCTGCAGCCTACGTGACAAAATGTATTGACAACACCCAGCCCGACGTTTCTTTGCATCTATTTTCATTACATTAATTGAATAACTAAAAGAAATATGAAAGACATTTAAAGACTTAAAGACAGGCTTTAACTGGCAGGAGAGTATCATATTTTTAAAAGATTAACACATGAAGTCAAAAAGAAACTTTAGCGTCTGAGGTGGCTCTGCTCGAACGCTGTGTTAACATGAGACCATTTTGTTCAACAAAGGTATCACATACAGGTCGTTGCGAGATGACACGCACGGGCTAACAGCAGCCAGCCAGTCCACTGTCTGTGTGAGTCAAAAAACAGGTCAGCTACGTTGGTTTACATGAATAGAAAACTTTCAGTTAAATCGCCAGCTATGTTAGTTTATTAGGCTTGTCATTAAACACGAATTAAGAGAACATACAATTTCGCTAGGAATGGTAAATTAATATGAAAATACTGTATTGAGGGCAGAGAGTTGGCATCTCTTTTAGATTTGGCTGAACAAATGCGTTTCAGGCAGCATAATTACCAGTGAAATGGAAAAGAATGATGCTGGTTAACTAGACGTTTCGTGCAATATTACCCGACACTTCGTAGAGAAATTATTAAACCAAGATAAAAGGAAACATTTGGTCAATTGATGGCACCCGTGTATAAGCGGGCAGTATAGCGTAATGGTTAGGGCGGTGGATTAAGGCACGCAAATTCAGCCGTTCGATCCCCGCTGCAGCCACAATGAATTTGAATAGTTTCTTGAAGCCAATTGTTTTCATTTTGAGTGCATATTTATGGCCTAATGACTTTTCAAGCATAAATTGTGCCTCCCCGTGTAAAAACTATGGAAATTAATTAATCTCTGCTCTCCATACAGGACTGTAGCATGTTATCACAATGTGCAAGCAAGACGTTATTTTTATTTCATTCTACATTGTCTGATGTGGCTGAAACTTCACACGTTCATTTTTGGAGTGTAATCTCATCCATTTTCCAATAAAGGCTAAATGGCAAAGCGCCACCCGCTGGCAACAGGAAGTGAGCCTTATATTGCATTCTTAAGCATTATTTTTCAATGGGTTCATGACATTCACGGTAAATGTGGTCAGCAAGATGTTAGGATGGTCCTGACAAAACAGATTTTTGATTTACTGGGATGATATAGCTATGCTCAGGCACATAAAAAACACATCATGCCAGACAAACAGGAAGTGGTCATACTTAAATTCTCCAATGTCTGATGTGACTGCAACTTTACACAGATGCTCAGTGTTGGAGTGCAATCAAATCCATATTCCAAAAACGACTCAATGTTATAGCAGCATCACCTGGAAACAGGAATTGACCTTAATTTCGCTGAACATCTTCCGATGTGGCTGAAAATGTACAAATATGTTTATTTCTGGAGTGTAATCAAATTCAAAAAACATACACGGATCAATAATATAGCGCCACCATCTGGCAACAGGAAGTGAGGCTTATATCATTGATGCATTCCAATAGCAGCGCCAACATCTTCATTGATCAAATGGAAATTCCTGTGCACACTATACGTTGTCCAGGAAGGTGATTATTTCCAAAGTGTGTACATGTTGTGAAACATGTCATTGGCAGAACTATGCCACCAAGGCGGTTGCCCCCATGGGGCTTGGGCCCGTTCATTGCTGCTTGCAGCTATATTTATTATTATTATTCTTTTTTTTTCAATGTTTTGTGCATTTTTGAGGTGCTTGCCATGAATGAAAACTCACGGAATTTTGCACACACATCAGAAGTGGTGGCTGTCAGGATCTCTCAGATGCTCAGACCTGGGCGTCGCTGAGGGACTCCACAGCGCCCCCTATCGCATTGTCATCTATTGTGGGCAGGCACTTTGAGCTACTTGCACCATATTTAGTATGCATATAGCACTCCTCAGGCCAAACACATTTCAAATTCGCATCTAATCAAATATGCAAACAGGAAGTCAGCCATTTTGGATTTTGTGAGTTTTACACGTACTGCACTTTTAAGTACTCCTCCTAGGGGGTTCCTCGCATTCACACCAACTGTGGTCAGAATGGTCTCAGGATAGTCATGATGCTAAATTGCCAGGATATTTTTGATAGCTCAAACGGGACAGTCACGGGGAGAATTACAATTTTTATGTCACGCCACGCCAACAGGAAGTGGCCGTAATTTCATGGTCTACATTGTCTGATCTGGCTGATATTTTAGAAATACGTTTATTGTTGGAGTATAATCACATCCATATCCCAAGAACGGGTCAATGTTATAGCGCCACCATCTGGCAACAGGAAGTGAGGTCTTTATCATATTTGTATGCCTTCCTGCTAGGGCATTCATCACATTCACACGAAATGTGGTCAGCATGATCTTAGGATAGTCATGACCATAAGCTGTGAAGGGATTTTTGATATCTCAAACGGTATGGAAATGGCGAGTCGTACAGTACACATATTGCGTGCAAAAAAAAGATTTTTTTTCCGACATCGTCCGATCTGGCTGATATTTTATAAATATGTTCACTGTTAGAGTACAATATTAAATATATACATATCAATCGGGGCGTGGCTAGACAGCGCCCCCTATAATTATTATTCTCTCTTTTTTCAATGTATTTATCATTTTTGAGGTGCTTGCCATAGATGGAAACTCACGGAATTTTGCACACACATGAGAAGTGTTGGCTGTCAGGATGTATCAGATGCTCAGACCTGGGCGTGGCCAAGGGACTCCACAGCGCCCCCTAATGCTTTGTCTTCTATTGTGGACAGGCACTTTGAGCTACCTTCACCTAATTTGGTATGCATGTGGGCCTCCTCTGGACAAACACATTTCTTATTCGCATCAAATCAAATATGTGAACAGGAAGTCAGCCATTTTGAATTTTGTGCATTTTACACGTACTACACTTTTAAGTACTCCTCCTAGGGGGTTCATTGCATTCACACGAAATGGGGTCAAAGTGGTCTCAGGATATTCATGATACTAATTCCAAAGGATATTTTTGATATCTCAAACGGTATGGTCATGGCGAGGCGTACAATTTTCATGTCACGCCGCGCCAACAGGAAGTAGCCATAAATTCATGGTCTACATTGTCTGATCTGGCTGATATTTTACAAATATGTTCACTGTTAGAGTGTAATCACATCCATATACCAAGAAGAAATCAATGTTATAGCGCCACCATCTGGCAACGGAAGTGAGGTTTTTATCATGTTTGTATGCGTTCCTGCTAGAGTATTCTTCACATTCACACCAAATGTAGTCATCATGATCTTAGAATAGTCCTGACCCTAAATGACGAAAGGATTTTTGATATCTCAAACGGTTTGGCAATGGCGAGGCGTATAATACACACGTTACGCCCAAAAACAGGAAGTGAGCTTAATTCCGTTCTACATCATCTGATCGGGCTGATATTTTACAAATATATTCACTTTTGGAGTGCAATCACATCCATATCCACATTCACCTGGGCGTGGCTACACAGCGCCCCCTATGGCTTTTTTCTAATATTGTGGACATATACTTTCAAGTAAATGCACCACGTCTGGTAGCCATAAGGGTCTCCTCAAGACACACACATTTCTCATTTGCATCCCCTAACTTTTCCCAACAGGAAGTGAGCTATTTTGGATTTTGTGTGTTTTTAAGTGTTTTTTCACGTACCAAACTTTGAAATACTCTTCCTAGGGGGTTCATCACATTCACACAAAATGTGGTCAGCATGATATTATAGGCCTGACACACAACTATGAACTGATTTTTAATATCTTGGAATGGTATGGCTCTGGTCAGCCTTAAAATTAACTTGTAATGCTGCCCAAACAGTTTATGTTTTAATACAATTATGTCTTAAATAATTTCAAAAAGGTATTAAATTCTACATTGCCTGATTTTGAGGCTAACACTTTTCACATATGTTCATTGTTGGAGTGTCATCACATCCATTAAGCAATAATAGTTCACTATTTTCGCTGGAGACTCATTATATCCAGTCTTAAAACTTCAACGCAAGTCGCAAATGACTCTCCCATTTCTAATACGCGACTGCCATCTACTGGCAAAAGTTGGTATTGTTTCTCAAGTAATTCCTCAATGACAAGTTTTGTTTCTTTTTGCGAGCCAGTAACCATAACGATGTATGAGTAACAGCGGCAGCCTACGTGACAAAATGTACTGACAACACCCAGCCCACAGCAACGTTTTTTCTCATCTACCTTAATTATATGGATTGAATAACTAAAATAAAAGACAGGCTTTTACTGGCAGGAAAGTAGCATATATTTCAAAGATTAACACATATAATGCATATCTTGCAATGACGTTCAATGTTATTTGGTTTAAAAAAAACCGTGTTGTAGCATTTTAAGGACTCAATACAAAACAGCTGTTCGGAAAGTTGGCTTGAAAACCAAGAAGCGTTATTAAGGAATTCGAGCCGTTTCTATTTGACTTCATTCGATTGAAGTGAATGCCGTAACCCAATTAAATGTAATTCGCGTCGGAATACACATAATAGCCTACACTGTGAACGTGAAATAAAAATATATAGAGGTTTAAATCGATCCTGTATTGGGACATTTTTTATGATGGCTGGTGCAACAGGCATTTTCGGGACCGTTGACCATAATCGAATGCTAGCATTTATATCATTACACTGACCAAGTCCTGTTAAAAAGCACATTTTTGGTTAATTTGTGGAAACGGTGAAGTTGTCTACACAATCTATTCTACTCACAGACTAACTGCGTCGCTGTAACTTCCCCCCATTTCTGATACGAGGATTCCATTTATTGGTAGAAAGTGGTTATTTTTTTATTTTTATTCCTTCAAGTGATTTTTCAACGATAGGTTTTTGTTTTTTTCTAGCGAGCCAGTAGGCATAACGATGTATGATTTACAGCTGCAGCCTACGTGACAAAATGTATTGACAACACCCAGCCCGACGTTTCTTTGCATCTATTTTCATTATATGAATTGCATATCTGAAATAAATATTAAAGACATTTAATGACTGTCTTTAACTGGCAGGAGAGTAGCATATATTTAAAAGATTAAGACATGAAGTCAAAATGAAACGTGAGCGTTTGAGGTGGCTCTGGTCGAACTCTGTGTTAACATGAGACCGTTATGTTCAACAATGGTATCTCATGCAGGTCGTTGCGAGATGA
This sequence comes from Conger conger, assembly GCF_963514075.1. Classification (NCBI taxonomy): domain Eukaryota; kingdom Metazoa; phylum Chordata; class Actinopteri; order Anguilliformes; family Congridae; genus Conger; species Conger conger. The sequence goes on from NC_083761.1 coordinate 33,233,269, forward strand.
GAGGCATGGGCTAACAGCAGCCAGCCTGTCCACTGTCTGTGTGAGTCAAAAAACAGGTCAGCTACGTTGGTTTACAGGAATTGAAAACTTTCAGTTAAATCGCCAGATATGTTAGTTTATTTTGCTTGTCATTAAACACGAATTAAGAGAACATACAATTTCGCTAGGAATTTTTGACTTAATATGAAAATACCGGATTGAGGGCAGATACTTGGCATCTCCTTTAGATTTGGCAGAACAAATGCGTTTCAGGCAGCATAATTACCGGTGAAATGGAAAAGAATGATGCTGGCTAACTCGACGTTTAATGCAATATTATCAGACACTTCATAGAGAAATTATTTAACCAAGATAAAAGGAAACATACAACTTTTGGCCAATAGACGGCGTACGTGTATAAGAGGGCAGTTTAGCTTAATGGTTCATGCAGTGGAGTAAGGCATGCACGGTCCGCGGTTCCATCCCCGGTGCGGCCACAATAAAGTTGAATAGTTTCTTGAAGCCAATGGTTTTATTTTGAGTGCATATTTATAACCAAATGACTTCTCAAGCATAAATTGTGCCTCCCGCTGTAAAATCTATGGAAATTAATTCATCTCTGCTCTCCATACAGGACTGGAGCATGTTATCACAATGTGCAAGCAAGAAGTTATTTTTGTTTCATTCTACATTGTCTGATGTGGCTGAAACTTCACACATGTTCATTTTTGGAGTGTAATCTCATCCATATACCAAAAATGGCTCAATGTTATAGCGCCACCATCTGGCAACAGGAAGTGACTTTAAATATACTCGACATCTTCCAATTTGGCTGAAAATGTACAAATATGTTAATTATTGGAGTGTAATCAAATCCATGAACCATACACGGCTCAATATTATAGCGCCACCAACTGGCAATTGGAAGTGAGGCTTATATCATTGATGCATTCCAATAGCAGCAGCAACATCTTCATTGATCAAAGTGGAATTCCTGTGCACACTATACGTTGTCCAGGAAGCTGATTATTTCCAAAGTGTGTACATATTGTGAAACATGTCATTGGCACAACTATGCCACCAAGGCGGTTGCGCCCATGGTGCTTGGGCCCGTTCATTGCTGCTTGCAGCTATATTTATTATTATTATTCTTTTTCTTCAGGCAAATGGGCTTTTTTGAGGGCCTTGCCATGCGTAAAAAGTCTTGACATTTTGCACACACATCAGAAGTGGTTGCTGTCAGGAGCTCTCAGATGCTCAGACCTGGGCGTGGCCGAGGGACTCCACAGCGCCCCCTATCGCATTGTCTTCTATTGTGGGCAGGCACTTTGAGCTACCTGCACCTAATTTGGTGGCCTTATAGCGCTCCTCGGTCCAAACACATTTCTCATTCGGATCTAATCAAATATCTAAACAGGAAGTCAGCCATTTTGGATTTTCTGAGTTTTACACGTACTACACTTTTAAGTACTCCTCCTAGGGGGTTCATCGCATTCACACCACCTGTGGTCAGAATGGTCTCAGGATAGTCATGATGCTAAATTGCCAGGATATTTTTGATAGCTCAAACGGGACGGTCATGGGGAGGAGTACAATTTTTATGTCACGCCGCGCCAACAGGAAGTGGCCATAATTTCATGGTCTACATTGTCTGATCTGGCTGATATTTTAGAACTTTGTTTATTGTTGGACTACAATCACATGCATATCCCAAGAACAGGTCAATGTTATAGCGCCACCATCTGGCAACAGGAAGTGTGGTCTTTAACATATTTGTATGCATTCCTGCTAGGGCATTCAGCACATTCACACCAAATGCGGTCAGCATGATCTTAAGATAGTCCTTACGCTAAGTTGTGAAGGGATTTTTGATATCTCAAACGGTATGGAAATGGCGAGTCGTACAGTACACATATTGCGTGCAAAAAAATGACTTTTTTTTCGACATCGTCCGATCTGGCTGATATTTTACAAATATGTTCACTGTAGCACTACAATATCAGATATATACATATCAATCAGGGCGTGGCTAGACAGCGCCCCCTATAATTATTATTCTCTTTTTTTTCAATGTATTTTGCATTTTTGAGGTGCTTGCCATGGATGGAAACTCACAGAATTTTGCACACACATGAGAAGTGTTGGCTGTCAGGATGTATCAGATGCTCAGACCTGGGCGTGGCCAAGGGACTCCACAGCGCCCCCTAATGCTTTGTCTTCTATTGTGGACAGGCACTTTGAGCTACCTTCACCTAATTTGGTACGCATGTGGGGCTCCTCTGGACAAACACATTTCTCATTCGCATCGAATCAAATATGTAAACAGGAAGTCAGCCATTTTGAATTTTGTGCATTTTACACGTACTACACTTTTAAGTACTCCTCCTAGGGGGTTCATTGCATTCACACGAAATGTGGTCAAAGTGGTCTCAGGATAGTCATGATACTAATTCCACAGGATATTTTTGATATCTCAAACGGTATGGTCATGGCGAGGCGTACAATTTTCATGTCACGCCGCGCCAACAGGAAGTTGCCATTAATTCATGGTCTACATTGTCTGATCTGGCTGATATTTTACAAATATGTTCACTGTTAGAGTGTAATCACATCCAAATACCAAGAAGAAATCAATGTTATAGCGCCACCATCTGGCAACGGACGTGAGGTTTTTATCATGTTTGTATGCGTTCCTGCTAAGGTATTCATCACATTCACACCAAATGTAGTCATCATGATCTTAGAATAGTTCCGACCCTAAATGACGAAAGGATTTTTGATATCTCAAACGGTTTGGCAATGGCGAGGCGTATAATATACACGTTACGCCCAAAAACAGGAAGTGGGCTTAATTCCGTTCTATATCATCTGATCGGGCTGATATTTTACAAATATATTCACTTTTGGAGTGCAATCACATCCATATCCACATTCATCTGGGCGTGGCTACACAGCGCCCCCTATGGCTTTTTTCTAATATTGTGGACATATACTTTCACGTAAATGCACCACGTCTGGTAGGCATAAGGGTCTCCTCAAGACACACACATTTCTCATTTGCATCCCTTAACTTTTCCCTACAGGAAGTGAGCTATTTTGGATTTCGTGTGTTTTTAAGTGTTTTTTCACGTACCAAACTTTGAAATACTCTTCCTAGGGGGTTCATCACATTCACACAAAATGTGGTCAGCATGATATTATAGCCCTGACACACAACTATGAACTGATTTTTAATATCTTGGAATGGTATGGCTATGGTCAGCCTTAAAATTAACTTGAAATGCTGCCCAAACAGTTCATGTTTTAATACAATTATGTATTAAATAATTTCATAAAGGTATTAAATTCTACATTGCCTGATTTTGAGGCTACAACTTTTCACATATGTTCATTGTTGGAGTGTCATCACGTCCATTAAGCAATAATAGTTCACTATTTTCGCTGGAGACTCATTATATCCAGTCTTAAAACTTCAACGCAAGTCGCAAATGACTCTCCCATTTCTAATACGCGACTGCCATCTACTGGCAAAAGTTAGTATTGCATATATCTTGCAATGACGTTCAATGTTATTTGGTTTAAAAAAACCGTGTTGTAGCATTTTAAGGACTCAATACAAAACAGCTGTTCGGAAAGTTAGCTTGAAAATCAAGAAGCCTTATTAAGGAATTCGAGCCGTTTCTATTTGACTTCATTCGGTTGAAGTGAATGCCGTAACCCAATTAAATGTAATTCGCGTCCGAATACACATAATAGCCTACACTGTCAACGTGAAATAAAAATATATAGAGGTTTAAATCGATCCTATATTGGGACATTTGTTATGATGGCTGGTGCAACGGGCATTTTCGGTACCGTTGACCATAATCGAATGCTAGCATTTATATCATTACACTGACCAAGTCCTGTTAAAAAGCACATCACCTTTGTGGAAACAGTGAAGTTGTCTACACAATCTATTCTACTCACAGACTAACTGCGTCGCTGTAACTTCCCCCCATTTCTGATACGGGGATTCCATTTATTGGCAGAAAGTGGAACTTTTATATTTTTCTTCCTTCAAGTGATTTTTCAACGATAGGTTTTTGTTTTTTTTCTAGCGAGCCAGTAGGCATAACGATGTATGATTTACAGCTGCAGCCTACGTGACAAAATGTATTGACAACACCCAGCCCGACGTTTCTTTGCATCTATTTTCATTTTTGAATAGAATATCTGAAATAAATATTAAAGACATTTAATGACTGTCTTTAACTGGCAGGAGAGTAGCATATATTTAAAAGAGTCAAAAGTCAAAAAGAAACGTTAACGTTTGAGATGGCTGTGGTCCAACTCTGTGTTAACATGAGACCGTTATGTTCAACAAAGGTATGGCATGCAGGTCGTTGCGAGATGACGCGCATTGGCTAACAGCAGCCAGCCTGTCCACTGTCTGTGTGAGTCAAAAAAACAGGTCAGCTACGTTTGTTTACATGAATAGAAAACTTTCAGTTAAATCGCCAGATATGTTAGTTTATTTTGCTTGTCATTAAACACGAATTAAGAGAACATACAATTTCGCTAGGAATTTTTGACTTAATATGAAAATACCGGATTGAAGGCAGAGACTTGGCATCTCCTTTAGATTTGGCTGAACAAATGCGTTTCAGGCAGCATAATTACCGGTGAAATGGAAAAAAATGATGCTGGCTAACTCGACGTTTAATGCAATATTATCCGACACTTCGGAGAGAAATTATTTAACCAGGATTAAAGGAAACATACAACTTTTGGCCAATAGATAACGTACGTGTATAAGAGGGCAGTATAGCTTAATGGTTCAGACAGTGGATTAAGACATGCAAGGTCCGCGGTTCCATCCCCGGTGCGGCCACAATAAAGATGAATAGTTTCTTTACGCCAATGGTTCTATTTTGAGTGCATATTTATAACCGAATGACTTCTCAAGCGTAAATTGTGCCTCCCGCTGTAAAATCTATTGAAATTAATTCATCTCTGCTCTCCATACAGGACTGGAGCATATTATTACACTGTGCAAGCAAGAAGTAATTTTTGTTTCATTCTACATTGTCTGATGTGGCAGAAACTTCACACATGTTCATTTTTGGAGTGTAATCTCATCCATATACCAAGAAAGGCTCAATGGCATAGCGCCACCATCTGGCAACAGGAAGTGGCTTTAATTTTACTTGACATCTTCCAATTTGGCTGAAAATGGACAAATATGTTAATTATTGGAGTGTAATCAAATCCATGAACCATACACGGCTCAATATTATACCGCCACCATCTGGCAACAGGAAGTGGCTTAAATTTTACGTGACATCTTCCAATTTGGCTGAAAATGTACAAATATGTTAATTATTGGAGTGAAATCAAATCCATGAACCATACACGGCTCAATATTATAGCGCCACCATCTGGCAATAGGAAGTGAGGCTTATATCATTGATGCATTCCAATAGCAGCAGAAACATCTTCATTGATCAAAGGGGAATTCCTGTGAACACTATACGTTGTCCAGGAAGGTGATTATTTCCAAAGTGTGTACATATTGTGAAACATGTCATTGGCACAACTGTGCCACCAAGGCGGTTGCGCCCATGGTGCTTGGGCCCGTTCATTGCTGCTTGCAGCTATATTTAGGGCCCAAGCACCGTAGGGTGCGAAGGACCCTATTGTTATTGGAAGGATTATTATTATTATTATTATTATTATTATTATTATTATTATTATTATTCTTTCTCTTCCGTCAAATGGGCTTTTTTGAGGGCCTTGCCATCGCTAAAAAGTCTTGAAATTTTGCAGACACATCAGAAGTGGTGGCCGTCAGGATCTATCAGATGCTCAGACCTGGGTGTGGCCGAGGGACTCCACAGCGCCCCCTATTGCGCTGACCCCCCCCCCCCCCATTGCATTGTTGTCTATTGTGGGCAGGCACTTTGAACTACATGAAACTAATTTGGTAACCATGTGTGGCTCCTCAATTCAAACACATTTCTCATTCGCATTTATGCAAATATGCGAACAGGAAGTGAGCTATTTTGGATTTTGTGTGTTTTACACGTACTACACTTTTACGTACTCCTCCTAGGGGGTTCATAGCATTCACACCAACTGTGGTCAGAATGGTCTCAGGATAGTCATGATGCTAAATTGCCAGGATATTTTTGATAGCTCAAACGGGATGGTCATGGCGAGGCGTGCAATTTTTATGTCACGCCGCGCCAACAGGAAGTGGTCATAATTTCATGGTCTACATCGTCTGATCTGGCTGATATTTTAGAAATATGTTTAGTGTTGGAGTATAATCACATCCATATCCCAAGAACGGGTCAATGTTATAGCGCCACCATCTGGCAACAGGAAGTGAGGTCTTTATCATATTTGTATGCCTTCCTGCTAGGGCATTCATCACATTCACACGAAATGTGGTCAGCATGATCTTAGGATAGTCATGACCATAAGCTGTGAACGGATTTTTGATATCTCAAACGGTATGGAAATGGCGAGTCGTACAGTACACATATTTCGTGCAAAAAAATGACTTTTTTTTCGACATCGTCCGATCTGGCTGATATTTTACAAATATGTTCACTGTTGGAGTACAATATGAAATATATACATATCAATCGGGGCGTGGCTAGACAGCGCCCCCTATAATTATTATTCTCTTTTTTTTCAATGTATTTAGCATTTTTGAGGTGCTTGCCATGGATGGAAACTCACGGAATTTTGCACACACATGAGAAGTGTTGGCTCTCAGGACGTATCAGATGCTCAGACCTGGGCGTGGTCGAGGGACTCCACAGCGCCCCCTAATGCTTTGTCTTCTATTGTGGACAGGCACTTTGAGCTACCTTCACCTAATTTGGTATGCATGTGGGGCTCCTCTGGACAAACACATTTCTCTTTCGCATCGAATCAAATATGTGAACAGGAAGTCAGCCATTTTGAATTTTGTGCATTTTACACGTACTACACTTTTAAGTACTCCTCCTAGGGGGTTCATTGCATTCACACGAAATGTGGTCAAAGTGGTCTCAGGATAGTCATGATACTAATTCCAAAGGATATTTTTGATATCTCAAACGGTATGGTCATGGCGAGGCGTACAATTTTCATGTCACGCCGCGCCAACAGGAAGTAGCCATAAATTCATGCTCTACATTGTCTGATCTGGCTGATATTTTACAAATATGTTCACTGTTAGAGTGTAATCACATCCAAATACCAAGAAGAAATCAATGTTATAGCGCCACCATCTGGCAACGGAAGTGAGTTTTTTATCATGTTTGTATGTGTTCCTGCTAGGGTATTCATCACATTCACACCAAATGTAGTCATCATGATCTTAGAATAGTCCTGACCCTAAATGACGAAAGGATTTTTGATATCTCAAACGGTTTGGCAATGGCGAGGCGTATAATACACACGTTACGCCCAAAAACAGGAAGTGGGCTTCATTCCGTTCTACATCATCTGATCGGGCTGATATTTTACAAATATATTCACTTTTGGAGTGCAATCACATCCATATCCACATTCATCTGGGCGTGGCTACACAGCGCCCCCTATGGCTTTTTTCTAATATTGTGGACATATACTTTCACGTAAATGCACCACGTCTGGTAGACATAAGGGTCTCCTCAAGACACACACATTTCTCATTTGCATCCCTTAACTTTTCCCAACAGGAAGTGAGCTATTTTGGATTTTGTGTGTTTTTAAGTGTTTTTTCACGTACCAAACTTTGAAATACTCTTCCTAGGGGGTTCATCACATTCACACAAAATGTGGTCAGCATGATATTATAGCCCTGACACACAACTATGAACTGATTTTTAATATCTTGGAATGGTATGGCTATGGTCAGCCTTAAAATTAACTTGTAATGCTGCCCAAACAGTTCATGTTTTAATACAATTATGTATTAAATAATTTCAAAAAGGTATTAAATTCTACATTGCCTGATTTTGAGGCTACAACTTTTCACATATGTTCATTGTTGGAGTGTCATCACATCCATTAAGCAATAATAGTTCACTATTTTCGCTGGAGACTCATTATATCCAGTCTTAAAACTTCAACGCAAGTCGCAAATGACTCTCCCATTTCTAATACGCGACTGCCATCTACTGGCAAAAGTTGGTATTGTATATATCTTGCAATGACGTTCAATGTTATTTGGTTTATAAAAAACCGTGTTGTAGCATTTTAAGGACTCAATACAAAACAGCTGTTCGGAAAGTTGGCTTGAAAACCAAGAAGCGTTATTAAAGAATTCGAGCCGTTTCTATTTGACTTCATTCGATTGAAGTGAATGCCGTAACCCAATTAAATGTAATTCGCGTCGGAATACACACAATCGCCTACACTGTGAACGTGAAATAAAAATATATAGAGGTTTAAATCGATCCTATATTGGGACATTTGTTATGATGGCTGGTGCAACGGGCATTTTCGGTACCGTTGACCATAATCGAATGCTAGCATTTATATCATTACACTGACCAAGTCCTGTTAAAAAGCACATTTTTGGTTCCTTTGTGGAAACAGTGAAGTTGTCTACATAATCTATTCTACTCACAGACTAACTGCGTCGCTGTAACTTCCCCCCATTTCTTATACGGGGATTCCATTTATTTGCTGAAAGTGGTACTTTTTTTTTTTTCTTCCTTCAAGTGATTTTTCAACGATAGGTTTTTGTTTTTTTCTAGCAGCAGTAGGCATAACGATGTATGATTTACAGCTGCAGCCTACGTGACAAAATGTATTGACAACACCCAGCCCGACGTTTCTTTGCATCTATTTTCATTATATGAATAGAATATCTGAAATAAATATTAAAGACATTTAATGACTGTCTTTAACTGGCAGGAGAGTAGCATATATTTAAAAGAGTCAAAAGTCAAAAAGAAACGTTAACGTTTGAGATGGCTCTGGTCGAACTCCGTTATGTTCAACAAAGGTATGGCATGCAGGTCGTTGCGAGATGACGCGCATTGGCTAACAGCAGCCAGCCTGTCCACTGTCTGTGTGAGTCAAAAAACAGGTCAGCTACGTTTGTTTACAAGAATAGAAAACTTTCAGTTAAATCGCCAGATATGTTAGTTTATTTTGCTTGTCATTAAACACGAATTAAGAGAACATACAATTTCGCAAGGAATTTTTGACTTAATATGAAAATACCGGATTGAGGGCAGAGACTTGGCATCTCCTTTAGATTTGGCTGAACAAATGCGTTTCAGGCAGCATAATTACCGGTGAAATGGAAAAGAATGATGCTGGCTAACTCGACGTTTAATGCAATATTATCCGACACTTCGGAGAGAAATTATTTAACCAGGATAAAAGGAAACATACAACTTTTGGCCAATAGATGGCGTACGTGTATAAGAGGGCAGTATAGCTTAATGGTTCAGACAGTGGATTAAGACATGCAAGGTCCGCGGTTCCATCCCCGGTGCGGCTACAATAAAGTTGAATAGTTTCTTTACGCCAATGGTTTTATTTTGAGTGCATATTTATAACCGAATGACTTCTCAAGCGTAAATTGTGCCTCCCGCTGTAAAATCTATGGAAATTAATTCATCTCTGCTCTCCATACAGGACTGGAGCATATTATTACAATGTGCAAGCAAGAAGTAATTTTTGTTTCATTCTACATTGTCTGATGTGGCAGAAACTTCACACATGTTCATTTTTGGAGTGTAATCTCATCCATATACCAAGAAAGGCTCAATGGCATAGCGCCACCATCTGGCAACAGGAAGTGGCTTTAATTTTACTTGACATCTTCCAATTTGGCTGAAAATGTACAAATATGTTAATTATCGGAGTGTAATCAAATCCATGAACCATACACGGCTCAATATTATAGCGCCACCATCTGGCAATAGGAAGTGAGGCTTATATCATTGATGCATTCCAATAGCAGCAGCAACATCTTCATTGATCAAAGGGGAATTCCTGTGCACACTATACGTTGTCCAGGAAGGTGATTATTTCCAAAGTGTGTACATATTGTGAAACATGTCATTGGCACAACTATGCCACCAAGGCGGTTGCGCCCATGGTGCTTGGGCCCGTTCATTGCTGCTTGCAGCTATATTTAGGGCCCAAGCACCGTAGGGTGCGAAGGACCCTATTGTTATTGGAAGGATTATTATTATTATTATTATTATTATTATTATTATTATTATTATTCTTTCTCTTCCGTCAAATGGGCATTTTTGAGGGCCTTGCCATGGCTAAAAAGTCTTGAAATTTTGCAGACACATCAGAAGTGGTGGCCGTCAGGATCTATCAGATGCTCAGACCTGGGTGTGGCCGAGGGACTCCACAGCGCCCCCTATTGCGCTGACCCCCCCCCCCATTGCATTGTTGTCTATTGTGGGCAGGCACTTTGAACTACATGAAACTAATTTGGTAAACATGTGTGGCTCCTCAATTCAAACACATTTCTCATTCGCATTGATGCAAATATGCGAACAGGAAGTGAGCTATTTTGGATTTTGTGTGTTTTACACGTACTACACTTTTAAGTACTCCTCCTAGGGGGTTCATCACATTCACACCACCTGTGGTCAGAATGGTCTCAGGATATTCATGATGCTAAATTGCCAGGATATTTTTGATAGCTCAAACGGGACGGTCCTGGGGAGGCGTATAATTTTTATGTCACGCCACGCCAACAGGAAGTGGCCGTAATTTCATGGTCTACATCGTCTGATCTGGCTGATATTTTAGAAATACGTTTATTGTTGGAGTATAATCACATCCATATCCCAAGAACGGGTCAATGTTATAGCGCCACCATCTGGCAACAGGAAGTGAGGTCTTTATCATATTTGTATGCCTTCCTGCTAGGGCATTCATCACATTCACACGAAATGTGGTCCGCATGATCTTAGGATAGTCATGACCATAAGCTGTGAAGGGATTTTTGATATCTCAAACGGTATGGAAATGGCGAGTCGTAAAGTACACATATTGCGTGCAAAAAAATGACTTTTTTTTCGACATCGTCCGATCTGGCTGATATTTTATAAATATGTTCACTGTTGGAGTAGAATATGAAATATATACATATCAATCGGGGCGTGGCTAGACAGCGCCCCCTATAATTATTATTCTCTTTTTTTTCAATGTATTTTGCATTTTTGAGGTGCTTGCCATGGATGAAAACTCACAGAATTTTGCACACACATGAGAAGTGTTGGCTGTCAGGATGTATCAGATGCTCAGACCTGGGCGTGGCCGAGGGACTCCACAGCGCCCCCTAATGCTTTGTCTTCTATTGTGGACAGGCACTTTGAGCTACCTTCACCTAATTTGGTATGCATGTGGGGCTCCTCTGGACAAACACATTTCTCTTTTGCATCCAATAAATATGTGAACAGGAAGTCAGCCATTTTGAATTTTGTGCATTTTACACGTACTACACTTTTAAGTACTCCTCCTAGGGGGTTTATTGCATTCACACGAAATGTGGTCTAAGCGGTCTCAGGATAGTCATGATACTAATTCCAAAGGATATTTTTGATATCTCAAACGGTATGCTCATGGCGAGGCGTACAATTTTCATGTCACGCCGCGCCAACAGGAAGTAGCCATAAATTCATGGTCTACATTGTCTGATCTGGCTGATATTTTACACATATGTTCACTGTTAGAGTGTAATCACATCCATATACCAAGAAGTTGTCAATGTTATAGCGCCACCATCTGGCAACGGAAGTGAGGTTTTTATCATGTTTGTATGCGTTCCTGCTAGGGTATTCATCACATTCACACCAAATGTAGTCATCATGATCTTAGAATAGTCCTGACCCTAAATGACGAAAGGATTTTTGATATCTCAAACGGTTTGGCAATGGCGAGGCGTATAATACACACGTTACACCCAAAAACAGGAAGTGGGCTTAATTCCGTTCTACATCATCTGATCGGGCTGATATTTTGCAAATATATTCACTTTTGGAGTGCAATCACATCCATATCCACATTCATCTGGGCGTGGCTACACAGCGCCCCCTATGGCTTTTTTCTAATATTGTGGACATATACTTTCACGTAAATGCACCACGTCTGGTAGGCATAAGGGTCTCCTCAAGACACACACATTTCTCATTTGCATCCCTTAACTTTTCCCAACAGGAAGTGAGCTATTTTGGATTTTGTGTGTTTTTAAGTGTTTTTTCACGTACCAAACTTTGAAATACTCTTCCTAGGGGGTTCATCACATTCACACAAAATGTGGTCAGCATGGTATTATAGCCCTGACACACAACTATAAACTGATTTTTAATATCTTGGAATGGTATGGCTATGGTCAGCCTTAAAATTAACTTGTAATGCTGCCCAAACAGTTCATGTTTTAATACAATTATGTATTAAATAATTTCAAAAAGGTATTAAATTCTACATTGCCTGATTTTGAGGCTACAACTTTTCACATATGTTCATTGTTGGAGTGTCATCACATCCATTAAGCAATAATAGTTCACTATTTTCGCTGGAGACTCATTATATCCAGTCTTAAAACTTCAACGCAAGTCGCAAATGACTCTCCCATTTCTAATACGCGACTGCCATCTACTGGCACAAGTTGGTATTGCATATATCTTGCAATGACGTTCAATGTTATTTGGTTTAAAAAAAACCGTGTTGTAGCATTTTAAGGACTCAATACAAAACAGCTGTTCGGAAAGTTAGCTTGAAAATCAAGAAGCCTTATTAAGGAATTCGAGCCGTTTCTATTTGACTTCATTCGGTTGAAGTGAATGCCGTAACCCAATTAAATGTAATTCGCGTCGGAATACACATAATAGCCTACACTGTCAACGTGAAATAAAAATATATAGAGGTTTAAATCGATCCTATATTGGGACATTTGTTATGATGGCTGGTGCAACGGGCATTTTCGGTACCGTTGACCATAATCGAATGCTAGCATTTATATCATTTCACTGACCAAGTCCTGTTAAAAAGCACATCACCTTTGTGGAAACAGTGAAGTTGTCTACACAATCTATTCTACTCACAGACTAACTGCGTCGCTGTAACTTCCCCCCATTTCTGATACGGGGATTCCATTTATTGGCAGAAAGTGGAACTTTTATATTTTTCTTCCTTCAAGTGATTTTTCAACGATAGGTTTTAGTTTTTTTTCTAGCGAGCCAGTAGGCATAACGATGTATGATTTACAGCTGCAGCCTACGTGACAAAATGTATTGACAACACCCAGCCCGACGTTTCTTTGCATCTATTTTCATTTTTGAATAGAATATCTGAAATAAATATTAAAGACATTTAATGACTGTCTTTAACTGGCAGGAGAGTAGCATATATTTAAAAGAGTCAAAAGTCAAAAAGAAACGTTAACGTTTGAGATGGCTGTGGTCCAACTCTGTGTTAACATGAGACCGTTATGTTCAACAAAGGTATGGCATGCAGGTCGTTTCGAGATGACGCGCATTGGCTAACAGCAGCCAGCCTGTCCACTGTCTGTGTGAGTCAAAAAAACAGGTCAGCTACGTTTGTTTACATGAATAGAAAACTTTCAGTTAAATCACCAGATATGTTAGTTTATTTTGCTTGTCATTAAACACGAATTAAGAGAACATACAATTTCGCTAGGAATTTTTGACTTAATATGAAAATACCGGATTGAGGGCAGAGACTTGGCATCTCCTTTAGATTTGGCTGAACAAATGCGTTTCAGGCAGCATAATTACCGGTGAAATGGAAAAAAATGATGCTGGCTAACTCGACGTTTAATGCAATATTATCCGACACTTCGGAGAGAAATTATTTAACCAGGATTAAAGGAAACATACAACTTTTGGCCAATAGATAACGTACGTGTATAAGAGGGCAGTATAGCTTAATGGTTCAGACAGTGGATTAAGACATGCAAGGTCCGCGGTTCCATCCCCGGTGCGGCCACAATAAAGATGAATAGTTTCTTTACGCCAATGGTTCTATTTTGAGTGCATATTTATAACCGAATGACTTCTCAAGCGTAAATTGTGCCTCCCGCTGTAAAATCTATTGAAATTAATTCATCTCTGCTCTCCATACAGGACTGGAGCATATTATTACACTGTGCAAGCAAGAAGTAATTTTTGTTTCATTCTACATTGTCTGATGTGGCAGAAACTTCACACATGTTCATTTTTGGAGTGTAATCTCATCCATATACCAAGAAAGGCTCAATGGCATAGCGCCACCATCTGGCAACAGGAAGTGGCTTTAATTTTACTTGACATCTTCCAATTTGGCTGAAAATGGACAAATATGTTAATTATTGGAGTGTAATCAAATCCATGAACCATACACGGCTCAATATTATACCGCCACCATCTGGCAACAGGAAGTGGCTTAAATTTTACGTGACATCTTCCAATTTGGCTGAAAATGTACAAATATGTTAATTATTGGAGTGAAATCAAATCCATGAACCATACACGGCTCAATATTATAGCGCCACCATCTGGCAATAGGAAGTGAGGCTTATATCATTGATGCATTCCAATAGCAGCAGAAACATCTTCATTGATCAAAGGGGAATTCCTGTGCACACTATACGTTGTCCAGGAAGGTGATTATTTCCAAAGTGTGTACATATTGTGAAACATGTCATTGGCACAACTGTGCCACCAAGGCGGTTGCACCCATGGTGCTTGGGCCCGTTCATTGCTGCTTGCAGCTATATTTATTATTATTATTCTTTTTTCTATATGCAAATGGGCCTTTTTGAGGTGCTTGCCATGCATAAAAAGTTTGGGAATTTTGCACACACATCAGAAATGAGGACCTTCAGGATTGATTAGATGCTCAGACCTGGGCGTGGCCGAGAGACTCCACAGCGCCCCCTATCGCATTGTCATCTATTGTGGGCAGGCACTTTGAGCTACCTTCACAAAATTTAGTACGCATATAGCACTCCTCGGACCAAAAACATTTATAATTTGTATCTAATCAAATATACAAACAGGAAGTCAGCAATTTTGGATTTTGTGCGTTTTACATGTACTGCACTTTTAAGTACTCCTCCTAGGGGGTTCATCACATTCACACCACCTGTGGTCAAAATAGTCTCAGGATATTCATGATGCTAAATTGCCAGGATATTTTTGATAGCTCAAACGGGACGGTCCTGGGGAGGCGTAGAATTTTTATGTCACGCCGCGCCAACAGGAAGTGGCCGTAATTTCATGGTCTACATTGTCTGATCTGGCTGATATTTTAGAAATACGTTTATTGTTGGAGTATAATCACATCCATATCCCAAGAACGGGTCAATATTATAGCGCCACCATCTGGCAACAGGAAGTGAGGTCTTTATCATATTTGTATGCCTTCCTGCTAGGGCATTCATCACATTCACATGAAATGTGGTCAGCATGATCTTAGGATAGTCATGACCATAAGCTGTGAAGGGATTTTTGATATCTCAAACGGTATGGAAATGGCGAGTCGTACAGTACACATATTGCGTGCAAAAAAATGACTTTTTTTTCGACATCGTCCGATCTGGCTGATATTTTACAAATATGTTCACTGTTGGAGTACAATATGAAATATATACATATCAATCGGGGCGTGGCTAGACAGCGCCCCCTATAATTATTATTCTCTTTTTTTTCAATGTATTTTGCATTTTTGAGGTGCTTGCCATGGATGAAAACTCACGGAATTTTGCAGACGCATGAGAATTGTTGGCTGTCAGAATGTATCAGATGCTCAGACCTGGGCGTGGCCGAGGGACTCCACAGCGCCCCCTATCGCATTGTCTTCTATTGTGGACAGGCACTTTGACCTACCTTCACCTAATTTGGCAGACATGTGGGGCTCCTCTTGCCAAACACATTTCTCATTCGCATTAAATCAAATATGTGAACAGGAAGTCAGCCATTTTGAATTTTGTGCATTTTACACGTACTACACTTTTAAGTACTCCTCCTAGGGGGTTCATTGCATTCACAGGAAATGTGGTCAAAGTGGTCTCAGGATAGTCATGATACTAATTCCAAAGGATATTTTTGATATCTCAAACGGTATGGTCATGGCGAGGCGTACAATTTTCATGTCACGCCGCGCCAACAGGAAGTAGCCATAAATTCATGGTCTACATTGTCTGATCTGGCTGATATTTTACAAATATGTTCAATGTTAGAGTGTAATCACATCCATATACCAAGAAGTAGTCAATGTTATAGCGCCACCATCTGGCAACGGAAGTGAGGTTTTTATCATGTTTGTATGCGTTCCTGCTAGGGTATTCATCACATTCACACCAAATGTAGTCATCATGATCTTAGAATAGTCCTGACCCTAAATGACGAAAGGATTTTTGATATCTCAAACGGTTTGGCAATGGCGAGGCGTATAATACACACGTTACACCCAAAAACAGGAAGTGGGCTTAATTCCGTTCTACATCATCTGATCGGGTTGATATTTTGCAAATATATTCACTTTTGGAGTGCAATCACATCCATATCCACATTCATCTGGGCGTGGCTACACAGCGCCCCCTATGGCTTTTTTCTAATATTGTGGACACATACTTTCACGTAAATGCACCACGTCTGGTAGGCATAAGGGTCTCCTCAAGACACACACATTTCTCATTTGCATCCCTTAACTTTTCCCAACAGGAAGTGAGCTATTTTGGATTTTGTGTGTTTGTAAGTGTTTTTTCACGTACCAAACTTTGAAATACTCTTCCTAGGGGGTTCATCACATTCACACAAAATGTGGTCAGCATGGTATTATAGCCCTGACACACAAC
Source organism: Conger conger (assembly GCF_963514075.1). NCBI lineage: Eukaryota > Metazoa > Chordata > Actinopteri > Anguilliformes > Congridae > Conger > Conger conger. The sequence goes on from NC_083761.1 coordinate 33,250,052, forward strand.
TATGAACTGATTTTTAAAATCTTGGAATGGTATGGCTATGGTCAGCCTTAAAATTAACTTGTAATGCTGCCCAAACAGTTCATGTTTTAATACAATTATGTATTAAATAATTTTAAAAAGGTATTCAATTCTACATTGCCTGATTTTGAGGCTAACACTTTTCACATATGTTCATTGTTGGAGTGTCATCACATCCATTAAGCAATAATAGTTCACTATTTTCGCTGGAGACTCATTATATCCAGTCTTAAAACTTCAACGCAAGTCGCAAATGACTCTCCCATTTCTAATACGCGACTGCCATCTACTGGCAAAAGTTGGTATTGTTTCTCAAGTAATTCGTCAATGACAAGTTTTGTTTCTTTTTGCGAGCCAGTAACCATAACGATGTATGAGTAACAGCGGCAGCCTACGTAACAAAATGTACTGACAACACCCAGCCCACAGCAACGTTTTTTCTCATCTACCTTAATTATATGGATTGAAGAACTAAAATAAAAGACAGGCTTTTACTGGCAGGAAAGTAGCATATATTTCAAAGATTAACACATATAATGCATATCTTGCAATGACGTTCAATGTTATTTGGTTTAAAAAAAATCGTGTTGTAGCATTTTAAGGACTCAATACAAAACAGCTGTTCGGAAAGTTAGCTTGAAAACCAAGAAGCCTTATTAAGGAATTCGAGCCGTTTCTATTTGACTTCATTCGATTGAAGTGAATGCCGTAACCCAATTAAATGTAATTCGCGTCGGAATACACATAATAGCCTACACTGTCAACGTGAAATAAAAATATATAGAGGTTTAAATCGATCCTATATTGGGACATTTGTTATGATGGCTGGTGCAACGCGCATTTTCGGTACCGTTGACCATAATCGAATGCTAGCATTTATATCATTAGACTGACCAAGTCCTGTTAAAAAGCACATTTTTGGTTCCTTTGTGGAAACAGTGAAGTTGTCTACGCAATCTATTCTACTCACAGACTAACTGCGTCGCTGTAACTTCCCCCCATTTCTGATACGGGGATTCCATTTATTGGCAGAAAGTGGAAATTTTATATTTTTCTTCCTTCAAGTGATTTTTCAACGATAGGTTTTTGTTTTTTTTCTAGCGAGCCAGTAGGCATAACGATGTATGATTTACAGCTGCAGCCTACGTGACAAAATGTATTGACAACACCCAGCCCGACGTTTCTTTGCATCTATTTTCATTACATGAATTGAATAACTAAAAGAAATATGAAAGACATTTAAAGACTTAAAGACAGGCTTTAACTGGCAGGAGAGTATCATATTTTTAAAAGATTAACACATGAAGTCAAAAAGAAACTTTAGCGTCTGAGGTGGCTCTGCTCGAACGCTGTGTTAACATGAGACCGTTTTGTTCAACAAAGGTATCACATGCAGGTCGTTGCGAGATGACACGCACGGGCTAACAGCAGCCAGCCAGTCCACTGTCTGTGTGAGTCAAAAAACAGGTCAGCTCCGTTGGTTTACATGAATAGAAAACTTTCAGTTAAATCGCCAGCTATGTTAGTTTATTAGGCTTGTCATTAAACACGAATTAAGAGAACATACAATTTCGCTAGGAATGGTAAATTAATATGAAAATACTGTATTGAGGGCAGAGAGTTGGCATCTCTTTTAGATTTGGCTGAACAAATGCGTTTCAGGCAGCATAATTACCAGTGAAATGGAAAAGAATGATGCTGGTTAACTAGACGTTTCGTGCAATATTATCCGACACTTCGTAGAGAAATTATTAAACCAAGATAAAAGGAGACATTTGGCCAATAGATGACACCCGTGTATAAGCGGGCAGTATAGCGTAATGGTTAGGGCGGTGGATTAAGGCACGCAAATTCAGCCGTTCGATCCCCGCTGCAGCCACAATGAATTTGAATAGTTTCTTGAAGCCAATTGTTTTCATTTTGAGTGCATATTTATGGCCGAATGACTTCTCAAGCGTAAATTGTGCCTCCCCGTGTAAAAACTATGGAAATTAATTAATCTCTGCTCTCCATACAGGACTGTAGCATGTTATCACAATGTGCAAGCAAGAAGTAATTTTTGTTTCATTCTACATTGTCTGATGTGGCAGAAACTTCACACATGTTCATTTTTGGAGTGTAATCTCATCCATTTTCCAATAAAGGCTAAATGGCAAAGCGCCACCCGCTGGCAACAGGAAGTGAGCCTTATATTGCATTCTTAAGCATTATTTTTCAATGGGTTCATGACATTCACGGTAAATGTGGTCAGCATGATGCTAGGATGGTCCTGACAAAACAGATTTTTGATTTACTGGGATGATATAGCTATGGGCAGGCACATAAAAAACACATCATGCCAGACAAACAGGAAGTGGTCATACTTAAATTCTCCAATGTCTGATGTGACTGCAACTTTACACAGATGCTCAGTGTTGGAGTGTAATCAAATCCATATTCCAAAAACGACTCAATGTTATAGCAGCATCATCTGGAAACAGGAATTGACCTTAATTTCGCTGAACATCTTCCGATGTGGCTGAAAATGTACAAATATGTTTATTTCTGGAGTGTAATCAAATTCAAAAAACATACACGGATCAATAATATAGCGCCACCATCTGGCAACAGGAAGTGAGGCTTATATCATTGATGCATTCCAATAGCAGCGCCAACATCTTCATTGATCAAAGGGAAATTCCTGTGCACACTATACGTTGTCCAGGAAGGTGATTATTTCCAAAGTGTGTACATGTTGTGAAACATGTCATTGGCAGAACTATGCCACCAAGGCGGTTGCCCCCATGGGGCTTGGGCCCGTTCATTGCTGCTTGCAGCTATATTTAGGGCCCAAGCACCGTAGGGTGCGAAGGACCCTATTGTTATTGTAAAGATTATTATTATTATTATTATTATTATTATTAGGGCCCAAGCACCGTAGGGTGCGAAGGACCCTATTGTTATTGTAAAGATTATTATTTAGGGCCCAAGCACCGTAGGGTGCGAAGGACCCTATTGTTATTGGAAGGATTATTATTATTATTATTATTATTATTATTATTATTATTAGGGCCCAAGCACCGTAGGGTGCGAAGGACCCTATTGTTATTGGAAGGATTATTATTATTATTATTATTATTATTATTATTATTATTATTATTCTTTCTCTTCCGTCAAATGGGCATTTTTGAGGGCCTTGCCATGGCTAAAAAGTCTTGAAATTTTGCAGACACATCAGAAGTGGTGGCCGTCAGGATCTATCAGATGCTCAGACCTGGGTGTGGCCGAGGGACTCCACAGCGCCCCCTATTGCGCTGACCCCCCCCCCCCATTGCATTGTTGTCTATTGTGGGCAGGCACTTTGAACTACATGAAACTAATTTGGTAAACATGTGTGGCTCCTCAATTCAAACACATTTCTCATTCGCATTGATGCAAATATGCGAACAGGAAGTGAGCTATTTTGGATTTTGTGTGTTTTACACGTACTACACTTTTAAGTACTCCTCCTAGGGGGTTCATCACATTCACACCACCTGTGGTCAGAATGGTCTCAGGATATTCATGATGCTAAATTGCCAGGATATTTTTGATAGCTCAAACGGGACGGTCCTGGGGAGGCGTATAATTTTTATGTCACGCCACGCCAACAGGAAGTGGCCGTAATTTCATGGTCTACATCGTCTGATCTGGCTGATATTTTAGAAATACGTTTATTGTTGGAGTATAATCACATCCATATCCCAAGAACGGGTCAATGTTATAGCGCCACCATCTGGCAACAGGAAGTGAGGTCTTTATCATATTTGTATGCCTTCCTGCTAGGGCATTCATCACATTCACACGAAATGTGGTCCGCATGATCGTAGGATAGTCATGACCATAAGCTGTGAAGGGATTTTTGATATCTCAAACGGTATGGAAATGGCGAGTCGTAAAGTACACATATTGCGTGCAAAAAAATGACTTTTTTTTCGACATCGTCCGATCTGGCTGATATTTTATAAATATGTTCACTGTTGGAGTAGAATATGAAATATATACATATCAATCGGGGCGTGGCTAGACAGCGCCCCCTATAATTATTATTCTCTTTTTTTTCAATGTATTTTGCATTTTTGAGGTGCTTGCCATGGATGAAAACTCACAGAATTTTGCACACACATGAGAAGTGTTGGCTGTCAGGATGTATCAGATGCTCAGACCTGGGCGTGGCCGAGGGACTCCACAGCGCCCCCTAATGCTTTGTCTTCTATTGTGGACAGGCACTTTGAGCTACCTTCACCTAATTTGGTATGCATGTGGGGCTCCTCTGGACAAACACATTTCTCTTTCGCATCCAATAAATATGTGAACAGGAAGTCAGCCATTTTGAATTTTGTGCATTTTACACGTACTACACTTTTAAGTACTCCTCCTAGGGGGTTTATTGCATTCACACGAAATGTGGTCTAAGCGGTCTCAGGATAGTCATGATACTAATTCCAAAGGATATTTTTGATATCTCAAACGGTATGCTCATGGCGAGGCGTACAATTTTCATGTCACGCCGCGCCAACAGGAAGTAGCCATAAATTCATGGTCTACATTGTCTGATCTGGCTGATATTTTACACATATGTTCACTGTTAGAGTGTAATCACATCCATATACCAAGAAGTTGTCAATGTTATAGCGCCACCATCTGGCAACGGAAGTGAGGTTTTTATCATGTTTGTATGCGTTCCTGCTAGGGTATTCATCACATTCACACCAAATGTAGTCATCATGATCTTAGAATAGTCCTGACCCTAAATGACGAAAGGATTTTTGATATCTCAAACGGTTTGGCAATGGCGAGGCGTATAATACACACGTTACACCCAAAAACAGGAAGTGGGCTTAATTCCGTTCTACATCATCTGATCGGGCTGATATTTTGCAAATATATTCACTTTTGGAGTGCAATCACATCCATATCCATATTCATCTGGGCGTGGCTACACAGCGCCCCCTATGGCTTTTTTCTAATATTGTGGACATATACTTTCACGTAAATGCACCACGTCTGGTAGGCATAAGGGTCTCCTCAAGACACACACATTTCTCATTTGCATCCCTTAACTTTTCCCAACAGGAAGTGAGCTATTTTGGATTTTGTGTGTTTTTAAGTGTTTTTTCACGTACCAAACTTTGAAATACTCTTCCTAGGGGGTTCATCACATTCACACAAAATGTGGTCAGCATGGTATTATAGCCCTGACACACAACTATAAACTGATTTTTAATATCTTGGAATGGTATGGCTATGGTCAGCCTTAAAATTAACTTGTAATGCTGCCCAAACAGTTCATGTTTTAATACAATTATGTATTAAATAATTTCAAAAAGGTATTAAATTCTACATTGCCTGATTTTGAGGCTACAACTTTTCACATATGTTCATTGTTGGAGTGTCATCACATCCATTAAGCAATAATAGTTCACTATTTTCGCTGGAGACTCATTATATCCAGTCTTAAAACTTCAACGCAAGTCGCAAATGACTCTCCCATTTCTAATACGCGACTGCCATCTAGTGGCAAAGGTTAGTATTCTTTCTAATTTTCGGTATTGTTTCTCTTTTTCTTGGATAAAGTGATTTCTCAACGACAAGTTTTGTTTCTTTTTGCGAGCCAGTAACCATAACGATGTATGAGTAACAGCGGCAGCCTACGTGACAAAATGTACTGACAACACCCAGCCCACAGCAACGTTTTTTCTCATCTACCTTAATTATATGGATTGAATAACTAAAATAAAAGACAGGCTTTTACTGGCAGGAAAGTAGCATATATTTCAAAGATTAACACATATAATGCATATCTTGCAATGACGTTCAATGTTATTTGGTTTAAAAAAAACCGTGTTGTAGCATTTTAAGGACTCAATACAAAACAGCTGTTCGGAAAGTTAGCTTGAAAACCAAGAAGCCTTATTAAGGAATTCGAGCCGTTTCTATTTGACTTCATTCGATTGAAGTGAATGCCGTAACCCAATTAAATGTAATTCGAGTCGGAATACACATAATAGCCTACACTGTCAACGTGAAATAAAAATATATAGAGGTTTAAATCGATCCTATCTTGGGACATTTGTTATGATGGCTGGTGCAACGCGCATTTTCGGTACCGTTGACCATAATCGAATGCTAGCATTTATATCATTACACTGATCAAGTCCTGTTAAAAAGCACATTTTTGGTTCCTTTGTGGAAACAGTGAAGTTGTCTACACAATCTATTCTACTCACAGACTAACTGCGTCGCTGTAAATTCCCCCCATTTCTGATACGGGGAATCCATTTATTCGCAGAAAGTGGTACTTTTATATATTTCTTCCTTCAAGTGATTTTTCAACGATAGGTTTTTTTTTCTTTTCTAGCGAGCCAGTAGGCATAACGATGTATGATTTACAGCTGCAGCCTACGTGACAAAATGTATTGACAACACCCAGCCCGACGTTTCTTTGCATCTATTTTCATTATATGAATTGAATATCTGAAATAAATATTAAAGACATTTAATGACTGTCTTTAACTGGCAGGAGAGTAGCATATATTTAAAAGAGTCAAAAGTCAAAAAGAAACGTTAACGTTTGAGATGGCTCTGGTCGAACTCTGTGTTAACATGAGACCGTTATGTTCAACAAAGGTATGGCATGCAGGTCGTTGCGAGATGACGCGCATTGGCTAACAGCAGCCAGCCTGTCCACTGTCTGTGTGAGTCAAAAAAACAGGTCAGCTACGTTTGTTTACATGAATAGAAAACTTCCAGTTAAATCGCCAGATATGTTAGTTTATTAGGCTTGTCATTAAACACGAATTAAGAGAACATACAATTTCGCTAGGAATTTTTGACTTAATATGAAAATACCGGATTGAGGGCAGAGACTTGGCATCTCCTTTAGATTTGGCTGAACAAATGCGTTTCAGGCAGCATAATTACCGGTGAAATGGAAAAGAATGATGCTGGCTAACTCGACGTTTAATGCAATATTATCCGACACTTCGGAGAGAAATTATTTAACCAGGATGAAAGGAAACATACAACTTTTGGCCAATAGATAACGTACGTGTATAAGAGGGCAGTATAGCTTAATGGTTCAGACAGTGGATTAAGACATGCAAGGTCCGCGGTTCCATCCCCGGTGCGGCCACAATAAAGTTGAATAGTTTCTTTACGCCAATGGTTTTATTTTGAGTGCATATTTATAACCGAATGACTTCTCAAGTGTAAATTGTGCCTCCCGCTGTAAAATCTATTGAAATTAATTAATCTCTGCTCTCCATACAGGACTGGAGCATATTATTACACTGTGCAAGCAAGAAGTATTTTTTGTTTCATTCGACATTGTCTGATGTGGCAGAAACTTCACACATGTTCATTTTTGGAGTGTAATCTCATCCATATACCAAGAAAGGCTCAATGGCATAGCGCCACCATCTGGCAACAGGAAGTGGCTTTAATTTTACTTGACATCTTCCAATTTGGCTGAAAATGGACAAATATGTTAATAATTGGAGTGTAATCAAATCCATGAACCATACACGGCTCAATATTATACCGCCACCATCTGGCAACAGGAAGTGGCTTAAATTTTACTTGACATCTTCCAATTTGGCTGAAAATGTACAAATATGTTAATTATTGGAGTGAAATCAAATCCATGAACCATACACGGCTCAATATTATAGCGCCACCATCTGGCAATAGGAAGTGAGGCTTATATCATTGATGCATTCCAATAGCAGCAGAAACATCTTCATTGATCAAAGGGGAATTCCTGTGCACACTATACGTTGTCCAGGAAGGTGATTATTTCCAAAGTGTGTACATGTTGTGAAACATGTCATTGGCAGAACTATGCCACCAAGGCGGTTGCGCCCATGGTGCTTGGGCCCGTTCATTGCTGCTTGCAGCTATATTTATTATTATTATTCTTTTTTTTTCAATGTTTTGTGCATTTTTGAGGTGCTTGCCATGGATGAAAACTCACAGAATTTTGCACACACATCAGAAGTGGTGGCTGTCAGGTTGTCTCAGATGCTCAGACCAGGGCGTGGCTGAGGGACTCCACAGCGCCCCCTATCGCATTGTCATCTATTGTAAGCAGGCACTTTGAGCTACCTTCACAAAATTTAGTACGCATATAGCACTCCTCGGTCCAAACACATTTCTCATTCGCATCTAATCAAATATACAAACAGGAAGTCAGCCATTTTGGATTTTGTGCGTTTTACACGTACTGCACTTTTAAGTACTCCTCCTAGGGGGTTCATCACATTCACACCACCTGTGGTCAGAATGGTCTGAAGATATTCATGATGCTAAATTGCCAGGATATTTTTGATAGCTCAAACGGGACGGTCCTGGGGAGGCGTATAATTTTTATGTCACGCCACGCCAACAGGAAGTGGCCGTAATTTCATGGTCTCCATCGTCTGATCTGGCTGATATTTTAGAAATACGTTTAGTGTTGGAGTATAATCACATCCATATCCCAAGAACGGGTCAATGTTATAGCGCCACCATCTGGCAACAGGAAGTGTGGTCTTTATCATATTTGTATGCCTTCCTGCTAGGGCATTCATCACATTCACACGAAATGTGGTCCGCATGATCTTAGGATAGTCATGACCATAAGCTGTGAAGGGATTTTTGATATCTCAAACGGTATGGAAATGGCGAGTCGTACAGTACACATATTGCGTGCAAAAAAATGACTTTTTTTTTGACATCGTCCGATCTGGCTGATATTTTACAAATATGTTCACTGTTGGAGTACAATATGAAATATATACATATCAATCGGGGCGTGGCTAGACAGCGCCCCCTATAATTATTATTCTCTTTTTTTTCAATGAATTTTGCATTTTTGAGGTGCTTGCCATGGATGAAAACTCACGGAATTTTGCACACACATGAGAAGTGTTGGCTCTCAGGAAGTATCAGATGCTCAGACCTGGGCGTGGCCGAGGGACTCCACAGCGCCCCCTAATGCTTTGTCTTCTATTGTGTACAGGCACTTTGAGCTACCTTCACCTAATTTGGTGTGCATGTGGGGCTCCTCTGGACAAACACATTTCTCATTCGCATCGAATGAAATATGTGAACAGGAAGTCAGCCATTTTGAATTTTGTGCATTTTACACGTACTACACTTTTAAGTACTCCTCCTAGGGGGTTCATTGCATTCACACGAAATGTGGTCAAATTGGTCTCAGGATAGTCATGATAGTAATTCTGAAGGATATTTTTGATATCTCAAACGGTATGGTCATGGCGAGGCGTACAATTTTCATGTCACGCCGCGCCAACAGGAAGTAGCCATAAATTCATGGTCTACATTGTCTGATCTGGCTGATATTTTACAAATATGTTCACTGTTAGAGTGTAATCACATCCATATACCAAGAATAAATCAATGTTATAGCGCCACCATCTGGCAACGGAAGTGAGGTTTTTATCATGTTTGTATGCGTTCCTGCTAGGGTATTCATCACATTCACACCAAATGTAATCATCATGATCTTAGAATAGTCCTGACCCTAAATGACAAAAGGATTTTTGATATCTCAAACGGTTTGGCAATGGCGAGGCGTATAATACACACGTTACGCCCAAAAACAGGAAGTGGGCTTAATTCCGTTCTACATCATCTGATCGGGCTGATATTTTACAAATATATTCACTTTTGGAGTGCAATCACATCCATATCCACATTCATCTGGGCGTGGCTACACAGCGCCCCCTATGGCTTTTTTCTAATATTGTGGACATATACTTTCACGTAAATGCACCACGTCTGGTAGGCATAAGGGTCTCCTCAAGACACACACATTTCTCATTTGCATCCCTTAACTTTTCCCAACAGGAAGTGAGCTATTTTGGATTTTGTGTGTTTTTAAGTGTTTTTTCACGTACCAAACTTTGAAATACTCTTCCTAGGGGGTTCATCACATTCACACAAAATGTGGTCAGCATGATATTATAGCCCTGACACACAACTATGAACTGATTTTTAATATCTTGGAATGGTATGGCTATGGTCAGCCTTAAAATTAACTTGAAATGCTGCCCAAACAGTTCATGTTTTAATACAATTATGTATTAAATAATTTCATAAAGGTATTAAATTCTACATTGCCTGATTTTGAGGCTACAACTTTTCACATATGTTCATTGTTGGAGTGTCATCACATCCATTAAGCAATAATAGTTCACTATTTTCGCTGGAGACTCATTATATCCAGTCTTAAAACTTCAACGCAAGTCGCAAATGACTCTCCCATTTCTAATACGCGACTGCCATCTACTGGCAAAAGTTGGTATTGCATATATCTTGCAATGACGTTCAATGTTATTTGGTTTAAAAAAAACCGTGTTGTAGCATTTTAAGGACTCAATACAAAACAGCTGTTCGGAAAGTTAGCTTGAAAATCAAGAAGCCTTATTAAGGAATTCGAGCCGTTTCTATTTGACTTCATTCGGTTGAAGTGAATGCCGTAACCCAATTAAATGTAATTCGCGTCGGAATACACATAATAGCCTACACTGTCAACGTGAAATAAAAATATATAGAGGTTTAAATCGATCCTATATTGGGACATTTGTTATGATGGCTGGTGCAACGGGCATTTTCGGTACCGTTGACCATAATCGAATGCTAGCATTTATATCATTACACTGACCAAGTCCTGTTAAAAAGCACATCACCTTTGTGGAAACAGTGAAGTTGTCTACACAATCTATTCTACTCACAGACTAACTGCGTCGCTGTAACTTCCCCCCATTTCTGATACGGGGATTCCATTTATTGGCAGAAAGTGGAACTTTTATATTTTTCTTCCTTCAACTGATTTTTCAACGATAGGTTTTTGTTTTTTTTCTAGCGAGCCAGTAGGCATAACGATGTATGATTTACAGCTGCAGCCTACGTGACAAAATGTATTGACAACACCCAGCCCGACGTTTCTTTGCATCTATTTTCATTTTTGAATAGAATATCTGAAATAAATATTAAAGACATTTAATGACTGTCTTTAACTGGCAGGAGAGTAGCATATATTTAAAAGAGTCAAAAGTCAAAAAGAAACGTTAACGTTTGAGATGGCTGTGGTCCAACTCTGTGTTAACATGAGACCGTTATGTTCAACAAAGGTATGGCATGCAGGTCGTTGCGAGATGACGCGCATTGGCTAACAGCAGCCAGCCTGTCCACTGTCTGTGTGAGTCAAAAAAACAGGTCAGCTACGTTTGTTTACATGAATAGAAAACTTTCAGTTAAATCGCCAGATATGTTAGTTTATTTTGCTTGTCATTAAACACGAATTAAGAGAACATACAATTTCGCTAGGAATTTTTGACTTAATATGAAAATACCGGATTGAGGGCAGAGACTTGGCATCTCCTTTAGATTTGGCTGAACAAATGCGTTTCAGGCAGCATAATTACCGGTGAAATGGAAAAGAATGATGCTGGCTAATTCGACGTTTAATGCAATATTATCCGACACTTCGGAGAGAAATTATTTAACCAGGATTAAAGGAAACATACAACTTTTGGCCAATAGATAACGTACGTGTATAAGAGGGCAGTATAGTTTAATGGTTCAGACAGTGGATTAAGACATGCAAGGTCCGCGGTTCCATCCCCGGTGCGGCCACAATAAAGATGAATAGTTTCTTTACGCCAATGGTTCTATTTTGAGTGCATATTTATAACCGAATGACTTCTCAAGCGTAAATTGTGCCTCCCGCTGTAAAATCTATTGAAATTAATTAATCTCTGCTCTCCATACAGGACTGGAGCATATTATTACACTGTGCAAGCAAGAAGTAATTTTTGTTTCATTCTACATTGTCTGATGTGGCAGAAACTTCACACATGTTCATTTTTGGAGTGTAATCTCATCCATATACCAAGAAAGGCTCAATGGCATAGCGCCACCATCTGGCAACAGGAAGTGGCTTTAATTTTACTTGACATCTTCCAATTTGGCTGAAAATGGACAAATATGTTAATTATTGGAGTGTAATCAAATCCATGAACCATACACGGCTCAATATTATACCGCCACCATCTGGCAACAGGAAGTGGCTTAAATTTTACGTGACATCTTCCAATTTGGCTGAAAATGTACAAATATGTTAATTATTGGAGTGAAATCAAATCCATAAACCATACACGGCTCAATATTATAGCGCCACCATCTGGCAATAGGAAGTGAGGCTTATATCATTGATGCATTCCAATAGCAGCAGAAACATCTTCATTGATCAAAGGGGAATTCCTGTGCACACTATACGTTGTCCAGGAAGGTGATTATTTCCAAAGTGTGTACATATTGTGAAACATGTCATTGGCACAACTGTGCCACCAAGGCGGTTGCGCCCATGGTGCTTGGGCCCGTTCATTGCTGCTTGCAGCTATATTTATTATTATTATTCTTTTTCTTCAGGCAAATGGGCTTTTTTGAGGGCCTTGCTATGCGTAAAAAGTCTTGACATTTTGCCCACACATCAGAAGTGGTTGCTGTCAGGAGCTCTCAGATGCTCAGACCTGGGCGTGGCCGAGGGACTCCACAGCGCCCCCTATCGCATTGTCTTCTATTGTGGGCAGGCACTTTGAGCTACCTGCACCTAATTTGGTGGCCCTATAGCGCTCCTCGGTCCAAACACATTTCTCATTCGGATCTAATCAAATATCCAAACAGGAAGTCAGCCATTTAGGATTTTCTGAGTTTTACACGTACTACACTTTTAAGTACTCCTCCTAGGGGGTTCATCGCATTCACACCACCTGTGGTCAGAATGGTCTCAGCAGAGTCATGATGCTAAATTGCCAGGATATTTTTGATAGCTCAAACGGGACGGTCATGGGGAGGAGTACAATTTTTATGTCACGCCGCGCCAACAGGAAGTGGCCATAATTTCATGGTCTACATCGTCTGATCTGGCTGATATTTTAGAAATACGTTTATTGTTGGACTATAATCACATCCATATCCCAAGAACAGGTCAATGTTATAGCGCCACCATCTGGCAACAGGAAGTGAGGTCTTTAACATATTTGTATGCATTCCTGCTAGGGCATTCAGCACATTCACACCAAATGCGGTCAGCATGATCTTAAGATAGTCCTTACGCTAAGTTGTGAAGGGATTTTTGATATCTCAAACGGTATGGAAATGGCGAGTCGTACAGTACACATATTGCGTGCAAAAAAATGACTTTTTTTTCGACATCGTCCGATCTGGCTGATATTTTACAAATATGTTCACTGTAGCAGTACAATATCAGATATATACATATCAATCAGGGCGTGGCTAGACAGCGCCCCCTATAATTATTATTCTCTTTTTTTTCAATGTATTTTGCATTTTTCAGGTGCTTACCATGAATGGAAACTCACAGAATTTTGCACACACATGAGAAGTGTTGGCTGTCAGGATGTATCAGATGCTCAGACCTGGGCGTGGCCAAGGGACTCCACAGCGCCCCCTAATGCTTTGTCTTCTATTGTGGAATGGCACTTTGAGCTACCTTCACCTAATTTGGTACGCATGTGGGGCTCCTCTGAACAAACACATTTCTCATTCGCATCGAATCAAATATGTAAACAGGAAGTCAGCCATTTTGAATTTTGTGCATTTTACACGTACTACACTTTTAAGTACTCCTCCTAGGGGGTTCATTGCATTCACACGAAATGTGGTCAAAGTGGTCTCAGGATAGTCATGATACTAATTCCAAAGGATATTTTTGATATCTCAAACGGTATGGTCATGGCGAGGCGTACAATTTTCATGTCACGCCGCGCCAACAGGAAGTTGCCATAAATTCATGGTCTACATTGTCTGATCTGGCTGATATTTTACAAATATGTTCACTTTTAGAGTGTAATCACATCCAAATACCAAGAAGAAATCAATGTTATAGCGCCACCATCTGGCAACGGACGTGAGGTTTTTATCATGTTTGTATGCGTTCCTGCTAAGGTATTCATCACATTCACACCAAATGTAGTCGTCATGATCTTAGAATAGTTCCGACCCTAAATGACGAAAGGATTTTTGATATCTCAAACGGTTTGGCAATGGCGAGGCGTATAATACACACGTTACGCCCAAAAACAGGAAGTGGGCTTAATTCCGTTCTACATCATCTGATCGGGCTGATATTTTACAAATATATTCACTTTTGGAGTGCAATCACATCCATATCCACATTCATCTGGGCGTGGCTACACAGCGCCCCCTATGGCTTTTTTCTAATATTGTGGACATATACTTTCACGTAAATGCACCACGTCTGGTAGGCATAAGGGTCTCCTCAAGACACACACATTTCTCATTTGCATCCCTTAACTTTTCCCAACAGGAAGTGAGCTTTTTTGGATTTTGTGTGTTTTTAAGTGTTTTTTCACGTACCAAACTTTGAAATACTCTTCTTAGGGGGTTCATCACATTCACACAAAATGTGGTCAGCATGATATTATAGCCCTGACACACAACTATGAACTGATTTTTAATATCTTGGAATGGTATGGCTATGGTCAGCCTTAAAAAATTAACTTGAAATGCTGCCCAAACAGTTCATGTTTTAATACAATTATGTATTAAATAATTTCATAAAGGTATTAAATTCTACATTGCCTGATTTTGAGGCTACAACTTTTCACATATGTTCATTGTTGGAGTGTCATCACATCCATTAAGCAATAATAGTTCACTATTTTCGCTGGAGACTCATTATATCCAGTCTTAAAACTTCAACGCAAGTCGCAAATGACTCTCCCATTTCTAATACGCGACTGCCATCTACTGGCAAAAGTTGGTATTGCATATATCTTGCAATGACGTTCAATGTTATTTGGTTTAAAAAAAACCGTGTTGTAGCATTTTAAGGACTCAATACAAAACAGCTGTTCGGAAAGTTAGCTTGAAAATCAAGAAGCCTTATTAAGGAATTCGAGCCGTTTCTATTTGACTTCATTCGGTTGAAGTGAATGCCGTAACCCAATTAAATGTAATTCGCGTCGGAATACACATAATAGCCTACACTGTCAACGTGAAATAAAAATATATAGAGGTTTAAATCGATCCTATATTGGGACATTTGTTATGATGGCTGGTGCAACGGGCATTTTCGGTACCGTTGACCATAATCGAATGCTAGCATTTATATGATTACACTGACCAAGTCCTGTTAAAAAGCACATCACCTTTGTGGAAACAGTGAAGTTGTCTACACAATCTATTCTACTCACAGACTAACTGCGTCGCTGTAACTTCCCCCCATTTCTGATACGGGGATTCCATTTATTGGCAGAAAGTGGAACTTTTATATTTTTCTTCCTTCAAGTGATTTTTCAACGATAGGTTTTTGTTTTTTTTCTAGCGAGCCAGTAGGCATAACGATGTATGATTTACAGCTGCAGCCTACGTGACAAAATGTATTGACAACACCCAGCCCGACGTTTCTTTGCATCTATTTTCATTTTTGAATAGAATATCTGAAGTAAATATTAAAGACATTTAATGACTGTCTTTAACTGGCAGGAGAGTAGCTTATATTTAAAAGAGTCAAAAGTCAAAAAGAAACGTTAACGTTTGAGATGGCTCTGGTCGAACTCTGTGTTAACATGAGACCGTTATGTTCAACAAAGGTATGGCATGCAGGTCGTTGCGAGATGACGCGCATTGGCTAACAGCAGCCAGCCTGTCCACTGTCTGTGTGAGTCAAAAAAACAGGTCAGCTACGTTTGTTTACATGAATAGAAAACTTTCAGTTAAATCGCCAGATATGTTAGTTTATTTTGCTTGTCATTAAACACGAATTAAGAGAACATACAATTTCGCTAGGAATTTTTGACTTAATATGAAAATACCGGATTGAGGGCAGAGACTTGGCATCTCCTTTAGATTTGGCTGAACAAATGTGTTTCAGGCAGCATAATTACCGGTGAAATGGAAAAGAATGATGCTGGCTAACTCGACGTTTAATGCAATATTATCCGACACTTCGGAGATAAATTATTTAACCAAGATAAAAGGAAGCGTACAACTTTTGGCCAATTGATGGCGCCCGTGTATAAGAGGGCAGTATAGCTTAATGGTTCAGACAGTGGATTAAGACATTCAAGGTCCGCGGTTCCATCCCCGGTGCGGCCACAATAAAGTTGAATAGTTTCTTTACGCCAATGGTTTTATTTTGAGTGCATATTTATAACCGAATGACTTCTAAAGCGTAAATTGTGCCTCCCGCTGTAAAATCTATTGAAATTAATTCATCTCTGCTCTCCATACAGGACTGGAGCATATTATTACAATGTGCAAGCAAGAAGTAATTTTTGTTTCATTCTACATTGTCTGATGTGGCAGAAACTTCACACATGTTCATTTTTGGAGTGTAATCTCATCCATATACCAAGAAAGGCTCAATGGCATAGCGCCACCATCTGGCAAAAGGAAGTGGCTTTAATTTTACTTGACATCTTCCAATTTGGCTGAAAATGTACAAATATGTTAATTATTGGAGTGTAATCAAATCCATAAACCATACACGGCTCAATATTATAGCGCCACCATCTGGCAACAGGAAGTGGCTTAAATTTTACTTGACATCTTCCAATATTGCTGAAAATGTACAAATATGTTAATTATTGGAGTGTAATCAAATCCATGAACCATACACGGCTCAATATTATAGCGCCACCATCTGGCAATAGGAAGTGAGGCTTATATCATTGATGCATTCCAATAGAAACACCAACATCTTCATTGATCAAAGGGGAATTCCTGTGCACACTATACGATGTCCAGGAAGGTGATTATTTCCAAAGTGTGTACATATTGTGAAACATGTCATTGGCACAACTATGCCACCAAGGCGGTTGCGCCCATGGTGCTTGGGCCCGTTCATTGCTGCTTGCAGCTATATTTATTCTTTTTCTTCAGGCAAATGGGCTTTTTTGAGGGCCTTGCCATGCGTAAAAAGTCTTGAAATTTTGCACACACATCAGAAGTGGTTGCTGTCAGGAGCTCTCAGATGCTCAGACCTGGGCGTGGCCGAGGGACTCCACAGCGCCCCCTATCGCATTGTCTTCTATTGTGGGCAGGCACTTTGAGCTACCTGCACCTAATTTGGTGGCCAAATAGTGCTTCTCGGTCCAAACACATTTCTCATTCGGATCTAATCAAATATCCAAACAGGAAGTCAGCCATTTTGGATTTTCTGAGTTTTACACGTACTACACTTTTAAGTACTCCTCCTAGGGGGTTCATCGCATTCACACCAACTGTGGTCAGAATGGTCTCAGGATAGTCATGATGCTAAATTGCCAGGATATTTTTGATAGCTCAAATGGGACAGTCACGGGGAGGATTACAATTTTTATGTCACGCCACGCCAACAGGAAGTGGCCATAATTTCATGGTCTACATTGTCTGATCTGGCTGATATTTTAGAAATTTGTTTATTGTTGGAGTGTAATCACATCCATATCCCAAGAACAGGTCAATGTTATAGCGCCACCATCTGGCAATAGGAAGTGAGGCCTTTAACATATTTGTATGCATTCCTGCTAGGGCATTCAGCACATTCACACCAAATGCGGTCAGCATGATCTTAAGATAGTCCTTACGCTAAGTTGTGAAGGGATTTTTGATATCTCAAACGGTATGGAAATGGCGAGTCGTACAGTACACATATTGCGTGCAAAAAAATGACTTTTTTTTCGACATCGTCCGATCTGGCTGATATTTTACAAATATGTTCACTGTAGCAGTACAATATCAGATATATACATATCAATCGGGGCGTGGCTAGACAGCGCCCCCTATAATTATTATTCTCTTTTTTTTCAATGTATTTTGCATTTTTGAGGTTCTTGCCATGGATGGAAACTCACAGAATTTTGCACACACATGAGAAGTGTTGGCTGTCAGGATGTATCAGATGCTCAGACCTGGGCGTGGCCAAGGGACTCCACAGCGCCCCCTAATGCTTTGTCTTCTATTGTGGACTGGCACTTTGAGCTACCTTCACCTAATTTGGTATGCTTGTGGGGCTCCTCTGGACAAACACATTTCTCATTCGCATCGAATCAAATATGTAAACAGGAAGTCAGCCATTTTGAATTTTGTGCATTTTACACGTACTACACTTTTAAGTACTCCTCCTAGGGGGTTCATTGCATTCACACGAAATGTGGTCAAATTGGTCTCAGGACAGTCATGAAACTAATTCCAAAGGATATTTTTGATATCTCAAACGGTATGATCATGGCGAGGCGTACAATTTTCATGTCACGCCGCGCCAACAGGAAGTAGCCATAAATTCATGGTCTACATTGTCTGATCTGGCTGATATTTTACAAATATGTTCACTGTTAGAGTGTAATCACATCCAAATACCAAGAAGAAATAAATGTTATAGCGCCACCATCTGGCAACGGACGTGAGGTTTTTATCATGTTTGTATGCGTTCCTGCTAAGGTATTCATCACATTCACACCAAATGTAGTCATCATGATCTTAGAATAGTCCTGACCCTAAATGACGAAAGGATTTTTGATATCTCAAACGGTTTGGCAATGGCGAGGCGTATAATACACACGTTACGCCCAAAAACAGGAAGTGGGCTTAATTCCGTTCTACATCATCTGATCGGGCTGATATTTTACAAATATATTCACTTTTGGAGTGCAATCACATCCATATCCACATTCATCTGGGCGTGGCCACACAGCGCCCCCTATGGCTTTTTTCTAATATTGTGGACATATACTTTCACGTAAATGCACCACGTCTGGTAGGCATAAGGGTCTCCTCAAGACACACACATTTCTCATTTGCATCCCTTAACTTTTCCCAACAGGAAGTGAGCTATTTTGGATTTTGTGTGTTTTTAAGTGTTTTTTCACGTACCAAACTTTGAAATACTCTTCCTAGGGGGTTCATCACATTCACACAAAATGTGGTCAGCAAGATGTTATAGCCCTGACATACAACTATGAACTGATTTTTAATATCTTGGAATGGTATGGCTATGGTCAGCCTTAAAATTAACTTGTAATGCTGCCCAAACAGGAAAATTATGTATTAAATCATTTCAAAAAGGTATTAAATTCTACATTGCCTGATTTTGAGGCTACAACTTTTCACATCTGTTCATTGTTGGAGTGTCATCACATCCATTAAGCAATAATAGTTCACGATTTTCGCTGGAGACTCATTATATCCAGTCTTAAAACTTCAACGCAAGTCGCAACTGACTCTCCCATTTCTAATACGCGACTTCCATCTATTGGCAAAAAAAAGGTATTGTTTCTCGTATTCTGGGATTAAGTGATTTCTCAACGACAGGTTTTATTAATTTTTGCGAGCCAGTAACCATAACGATGTATGAGTAACAGCGGCAGCCTACGTGACTAAATGTACTGACAACACCCAGCCCACAGCAACGTTTTTTCTCATCTACCTTAATTAACTCGATTGAATAACTAAAATATAAAACAGGCTTTTACTGGCAGGAAAGTATCATATATGTAAAAGATTAACACATATAATGCATGTATTGCATTGACGTTAAATGGTGTTAAAAAACCGTGTTGTAGCATTTTAAGGACTCAATACAAAACAGCTGTTCGGAAAGTTAGCTTGAAAACCAAGAAGCCTTATTAAGGAATTCGAGCCGTTTCTATTTGACTTCATTCGATTGAAGTGAATGCCGTAACCCAATTAAATGTAATTCGCGTCGGAATACACACAATCGCCTACACTGTCAACGTGAAATAAAAATATATAGAGGTTTAAATCGATCCTATATTGGGACATTTGTTATGATGGCTGGTGCAACGTGCATTTTCGGTACCGTTGACCATAATCGAATGCTAGCATTTATATCATTACACTGACCAAGTCCTGTTAAAAAGCACATTTTTGGTTCCTTTGTGGAAACAGTGAAGTTGTCTACACAATCTATTCTACTCACAGACTAACTGCGTCGCTGTAACTTCCCCCCATTTCTGATACGGGGAATCCATTTATTGGCAGAAAGTGGTACTTTTATATATTTCTTCCTTCAAGTGATTTTTCAACGATAGGTTTTTGTTTTTTTTCTAGCGAGCCAGTACGCATAACGATGTATGATTTACAGCTGCAGCCTACGTGACACAATGTATTGACAACACCCAGCCCGACGTTTCTTTGCATCTATTTTCATTATATGAATAGAATATCTGAAATAAATATTAAAGACATTTAATGACTGTCTTTAACTGGCGGAAGGAGAGTAGCATATATTTAAAAGAGTCAAAAGTCAAAAAGAAACGTTAACGTTTGAGATGGCTCTGGTCGAACTC
Organism: Conger conger; assembly: GCF_963514075.1. Taxonomy (NCBI): domain Eukaryota; kingdom Metazoa; phylum Chordata; class Actinopteri; order Anguilliformes; family Congridae; genus Conger; species Conger conger. The sequence goes on from NC_083761.1 coordinate 33,270,433, forward strand.
TGTGTTAACATGAGACCGTTATGTTCAAAAAAGGTATGGCATGCAGGTCGTTGGCTAACAGCAGCCAGCCTGTCCACTGTCTGTGTGAGTCAAAAAACAGGTCAGCTACGTTTGTTTACATGAATAGAAAACTTTCAGTTAAATCGCCAGATATGTTAGTTTATTTTGCTTTTCATTAAACACGAATTAAGAGAACATACAATTTCGCTAGGAATTTTTGACTTAATATGAAAATACCGGATTGAGGGCAGAGACTTGGCATCTCCTTTAGATTTGGCTGAACAAATGCGTTTCAGGCAGCATAATTACCGGTGAAATGGAAAAGAATGATGCTGGCTAACTCGACGTTTAATGCAATATTATCCGACACTTCGGAGAGAAATTATTTAACCAGGATAAAAGGAAACATACAACTTTTGGCCAATAGATGGCGTACGTGTATAAGAGGGCAGTATAGCTTAATGGTTCAGACAGTGGATTAAGACATGCAAGGTCCGCGGTTCCATCCCCGGTGCGGCCACAATAAAGTTGAATAGTTTCTTTACGCCAATGGTTTTATTTTGAGTGTATATTTATAACCGAATGACTTCTCAAGCGTAAATTGTGCCTCCCGCTGTAAAATCTATTGAAATTAATTCATCTCTGCTCTCCATACAGGACTGGAGCATATTATTACAATGTGCAAGCAAGAAGTAATTTTTGTTTCATTCTACATTGTCTGATGTGGCAGAAACTTCACACATGTTCATTTTTGGAGTGTAATCTCATCCATATACCAAGAAAGGCTCAATGGCATAGCGCCACCATCTGGCGACAGGAAGTGGCTTTAATTTTACTTGACATCTTCCAATTTGGCTGAAAATGTACAAATATGTTAATTATTGGAGTGTAATCAAATCCATAAACCATACACGGCTCAATATTATACCGCCACCATCTGGCAACAGGAAGTGGCTTAAATTTTACTTGACATCTTCCAATTTGGCTGAAAATGTACAAATATGTTAATTATTGGAGTGTAATCAAATCCATGAACCATACACGGCTCAATATTATAGCGCCACCATCTGGCAATAGGAAGTGAGGCTTATATCATTGATGCATTCCAATAGCAGCAGCAACATCTTCATTGATCAAAGGGGAATTCCTGTGCACACTATACGTTGTCCAGGAAGGTGATTATTTCCAAAGTGTGTACATATTGTGAAACATGTCATTGGCACAACTATGCCACCAAGGCGGTTGCGCCCATGGTGCTTGGGCCCGTTCATTGCTGCTTGCAGCTATATTTATTATTATTATTATTCTTTTTCTTCAGGCAAATGGGCTTTTTTGAGGGCCTTGCCATGCGTAAAAAGTCTTGACATTTTGCACACACATCAGAAGTGGTTGCTATCAGGAGCTCTCAGATGCTCAGACCTGGGCGTGGCCGAGGGACTCCACAGCGCCCCCTATCGCATTGTCTTCTATTGTGGGCAGGCACTTTGAGCTACCTGCACCTAATTTGGTGGCCAAATAACGCTCCTCGGTCCAAACACATTTCTCATTCGGATCTAATCAAATATCTAAACAGGAAGTCAGCCATTTTGGATTTTCTGAGTTTTACACGTACTACACTTTTAAGTACTCCTCCTAGGGGGTTCATCGCATTCACACCAACTGTGGTCAGAATGGTCTCAGGATAGTCATGATGCTAAATTGCCAGGATATTTTTGATAGCTCAAACGGGACGGTCATGGGGAGGAGTACAATTTTTATGTCACGCCGCGCCAAAAGGAAGTGGCCATAATTTCATGGTCTACATTGTCTGATCTGGCTGATATTTTAGAAATTTGTTTATTGTTGGAGTGTAATCACATCCATATCCCAAGAACAGGTCAATGTTATAGCGCCACCATCTGGCAATAGGAAGTGAGGTCTTTAACATATTTGTATGCATTCCTGCTAGGGCATTCAGCACATTCACACCAAATGCGGTCAGCATGATCTTAAGATAGTTCTTACGCTAAGTTGTGAAGGGATTTTTGATATCTCAAAAGGTATGGAAATGGCGAGTCGTAAAGTACACATATTGCGTGCAAAAAAATGACTTTTTTTTCGACATCGTCCGATCTGGCTGATATTTTACAAATATGTTCACTGTTGGAGTACAATATGAAATATATACATATCAATCGGGGCGTGGCTAGACAGCGCCCCCTATAATTATTATTCTTTTTTTTTTCAATGTATTTTGCATTTTTGAGGTGCTTGCCATGGATGGAAACTCACAGAATTTTGCACACACATGAGAAGTGTTGGCTGTCAGGATGTATCAGATGCTCAGACCTGGGCGTGGCAAAGGGACTCCACAGCGCCCCCTAATGCTTTGTCTTCTATTGTGGACAGGCACTTTGTGCTACCTTCACCTAATTTGGTATGCATGTGGGGCTCCTCTGGACAAACACATTTCTCATTCGCATCGAATCAAATATGTAAACAGGAAGTCAGCCATTTTGAATTTTGTGCATTTTACACGTACTACACTTTTAAGTACTCCTCTTAGGGGGTTCTTTGCATTCACACGAAATGTGGTCAAAGTGGTCTCAGGATAGTCATGATACTAATTCCAAAGGATATTTTTGATATCTCAAACGGTATGGTCATGGCCAGGCGTACAATTTTCATGTCACGCCGCGCCAACAGGAAGTTGCCATAAATTCATGGTCTACATTGTCTGATCTGGCTGATATTTTAAAAATATGTTCACTGTTAGAGTGTAATCACATCCAAATACCAAGAAGAAATCAATGTTATAGCGCCACCATCTGGCAACAGACGTGAGGTTTTTATCATGTTTGTATGCGTTCCTGCTAAGGTATTCATCACATTCACACCAAATGTAGTCATCATGATCTTAGAATAGTCCTGACCCTAAATGACGAAAGGATTTTTGATATCTCAAACGGTTTGGCAATGGCGAGGCGTATAATACACACGTTACGCCCAAAAACAGGAAGTGGGCTTAATTCCGTTCTACATCATCTGATCGGGCTGATATTTTACAAATATATTCACTTTTGGAGTGCAATCACATCCATATCCACATTCATCTGGGCGTGGCTACACAGCGCCCCCTATGGCTTTTTTCTAATATTGTGGACATATACTTTCACGTAAATGCACCACGTCTGGTAGGCATAAGGGTCTCCTCAAGACACACACATTTCTCATTTGCATCCCTTAACTTTTCCCAACAGGAAGTGAGCTATTTTGGATTTTGTGTGTTTTTAAGTGTTTTTTCACGTACCAAACTTTGAAATACTCTTCCTAGGGGGTTCATCACATTCACACAAAATGTGGTCAGCAAGATGTTATAGCCCTGACATACAACTATGAACTGATTTTTAATATCTTGGAATGGTATGGCTATGGTCAGCCTTAAAATTAACTTGTAATGCTGCCCAAACAGGAAAATTATGTATTAAATCATTTCAAAAAGGTATTTAATTCTACATTGCCTGATTTTGAGGCTACAACTTTTCACATCTGTTCATTGTTGGAGTGTCATCACATCCATTAAGCAATAATAGTTCACGATTTTCGCTGGAGACTCATTATATCCAGTCTTAAAACTTCAACGCAAGTCGCAACTGACTCTCCCATTTCTAATACGCGACTTCCATCTATTGGCAAAAAAAAGGTATTGTTTCTCGTATTCTGGGATAAAGTGATTTCTCAACGACAGGTTTTATTAATTTTTGCGAGCCAGTAACCATAACGATGTATGAGTAACAGCGGCAGCCTACGTGACTAAATGTACTGACAACACCCAGCCCACAGCAACGTTTTTTCTCATCTACCTTAACTCGATTGAATAACTAAAATATAAAACAGGCTTTTACTGGCAGGAAAGTATCATATATGTAAAAGATTAACACATATAATGCATATATTGCATTGACGTTAAATGGTGTTAAAAAATCGTATTGTAGCATTTTAAGGACTCAATACAAAACGGCTGTTCGGAAAGTTAGTTTGAAAACCAAGAAGCCTTCTTAAGGAATTCGAGCCGTTTCTATTTGACTTCATTCGATTGAAGTGAATGCCATAACCCAATTAGTAATTCGCGTCGGAATACACATAATAGCCTACACTGTCAACGTGAAATAAAAATATATAGAGGTTTAAATCGATCCTATATTGGGACTTTTGTTATGATGGCTGGTGCAACGGGCATTTTCGGTAATGTTGACCATAATCGAATGCTAGCATTTATATCATTTCACTGACCAAGTACCGTTAAAAAGCATATTTTAAGCTCCCTTCTGGAAACAGTGAAGTTGTCTACACGGTCTACTCTAATCACAGACTAACTGCGTCGCTGTAACTTCCCCCATTTCTGATACGGGGATTCCATTCATTGGCAAAAAATGGTACTTTCATTTTTTTCTTCCTTCAAGTGATTTTTCAACGATAGGTTTTTTTATTTTTATAGCGTGCCAGTATGCATAACGATGTATGATTTACAGCTGCAGCCTACGTGACAAAATGTAATGACAACACCCAGCCCGACGTTTCTTTGCATCTATTTTCATTATATGAATTGAATAACTAAAATAAATATTAAACACATTTAAAGACTTAAAGACAGGCTTTAACTGGCACGAAAGTATCATATATTTAAAACATGAACACATGAAGTCAAAAAGAAACGTCAGCATATGAGGTGTCTCTGCTCGAACGCTGTGTTAACATGAGACCGTTATGTTCAACAAAGGTATCGCATGCAGGTCGTTGCCAGATGACACGCACGGGGTAACAGCAGCCAACCTGTCCACTGTTTGTGTGAGTCAAAAAACAGGTAAACTACGTTGGTTTACAAGAATATAAAACTTTCAGTTAAATCGCCAGCTATGTTAGTTTATTAGATTGTCATTAAACACGAATTAAGAGAAGATACAATTTCGCTAGGAATGGTAACTTAATATGAAAATACTGTATTGAGGGCAGAGAGTTGGCATCTCTTTTAGATTTGGCTGAACAAATTCGTTTCAGGCAGCATAATTACCGGTGAAATGGAAAAGAATGATGCTGGCTAACTAGACGTTTCATGCAATATTATCCGACACTTAGGAGAGAAATTATTTAACCAAGATAAAAGGAAACACACAACTTTTGGCCAATAGATGGCACCCGTGTATCAGCGTGCAGTGCAGCGTAATGGTTCGGGCGGTGGATTAAGGCACGCAAATTCAGCGGTTCCATCCCCGGTGCAGCCACAATAAAATTGAACAGTTTCTTGAAGGTAATGGTTTTATTTTGAGTACATATCTATAGCCTAATGACTTTTCAAGCATAAATTGTGCCTCCCCGTGTAAAAACTATGGAAATTAATTAATCTCTGCTCTCCATACAGTACTGTAGCATGTTCTCACAATGTTCAAGCTAGAAGTTATTTTTGTTTCATTCTACATTGTCTCATGTGGCTGAAACTTCACTCATGTTCATTTTTGGAATGTAATCTCATCCATATCCCAATAAAGGCTCAATGGCATAGCACCACCTCCTGGGAACAGGAAGTGTGGCTTCATTTCATTTCACATCGTCTGATTTTGCTGACGCTTTAGAGCAGGGGTCACCAACCTTTTTGAAACTGAGAGCTACTTCATGGGTACTGAGTCATACTAAGCGCTACCAGTTTCTTTTGTCACGTGCACAATACTGACCTTTGAACTAGAGTAGGTCAGAGTTCACCTAAACTTTTCAACTTCATGGATAGTAAACATATTTTTAAGATATTGTCATTTTTAAATCTATATAAATGCAAGTGTGATTAAAAATAAATAGCAACAGAATAAAATTAAATTTTAGATGCAGCTCACTAGTGAGTTGTGCTATTTTTAGAACAGGCCTGCGGGCGGCTCATGTGGTCCTTGGGGGCGACCTGGTGCCCGCGGGCACCGTGTTGGTGACCCCTGCTTTAGAGATATGTTCCATGTTGGATTATAATCACATCCATGTTCCAATAAATGCTCAATGTCACATCGCCACCTGCTGGCAACGGGAAGTGGCTTAAATTTTACTTGACATCTTCCAATTTGGCTGAAAATGTACAAATAGGTTTATTATTGGAGTGTAATCAAATTCAAAAACCATACACGGCTCAATATTATAGCGCCACCATCTGGCAATAGGAAGTGAGGCTTATATCATTGATGCATTTCAATAGCAGCAGAAACATCTTCATTGATCAAAGGGGAATTCCTGTGCACACTATACGTTGTCCAGGAAGGTGATTATTTCCAAAGTGTGTACATATTGTGAAACATGTCATTGTCACAACTATGCCACCAAGGCGGTTGCGCCCATGGTGCTTGGGCCCGTTCATATCTGCTTGCAGCTATATTTATTATTATTATTCTTTTTTTTTCAATGTTTTGTGCATTTTTGAGGTGCTTGCCATGAATGAAAACTCACGGAATTTTTCACACACATCAGAAGTGGTGGCTGTCAGGATCTCTCACATGCTCAGACCTGGGCGTCGCTGAGGGACTCCACAGCGCCCCCTATCGCATTGTCTTCTATTGTGGGCAGGCACTTTGAGCTACCTGCACCATATTTAGTATGGATATAGCACTCCTCAGGGCAAACACATTTCAAATTCGCATCTAATCAAATATCCAAACAGGAAGTCAGCCATTTTGGATTTTGTGCGTTTTACACGTTCTACACTTTTAAGTACTCCTCCTAGGGGGTTCATCGCATTCACACCAACTGTGGTCAGAATGGTCTCAGGATAGTCATGATGCTAAATTGCCAGGATATTTTTGATAGCTCAAACGGGACAGTCACGGGGAGGATTACAATTTTTATGTCACGCCACGCCAACAGGAAGTGGCCGTAATTTCATGGTCGACATCGTCTGATCTGGCTGATATTTTAGAAATACGTTTAGTGTTGGAGTATAAACACATCCATGTCCCAAGAACGGGTCAATGTTATAGCGCCACCATCTGGCAACAGGAAGTGTGGTCTTCATCATATTTGTATGCCTTCCTGCTAGGGCATTGATCACATTCACACCAAATGTGGTCAGCATGATCTTAAGATAGTCCTTACACTAAATTGCGAAGGGATTTTTGATATCTCAAACGGTATGGAAATGGCGAGTCGTAGAGTAGACATAGTGCGTGAAAAAAAATGACTTTTTTTTCGATATCGTCCGATCTGGCTGATATTTTAGAAATATGTTCACTCTTGGAATACAATATCAAATATATACATATCAATCGGGGCGTGGCTAGACAGCGCCCCCTATAATTATTATAATCTTTTTTTTCTATGTTTTGTGCATTTTTGAGGTGCTTGCCATGGATGAAAACTCATGGAATTTTGCACACACATGAGAAGTGGTGTCTCTCAGGAACTGTCAGATGCTCAGACCTGGGCGTGGCCGAGGGACTCCACAGCGCCCCCTAAAACTTTGTCTTTTATTGTGGACAGGCACTTTGAGCTACCTTCACCTAATTTGGTGCGCTTGTGGGGCTCCTCTGGACAAACACATTTGTCATTCGCATCGAATCAAATATGTGAACAGGAAGTCAGCCATTTTGAATTTTGTGCATTTTACACGTACTACACTTTTAAGTACTCCTCCTAGGGGGTTCATTGCATTCAGACGAAATGTGGTGAAATTGGTCTCAGGATAGTCATGATACTAATTCCAAAGGATATTTTTGATATCTCAAACGGTATGGTCATGGCGAGGCGTACAATTTTCATGTCACGCCGCGCCAACAAGAAGTTGCCATAAATTCATGGTCTACATTGTCTGATCTGGCTGATATTTTACAAATATGTTCACTGTTAGAGTGTAATCACATCCAAATACCAAGAAGAAATCAATGTTATAGCGCCACCATCTGGCAACGGACGTGAGGTTTTTATCATGTTTGTATGCGTTCCTGCTAAGGTATTCATCACATTCACACCAAATGTAGTCATCATGATCTTAGAATAGTCCTGACCCTAAATGACGAAAGGATTTTTGATATCTCAAACGGTTTGGCAATGGCGAGGCGTATAATACACACGTTACGCCCAAAAACAGGAAGTGGGCTTAATTCCGTTCTACATCATCTGATCGGGCTGATATTTTACAAATATATTCACTTTTGGAGTGCAATCACATCCAGATCCACATTCATCTGGGCGTGGCTACACAGCGCCCCCTATGGCTTTTTTCTAATATTGTGGACATATACTTTCACGTAAATGCACCACGTCTGGTAGGCATAAGGGTCTCCTCAAGACACACACATTTCTCATTTGCATCCCTTAACTTTTCCCAACAGGAAGTGAGCTATTTTGGATTTTGTGTGTTTTTAAGTGTTTTTTCACGTACCAAACTTTGAAATACTCTTCCTAGGGGGTTCATCACATTCACACAAAATGTGGTCAGCATGATATTATAGCCCTGACACACAACTATGAACTGATTTTTAATATCTTGGAATGGTATGGCTATGGTCAGCCTTAAAATTAACTTGTAATGCTGCCCAAATAGGAAAATTATATATTAAATAATTTCAAAAAGGTATTCAATTCTACATTGCCTGATTTTGAGGCTACATCTTTTCACATATGTTCATTGTTGGAGTGTCATCACATCCATTAAGCAATAATAGTTTACTATTTTCGCTGGAGACTCATTATCTCCAGTCTTAAAACTTCAACTCAAGTCGCAACTGACTCTCCCATTTCTAATACGCGACTGCCATCTAGTGGCAAAGGTTAGTATTCTTTCTAATTTTCGGTATTGTTTCTCTTTTTCTTGGATAAAGTGATTTCTCAACGACAAGTTTTGTTTCTTTTTGCGAGCCAGTAACCATAACGATGTATGAGTAACAGCGGCAGCCTACGTAACAAAATGTACTGAAAACACCCAGCCCACAGCAACGTTTTTTCTCATCTATCTTAATTAACTCAATTGAATAACTAAAATAAAAAACAGGCTTTTACTGGCAGGAAAGTATCATATATTTAAAAGATTAACACAAATAATGCATATATTGCTTTGACATTCAATGTTATTTGGATTTTTAAAAAACCGTATTGTAGCATTTTATGGACTCAATACAAAACAGCTGTTCGGAAAGTTGGCTTGAAAACCAAGAATCCTTATTAAGGAATTTGAGCCGTTTCTATTTGACTTCATTCGATTGAAGTGAATGCCGTAACCCAATTAAATGTAATTCGCGTCGGAATACACATAATAGCCTACACTGTCAACGTGAAATAAAAATATATAGAGGTTTAAATCGATCCTGTATTGGGACATTTGTTATGATGGCTGGTGCAACGGGCATTTTCGGTACCGTTGACCATAATCGAATGCTAGCATTTATATCATTACACTGACCAAGTCCTGTTAAAAAGCACATTTTTGGTTCCTTTGTGGAAACAGTGAAGTTGTCTACACAATCTGTTCTACTCACAGACTAACTGCGTCGCTGTAACTTCCCCCCATTTCTGATACGGCGATTCAATTTATTGGCAGAAAGTGGTACTTTCATTTTTTTCTTCCTTCAAGTGATTTTTCAACGATAGGTTTTTGTTTTTTTCTAGCGAGCCAGTAGGCATAACGATGTATGATTTACAGCTGCAGCCTACGTGACAAAATGTATTGACAACACCCAGCCCGACGTTTCTTTGCATCTATTTTCATTTTTGAATAGAATATCTGAAGTAAATATTAAAGACATTTAATGACTGTCTTTAACTGGCATATATTTAAAAGAGTCAAAAGTCAAAAAGAAACGTTAACGTTTGAGATGGCTCTGGTCGAACTCTGTGTTAACATGAGACCGTTATGTTCAACAAAGGTATGGCATGCAGGTCGTTGCGAGATGACGCGCATTGGCTAACAGCAGCCAGCCTGTCCACTGTCTGTGTGAGTAAAAAAAACAGGTCAGCTACGTTTGTTTACATGAATAGAAAACTTTCAGTTAAATCGCCAGATATGTTAGTTTATTTTGCTTGTCATTAAACACGAATTAAGAGAACATACAATTTCGCTAGGAATTTTTGACTTAATATGAAAATACCTGATTGAGGGCAGAGACTTGGCATCTCCTTTAGATTTGGCTGAACAAATGCGTTTCAGGCAGCATAATTAGCGGTGAAATGGAAAAGAATGATGCTGGCTAACTCCACGTTTAATGCAATATTATCCGACACTTCGGAGAGAAATTATTTAACCAGGATGAAAGGAAACATACAACTTTTGGCCAATAGATAAAGTACGTGTATAAGAGGGCAGTATAGCTTAATGGTTCAGACAGTGGATTAAGACATGCAAGGTCCGCGGTTCCATCCCCGGTGCGGCCACAATAAAGTTGAATAGTTTCTTTACGCCAATGGTTTTATTTTGAGTGCATATTTATAACCGAATGACTTCTCAAGCGTAAATTGTGCCTCCCGCTGTAAAATCTATTGAAATTAATTAATCTCTGCTCTCCATACAGGACTGGAGCATATTATTACACTGTGCAAGCAAGAAGTAATTTTTGTTTCATTCTACATTGTCTGATGTGGCAGAAACTTCACACATGTTCATTTTTGGAGTGTAATCTCATCCATATACCAAGAAAGGCTCAATGGCATAGCGCCACCATCTGGCAACAGGAAGTGGCTTTAATTTTACTTGACATCTTCCAATTTGGCTGAAAATGGACAAATATGTTAATTATTGGAGTGTAATCAAATCCATGAACCATACACGGCTCAATATTATAGCGCCACCATCTGGCAACAGGAAGTGGCTTAAATTTTACTTGACATCTTCCAATTTGGCTGAAAATGTACAAATATGTTAATTATTGGAGTGAAATCAAATCCATAAACCATACACGGCTCAATATTATAGCGCCACCATCTGGCAATAGGAAGTGAGGCTTATATCATTGATGCATTCCAATAGCAGCAGAAACATCTTCATTGATCAAAGGGGAATTCCTGTGCACACTATACGTTGTCCAGGAAGGTGATTATTTCCAAAGTGTGTACATATTGTGAAACATGTCATTGGCACAACTATGCCACCAAGGCGGTTGCGCCCATGGTGCTTGGGCCCGTTCATTGCTGCTTGCAGCTATATTTAGGGCCCAAGCACCGTAGGGTGCGAAGGACCCTATTGTTATTGGAAGGATTATTATTATTATTAGGGCCCAAGCACCGTAGGGTGCGAAGGACCCTATTGTTATTGGAAGGATTATTATTATTATTATTATTATTCTTTTTTTTTCAATGTTTTGTGCATTTTTGAGGTGCTTGCCATGGATGAAAACTCACGGAATTTTGCACACACATCAGAAGTGGTGGCTGTCAGGACCGCTCAGATGCTCAGACCTGGGCGTCGCTGAGGAACTCCACAGCGCCCCCTATCGCATTGTCATCTATTGTGGGCAGGCACTTTGAGCTACCTTCACAAAATTTAGTACGCATATAGCACTCCTCGGCCTAAACACATTTCTAATTCGCATCTAATCAAATATACAAACAGGAAGTCAGCCATTTTGGATTTTGTGCGTTTTACACGTACTGCACTTTTAAGTACTCCTCCTAGGGGGTTCATCACATTCACACCACCTGTGGTCAGAATGGTCTGAGGATATTCATGATGCTAAATTGCCAGGATATTTTTGATAGCTCAAACGGGACGGTCCTAGGGAGGCGTAGAATTTTTATGTCACGCGGCGCCAACAGGAAGTGGCCGTAATTTCATGGTCTACATTGTCTGATCTGGCTGATATTTTAGAAATACGTTTATTGTTGGAGTATAATCACATCCATATCCCAAGAACGGGTCAATGTTATAGCGCCACCATCTGGCAACAGGAAGTGAGGTCTTTATCATATTTGTATGCCTTCCTGCTAGGGCATTCATCACATTCACACGAAATGTGGTCAGCATGATCTTAGGATAGTCATGACCATAAGCTGTGAAGGGATTTTTGATATCTCAAACGGTATGGAAATGGCGAGTCGTACAGTACACATATTGCGTGCAAAAAAATGATTTTTTTTTCGACATCGTCCGATCTGGCTGATATTTTATAAATATGTTCACTGTTGGAGTACAATATTAAATATATACATATCAATCGGGGCGTGGCTAGACAGCGCCCCCTATAATTATTATTCTCTTTTTTTTCAATGTATTTTGCATTTTTGAGGTGCTTGCCATGGATGGAAACTCATGGAATTTTGCACACACATGAGAAGTGTTGGCTGTCAGGATGTGTCAGATGCTCAGACCTGGGCGTGGCCGAGGGACTCCACAGCGCCCCCTAATGCTTTGTCTTCTATTGTGGACAGGCACTTTGAGCTACCTTCACCTAATTTGGTATGCATGTGGGCCTCCTCTGGACAAACACATTTCTAATTCGCATCGAATCAAATATGTAAACAGGAAGTCAGCCATTTTGAATTTTGTGCATTTTAAACGTACTACACTTTTAAGTACTCCTCCTAGGAGGTTCATTGCATTCACACGAAATGTGGTCAAAGTGGTCTCAGGATAGTCATGATACTAATTCCACAGGATATTTTTGATATCTCAAACGGTATGGTCATGGCGAGGCGTACAATTTTCATGTCACGCCGCGCCAACAGGAAGTTGCCATAAATTCATGGTCTACATTGTCTGATCTGGCTGATATTTTACAAATATGTTCACTGTTAGAGTGTAATCACATCCAAATACCAAGAAGAAATCAATGTTATAGCGCCACCATCTGGCAATGGAAGTGAGGTTTTTATCATGTTTGTATGCGTTCCTGCTAAGGTATTCATCACATTCACACCAAATGTAGTCATCATGATCTTAGAATAGTTCCGACCCTAAATGACGAAAGGATTTTTGATATCTCAAACGGTTTGGCAATGGCGAGGCGTATAATACACACGTTACGCCCAAAAACAGGAAGTGGGCTTAATTCCGTTCTACATCATCTGATCGGGCTGATATTTTACAAATATATTCACTTTTGGAGTGCAATCACATCCATATCCACATTCATCTGGGCGTGGCAACACAGCGCCCCCTATGGCTTTTTTATAATATTGTGGACATATACTTTCAGGTAAATGCACCACGTCTGGTAGGCATAAGGGTCTCCTCAAGACACACACATTTTTCATTTGCATCCCTTAACTTTTCCCAACAGGAAGTGAGCTATTTTGGATTTTGTGTGTTTTTAAGTGTTTTTTCACGTACCAAACTTTGAAATACTCTTCCTAGGGGGTTCATCACATTCACACAAAATGTGGTCAGCATGATATTATAGCCCTGACACACAACTATGAACTGATTTTTAATATCTTGGAATGGTATGGCTATGGTCAGCCTTAAAATTAACTTGAAATGCTGCCCAAACAGTTCATGTTTTAATACAATTATGTATTAAATAATTTCATAAAGGTATTAAATTCTACATTGCCTGATTTTGAGGCTACAACTTTTCACATATGTTCATTGTTGGAGTGTCATCACATCCATTAAGCAATAATAGTTCACTATTTTCGCTGGAGACTCATTATATCCAGTCTTAAAACTTCAACGCAAGTCGCAAATGACTCTCCCATTTCTAATACGCGACTGCCATCTACTGGCAAAAGTTGGTATTGCATATATCTTGCAATGACGTTCAATGTTATTTGGTTTAAAAAAAACCGTGTTGTAGCATTTTAAGGACTCAATACAAAACAGCTGTTCGGAAAGTTAGCTTGAAAATCAAGAAGCCTTATTAAGGAATTCGAGCCGTTTCTATTTGACTTCATTCGGTTGAAGTGAATGCCGTAACCCAATTAAATGTAATTCGCGTCGGAATACACATAATAGCCTACACTGTCAAGGTGAAATAAAAATATATAGAGGTTTAAATCGATCCTATATTGGGACATTTTTTATGATGGCTGGTGCAACGGGCATTTTCGGTACCGTTGACCATAATCGAATGCTAGCATTTATATCATTACACTGACCAAGTCCTGTTAAAAAGCACATCACCTTTGTGGAAACAGTGAAGTTGTCTACACAATCTATTCTACTCACAGACTAACTGCGTCGCTGTAACTTCCCCCCATTTCTGATACGGGGATTCCATTTATTGGCAGAAAGTGGAACTTTTATATTTTTCTTCCTTCAAGTGATTTTTCAACGATAGGTTTTTGTTTTTTTTCTAGCGAGCCAGTAGGCATAACGATGTATGATTTACAGCTGCAGCCTACGTGACAAAATGTATTGACAACACCCAGCCCGACGTTTCTTTGCATCTATTTTCATTTTTGAATAGAATATCTGAAATAAATATTAAAGACATTTAATGACTGTCTTTAACTGGCAGGAGAGTAGCATATATTTAAAAGAGTCAAAAGTCAAAAAGAAACGTTAACGTTTGAGATGGCTGTGGTCCAACTCTGTGTTAACATGAGACCGTTATGTTCAACAAAGGTATGGCATGCAGGTCGTTGCGAGATGACGCGCATTGGCTAACAGCAGCCAGCCTGTCCACTGTCTGTGTGAGTCAAAAAAACAGGTCAGCTACGTTTGTTTACATGAATCGAAAACTTTCAGTTAAATCGCCAGATATTTTAGTTTATTTTGCTTGTCATTAAACACGAATTAAGAGAACATACAATTTCGCTAGGAATTTTTGACTTAATATGAAAATACCGGATTGAGGGCAGAGACTTGGCATCTCCTTTAGATTTGGCTGAACAAATGCGTTTCAGGCAGCATAATTACCGGTGAAATGGAAAAGAATGATGCTGGCTAACTCGACGTTTAATGCAATATTATCCGACACTTCGGAGAGAAATGATTTAACCAGGATTAAAGGAAACATACAACTTTTGGCCAATAGATAACGCACGTGTATAAGAGGGCAGCATAGCTTAATGGTTCAGACAGTGGATTAAGACATGCAAGGTCCGCGGTTCCATCCCCGGTGCGGCCACAATAAAGATGAATAGTTTCTTTACGCCAATGGTTCTATTTTGAGTGCATATTTATAACCGAATGACTTCTCAAGCGTAAATTGTGCCTCCCGCTGTAAAATCTATTGAAATTAATTAATCTCTGCTCTCCATACAGGACTGGAGCATATTATTACACTGTGCAAGCAAGAAGTAATTTTTGTTTCATTCTACATTGTCTGATGTGGCAGAAACTTCACACATGTTCATTTTTGGAGTGTAATCTCATCCATATACCAAGAAAGGCTCAATGGCATAGCGCCACCATCTGGCAACAGGAAGTGGCTTTAATTTTACTTGACATCTTCCAATTTGGCTGAAAATGGACAAATATGTTAATTATTGGAGTGTAATCAAATCCATGAACCATACACGGCTCAATATTATACCACCACCATCTGGCAACAGGAAGTGGCTTAAATTTTACTTGACATCTTCCAATTTGGCTGAAAATATACAAATATGTTAATTATTGGAGTGAAATCAAATCCATAAACCATACACGGCTCAATATTATAGCGCCACCATCTGGCAATAGGAAGTGAGGCTTATATCATTGATGCATTCCAATAGCAGCAGAAACATCTTCATTGATCAAAGGGGAATTCCTGTGCACACTATACGTTGTCCAGGAAGGTGATTATTTCCAAAGTGTGTACATATTGTGAAACATGTCATTGGCACAACTATGCCACCAAGGCGGTTGCGCCCATGGTGCTTGGGCCCGTTCATTGCTGCTTGCAGCTATATTTAGGGCCCAAGCACCGTAGGGTGCGAAGGACCCTATTGTTATTGTAAAGATTATTATTATTATTATTAGGGCCCAAGCACCGTAGGGTGCGAAGGACCCTATTGTTATTGGAAGGATTATTATTATTAGGGCCCAAGCACCGTAGGGTGCGAAGGACCCTATTGTTATTGGAAGGATTATTATTATTATTATTATTATTATTATTATTATTATTATTATTCTTTTTTCTATATGCAAATGGGCCTTTTTGAGGTGCTTGCCATGCATAAAAAGTCTGGGAATTTTGCACACACATCAGAAATGAGGACCTTCAGGATTGATTAGATGCTCAAAGCTGGGCGTGGCCGAGAGACTCCACAGCGCCCCCTATCGCATTGTCATCTATTGTGGGCAGGCACTTTGAGCTACCTTCACAAAATTTAGTACGCATATAGCACTCCTCGGACCAAAAACATTTATAATTTGCATCTAATCAAATATATAAACAGGAAGTCAGCAATTTTGGATTTTGTGCGTTTTACATGTACTGCACTTTTAAGTACTCCTCCTAGGGGGTTCATCACATTCACACCACCTGTGGTTAGAATGGTCTCAGGCTATTCATGATGCTAAATTGCCAGGATATTTTTGATAGCTCAAACGGGACGGTCCTGGGGAGGCGTAGAATTTTTATGTCACGCCGCGCCAACAGGAAGTGGCCGTAATTTCATGGTCTACATTGTCTGATCTGGCTGATATTTTAGAAATACGTTTATTGTTGGAGTATAATCACATCCATATCCCAAGAACGGGTCAATGTTATAGCGCCACCATCTGGCAACAGGAAGTGAGGTCTTTATCATATTTGTATGCCTTCCTGCTAGGGCATTCATCACATTCACACGAAATGTGGTCCGCATGATCTTAGGATAGTCATGACCATAAGCTGTGAAGGGATTTTTGATATCTCAAACGGTATGGAAATGGCGAGTCGTACAGTACACATAATGCGTGCAAAAAAATGACTTTTTTTTTGACATCGTCCGATCTGGCTGATATTTTACAAATATGTTCACTGTTGGAGTACAATATGAAATATATACATATCAATCGGGGCGTGGCTACACAGCGCCCCCTATAATTATTATTCTCTTTTTTTTCAATGTATTTTGCATTTTTGAGGTGCTTGCCATGGATGAAAACTCACGGAATTTTGCACACACATGAGAAGTGTTGGCTGTCAGGATGTATCAGATGCTCAGACCTGGGCGTGGCCGAGGGACTCCACAGCGCCCCCTAATGCTTTGTCTTCTATTGTGGACAGGCACTTTTAGCTACCTTCACCTAATTTGGTAGGCATGTGGGCCTCCTCTGGACAAACACATTTCTCATTCGCATCGACTCAAATATGTGAACAGGAAGTCAGCCATTTTGAATTTTGTGCATTTTACACGTACTACACTTTTAAGTACTCCTCCTAGGGGGTTCATTGCATTCACAGGAAATGTGGTCAAAGTGGTCTCAGGATAGTCATGATACTAATTCCAAAGGATATTTTTGATATCTCAAACGGTATGGTCATGGCGAGGCGTAAAATTTTCATGTCACGCCGCGCCAACAGGAAGTAGCCATAAATTCATGGTCTACATTGTCTGATCTGGCTGATATTTTACAAATATGTTCACTGTTAGAGTGTAATCACATCCATATACCAAGAAGAAATCAATGTTATAGCGCCACCATCTGGCAACGGAAGTGAGGTTTTTATCATGTTTGTATGCGTTCCTGCTAGGGTATTCATCACATTCACAACAAATGTAGTCATCATGATCTTAGAATAGTCCTGACCCTAAATGACGAAAGGATTTTTGATATCTCAAACGGTTTGGCAATGGCGAGGCGTATAATACACATGTTACGCCCAAAAACAGGAAGTGGGCTTAATTCCGTTCTACATCATCTGATCGGGCTGATATTTTACAAATATATTCACTTTTGGAGTGCAATCACATCCATATCCACATTCATCTGGGCGTGGCTACACAGCGCCCCCTATGGCTTTTTTCTAATATTGTGGACATATACTTTCACGTAAATGCACCACGTCTGGTTGGCATAAGGGTCTCCTCAAGACACACACATTTCTCATTTGCATCCCTTAACTTTTCCCAACAGGAAGTGAGCTATTTTGGATTTTGTGTGTTTTTAAGTGTTTTTTCACGTACCAAACTTTGAAATACTCTTCCTAGGGGGTTCATCACATTCACACAAAATGTGGTCAGCATGATATTATAGCCCTGACACACAACTATGAACTGATTTTTAATATCTTGGAATGGTATGGCTATGGTCAGCCTTAAAATTAACTTGTAATGCTGCCCAAACAGTTCATGTTTTAATACAATTATGTATTAAATCATTTCAAAAAGGTATTAAATTCTACATTGCCTGATTTTGAGGCTACAACTTTTCATATATGTTCATTGTTGGAGTGTCATCACATCCATTAAGCAATAATAGTTCACTATTTTCGCTGGAGACTCATTATATCCAGTCTTAAAACTTCAAGGCAAGTCGCAAATGACTCTCCCATTTCTAATACGCGACTGCCATCTACTGGCAAAACTTGGTATTGTTTCTCAAGTGATTTCTCAAATACAAGTTTTGTTTCTTTTTGCGAGCCAGTAACCATAACGATGTATGAGTAACAGCGGCAGCCTACGTGACAAAATGTACTGACAACACCCAGCCCACAGCAACGTTTTTTCTCATCCACCTTAATTATATGGATTGAATAACTAAAATAAAAGACAGGCTTTTACTGGCAGGAAAGTATCATATATTTCAAAGATTAACACATATAATGCATATCTTGCAATGACGTTCAATGTTATTTGGTTTATAAAAAACCGTGTTGTAGCATTTTAAGGACTCAATACAAAACAGCTGTTCGGAAAGTTAGCTTGAAAACCAAGAAGCCTTATTAAGGATTTCGAGCCGTTTCTATTTCACTTCATTCGATTGAAGTGAATGCCGTAACCCAATTAAATGTAATTCGCGTCGGAATACACATAATAGCCTACACTGTCAACGTGAAATAAAAATATATAGAGGTTTAAATCGATCCTATATTGGGACATTTGTTATGATGGCTGGTGCAACGGGCATTTTCGGTACCGTTGACCATAATCGAATGCTAGCATTTATATCATTACACTGACCAAGTCCTGTTAAAAAGCTCATTTTTGGTTCCTTTGTGGAAACAGTGAAGTTGTCTACACAATCTATTCTACTCACAGACTAACTGCGTCGCTGTAACTGCCCCCCATTTCTGATAGGGGGATTCCATTTATTGGCAGAAAGTGGAACTTTTATATTTTTCTTCCTTCAACTGATTTTTCAACGATAGGTTTTTTTTTTTTTTCTAGCAAGCCAGTAGGCATAACGATGTATGATTTACAGCTGCAGCCTACGTGACAAAATGTATTGACAACACCCAGCCCGACGTTTCTTTGCATCTATTTTCATTATATGCATAGAATATATGAAATAAATATTAAAGACATTTAATGACTGTCTTTAACTGGCAGGAGAGTATCATATATTTAAAAGAGTAAGACATGAAGTCAAAAAGAAACGTGAGCGTTTGAGGTGGCTCTGGTCGAACTCTGTGTTAACATGAGACCGTTATGTTCAACAAAGGTATCGCATGCAGGTCGTTGCTAGATGAGAGGCATGGGCTAACAGCAGCCAGCCTGTCCACTGTCTGTGTGAGTCAAAAAACAGGTCAGCTACGTTGGTTTACAGGAATAGAAAACTTTCAGTTAAATCGCCAGCTATGTTAGTTTATTTTGCTTGTCATTAAACACGAATTAAGAGAACATACAATTTCGCTAGGAATTTTTGACTTAATATGAAAATACCGGATTGAGGGCAGAGACTTGGCATCTCCTTTAGATTTGGCTGAACAAATGCGTTTCAGGCAGCATAATTACCGGTGAAATGGAAAAGAATGATGCTGGCTAACGCGACGTTTAATGCAATATTATCAGACACTTCATAGAGAAATTATTTAACCAAGATAAAAGGAAACATACAACTTTTGGCCAATAGACGGCGTACGTGTATAAGAGGGCAGTATAGCTTAATGGTTCACGCAGTGGAGTAAGACATGCACGGTCCGCGGTTCCATCCCCGGTGCGGCCACAATAAAGTTGAATAGTTTCTTTAAGCCAATGGTTTTATTTTGAGCGCATATTTATAACCAAATGACTTCTCAAGCATAAATTGTGCCTCCCGCTGTAAAATCTATGGAAATTAATTAATCTCTGCTCTCCATACAGGACTGGAGCATGTTATCACAATGTGCAAGCAAGAAGTTATTTTTGTTTCATTCTACATTGTCTGATGTGGCAGAAACTTCACACATGTTCATTTTTGGAGTGTAATCTCATCCATATACCAAGAAAGGCTCAATGGCATAGCGCCACCATCTGGCAACAGGAAGTGGCTTTTATTTTACTTGACATCTTCCAATTTGGCTGAAAATGTACAAATATGTTAATTATTGGAGTGTAATTAAATCCATATACCAAAAATGGCTCAATGTTATAGCGCCACCATCTGGCAACAGGAAGTGACTTTAAATTTCCTCGACATCTTCCAATTTGGCTGAAAATGTACAAATATGTTAATTATTGGAGTGTAATCAAATCCATGAACCATACACGGCTCAATATTATAGCGCCACCAACTGGCAATTGGAAGTGAGGCTTATATCATTGATGCATTCCAATAGCAGCAGCAACATCTTCATTGAGCAAAGGGCAATTCCTGTGCACACTATACGTTGTCCAGGAAGCTGATTATTTCCAAAGTGTGTGCATATTGTGAAACATGTCATTGGCACAACTATGCCACCAAGGCGGTGGCGCCCATGGTGCTTGGGCCCGTTCATTGCTGCTTGCAGCTATATTTAGGGCCCAAGCACCGTAGGGTGCGAAGGACCCTATTGTTATTGGAAGGATTATTATTATTATTATTATTATTATTATTATTATTATTCTTTTTCTTCAGGCAAATGGGCTTTTTTGAGGGCCTTGCCATGCGTAAAAAGTCTTGACATTTTGCACACACATCAGAAGTGGTTGCTGTCAGGAGCTCTCAGATGCTCAGACCTGGGCGTGGCCGAGGGACTCCACAGCGCCCCCTATCGCATTGTCTTCTATTGTGGGCAGGCACTTTGAGCTACCTGCACCTAATTTGGTGGCCATATAGCGCTCCTCGGTCCAAACACATTTCTCATTCAGATCTAATCAAATATCCAAACAGGAAGTCAGCCATTTTGGATTTTCTGAGTTTTACACGTACTACACTTTTAAGTACTCCTCCTAGGGGGTTCATCGCATTCACACCACCTGTGGTCAGAATGGTCTCAGGATAGTCATGGTGCTAAATTGCCAGGATATTTTTGATAGCTCAAACGGGACGGTCATGGGGAGGAGTACAATTTTTATGTCACGCCGCGCCAACAGGAAGTGGCCATAATTTCATGGTCTACATTGTCTGATCTGGCTGATATTTTAGAACTTTGTTTATTGTTGGACTACAATCACATCTATATCCCAAGAACAGGTCAATGTTATAGCGCCACCATCTGGCAACAGGAAGTGTGGTCTTTAACATATTTGTATGCATTCCTGCTAGTGCATTCAGCACATTCACACCAAATGCGGACAGCATGATCTTAAGATAGTCCTTACACTAAGTTGTGAAGGGATTTTTGATATCTCAAACGGTATGGAAATGGCGAGTCGTACAGTACACATATTGCGTGCAAAAAAATGACTTTTTTTTCGACATCGTCCGATCTGGCTGATATTTTACAAATATGTTCACTGTAGCACTACAATATCAGATATATACATATCAATCGGGGCGTGGCTAGACAGCGCCCCCTATAATTATTATTCTCTTTTTTTTCAATGTATTTTGCATTTTTGAGGTGCTTGCCATGGATGGAAACTCACAGAATTTTGCACACACATGAGAAGTGTTGGCTGTCAGGATGTATCAGATGCTCAGACCTGGGCGTGGCCAAGGGACTCCACAGCGCCCCCTAATGCTTTGTCTTCTATTGTGGACAGGCACTTTGAGCTACCTTCACCTTATTTCGTACGCATGTGGGGCTCCTCTGGACAAACACATTTCTCATTCGCATCGAATCAAATATGTAAACAGGAAGTCAGCCATTTTGAATTTTGTGCATTTTACACGTACTACACTTTTAAGTACTCCTCCTAGGGGGTTCATTGCATTCACACGAAATGTGGTCAAAGTGGTCTCAGGATAGTCATGATACTAATTCCACAGGATATTTTTGATATCTCAAACGGTATGGTCATGGCGAGGCGTACAATTTTCATGTCACGCCGCGCCAACAGGAAGTTGCCATAAATTCATGGTCAACATTGTCTGATCTGGCTGATATTTTACAAATATGTTCACTGTTAGAGTGTAATCACATCCAAATACCAAGAAGAAATCAATGTTATAGCGCCACCATCTGGCAACGGACGTGAGGTTTTTATCATGTTTGTATGCGTTCCTGCTAAGGTATTCATCACATTCACACCAAATGTAGTCATCGTGATCTTAGAATAGTTCCGACCCTAAATGACGAAAGGATTTTTGATATCTCAAACGGTTTGGCAATGGCGAGGCGTATAATATACACGTTACGCCCAAAAACAGGAAGTGGGCTTAATTCCGTTCTACATCATCTGATCGGGCTGATATTTTACAAATATATTCACTTTTGGAGTGCAATCACATCCATATCCACATTCATCTGGGCGTGGCTACACAGCGCCCCCTATGGCTTTTTTCTAATATTGTGGACATATACTTTCACGTAAATGCACCACGTCTGGTAGGCATAAGGGTCTCCTCAAGACACACACATTTCTCATTTGCATCCCTTAAGTTTTCCCAACAGGAAGTGAGCTATTTTGGATTTTGTGTGTTTTTAAGTGTTTTTTCACGTACCAAACTTTGAAATACTCTTCCTAGGGGGTTCATCACATTCACACAAAATGTGGTCAGCATGATATTATAGCCCTGACACACAACTATGAACTGATTTTTAATATCTTGGAATGGTATGGCTATGGTCAGCCTTAAAATTAACTTGAAATGCTGCCCAAACAGTTCATGTTTTAATACAATTATGTATTAAATAATTTCATAAAGGTATTAAATTCTACATTGCCTGATTTTGAGGCTACAACTTTTCACATATGTTCATTGTTGGAGTGTCATCACGTCCATTAAGCAATAATAGTTCACTATTTTCGCTGGAGACTCATTATATCCAGTCTTAAAACTTCAACGCAAGTCGCAAATGACTCTCCCATTTCTAATACGCGACTGCCATCTACTGGCAAAAGTTGGTATTGCATATATCTTGCAATGACGTTCAATGTTATTTGGTTTAAAAAAAACCGTGTTGTAGCATTTTAAGGACTCAATACAAAACAGCTGTTCGGAAAGTTAGCTTGAAAATCAAGAAGCCTTATTAAGGAATTCGAGCCGTTTCTATTTGACTTCATTCGGTTGAAGTGAATGCCGTAACCCAATTAAATGTAATTCGCGTCGGAATACACATAATAGCCTACACTGTCAACGTGAAATAAAAATATATAGAGGTTTAAATCGATCCTATATTGGGACATTTGTTATGATGGCTGGTGCAACGGGCATTTTCGGTACCGTTGACCATAATCGAATGCTAGCATTTATATCATTACACTGACCAAGTCCTGTTAAAAAGCACATCACCTTTGTGGAAACAGTGAAGTTGTCTACACAATCTATTCTACTCACAGACTAACTGCGTCGCTGTAACTTCCCCCATTTCTGATACGGGGATTCCATTCATTGGCAAAAAATGGTACTTTCATTTTTTTCTTCCTTCAAGTGATTTTTCAACGATAGGTTTTTTTATTTTCATAGCGTGCCAGTATGCATAACGATGTATGATTTACAGCTGCAGCCTACGTGACAAAATGTAATGACAACACCCAGCCCGACGTTTCTTTGCATCTATTTTCATTATATGAATTGAATAACTAAAATAAATATTAAACACATTTAAAGACTTAAAGACAGGCTTTAACTGGCACGAAAGTATCATATATTTAAAACATGAACACATGAAGTCAAAAAGAAACGTCAGCCTTTGAGGTGTCTCTGCTCGAACGCTGTGTTAACATGAGACCGTTATGTTCAACAAAGGTATCGCATGCAGGTCGTTGCCAGATGACACGCACGGGGTAACAGCAGCCAACCTGTCCACTGTTTGTGTGAGTCAAAAAACAGGTCAACTACGTTGGTTTACATGAATATAAAACTTTGAGTTAAATCGCCAGCTATGTTAGTTTATTAGATTGTCATTAAACACGAATTAAGAGAAGATACAATTTCGCTAGGAATGGTAACTTAATATGAAAATACTGTATTGAGGGCAGAGAGTTGGCATCTCTTTTAGATTTGGCTGAACAAATGCGTTTCAGGCAGCATAATTACCGGTGAAATGGAAAAGAATGATGCTGGCTAACTAGACGTTTCATGCAATATTATCCGACACTTCGGAGAGAAATTATTTTACCAAGATAAAAGGAAACATACAACTTTTGGCCAATAGATGGCACCCGTGTATCAGCGTGCAGTGCAGCGTAATGGTTCGGGCGGTGGATTAAGGCACGCAAATTCAGCGGTTCCATCCCCGGTGCAGCCACAATAAAATTGAACAGTTTCTTGAAGGTAATGGTTTTATTTTGAGTACATATCTATAGCCTAATGACTTTTCAAGCATAAATTGTGCCTCCCCGTGTAAAAACTATGGAAATTAATTAATCTCTGCTCTCCATACAGGACTGTAGCATGTTCTCACAATGTTCAAGCTAGAAGTTATTTTTGTTTCATTCTACATTGTCTCATGTGGCTGAAACTTCACTCATGTTCATTTTTGGAATGTAATCTCATCCATATCCCAATAAAGGCTCAATGGCATAGCACCACCTCCTGGGAACAGGAAGTGTGGCT
The DNA here is from genome assembly GCF_963514075.1 of Conger conger. Classification (NCBI taxonomy): domain Eukaryota; kingdom Metazoa; phylum Chordata; class Actinopteri; order Anguilliformes; family Congridae; genus Conger; species Conger conger. The sequence goes on from NC_083761.1 coordinate 33,295,289, forward strand.
TCATTTCATTTCACATCGTCTGATTTTGCTGACGCTTTAGAGCAGGGGTCACCAACCTTTTTGAAACTGAGAGCTACTTCATGGGTACTGAGTCATACTAAGCGCTACCAGTTTCTTTTGTCACGTGCACAATACTGACCTTTGAACTAGAGTAGGTCAGAGTTCACCTAAACTTTTCAACTTCATGGATAGTAAACATATTTTTAAGATATTGTCATTTTTAAATCTATATAAATGCAAGTGTGATTAAAAATAAATAGCAACAGAATAAAATTAAATTTTAGATGCAGCTCACTAGTGAGTTGTGCTATTTTTAGAACAGGCCTGCGGGCGACTCATGTGGTCCTTGGGGGCGACCTGGTGCCCGCGGGCACCGTGTTGGTGACCCCTGCTTTAGAGATATGTTCCATGTTGGATTATAATCACATCCATGTTCCAATAAATGCTCAATGTCACATCGCCACCTGCTGGCAACAGGAAGCGGCCTTAATTTCACTCAACATCTTCTGATGTGGCTTAGAATTTAGAAATAGGTTTATTATTGGAGTGTAATCAAATTCAAAAACCATACATGGTTCAATATTATAGCGCCAGCATCTGGCAACAGGAAGTGAGGCTTATATCATTGATGCATTCCAATAGCAGCACCAACATCTTCATTGATCAAAGGGGAATTCCTGTGCACACTATACGTTGTCCAGGAAGGTGATTATTTCCAAAGTGTGTACATGTTGTGAAACATGTCACTGGCACAACTATGCCACCAAGGCGGATGCGCCCATGGTGCTTGGGCCCGTTCATTGCTGCTTGCAGCTATATTTATTATTATTATTCTTTTTTTTTCAATGTTTTGTGCATTTTTGAGGTGCTTGCCATCGATGAAAACTCACGGAATTTTGCACACACATCAGAAGTGGTGGCTGTCAGGATAGCTCAGATGCTCAGACCTGGGCGTCGCTGAGGAACTCCACAGCGCCCCCTATCGCATTGTCATCTATTGTGGGCAGGCACTTTGAGCTACCTTCACAAAATTTAGTACCCATATAGTACTCCTCGGCTTAAACACATTTCTAATTCGCATCTAATCAAATATACAAACAGGAAGTCAGCCATTTTGGATTTTGTGCGTTTTACACGTACTACACTTTTACGTACTCCTCCTAGGGGGTTCATCACATTCACACCACCTGTGGTCAGAATGGTCTCAGGATATTCATGATGCTAAATTGCCAGGATATTTTTGATAGCTGAAACGGGACGGTCCTAGGGAGGCGTAGAATTTTTATGTCACGCGGCGCCAACAGGAAGTGGCCGTAATTTCATGGTCTACATTGTCTGATCTGACTGATATTTTAGAAATACGTTTATTGTTGGAGTATAATCACATCCATATCCCAAGAACGGGTCAATGTTATAGCGCCACCATCTGGCAACAGGAAGTGAGGTCTTTATCATATTTGTATGCCTTCCTGCTAGGGCATTCATCACATTCACACGAAATGTGGTCAGCATGATCTTAGGATAGTCATGACCATAAGCTGTGAAGGGATTTTTGATATCTCAAACGGTATGGAAATGGCGAGTCGTACAGTACACATATTGCGTGCAAAAAAATGATTTTTTTTTCGACATCGTCCGATCTGGCTGATATTTTATAAATATGTTCACTGTTGGAGTACAATATTAAATATATACATATCAATCGGGGCGTGGCTAGACAGCGCCCCCTATAATTATTATTCTCTTTTTTTTCAATGTATTGTGCATTTTTGAGGTTCTTGCCATGGATGGAAACTCATGGAATTTTGCACACAGATGAGAAGTGTTGGCTGTCAGGATGTATCAGATGCTCAGACCTGGGCGTGGCCGAGGGACTCCACAGCGCCCCCTAATGCTTTGTCTTCTATTGTGGACAGGCACTTTGAGCTACCTTCACCTAATTTGGTATGCATGTGGGCCTCCTCTGGACAAACACATTTCTCATTCGCATCGAATCAAATATGTGAACAGGAAGTCAGCCATTTTGAATTTTGTGCATTTTACACGTACTACACTTTTAAGTACTCCTCCTAGGGGGTTCATTGCATTCACACGAAATGTGGTCAAAGTGGTCTCAGGATAGTCATGATACTAATTCCAAAGGATATTTTTGATATCTCAAACAGTATGGTCATGGCGAGGCGTACAATTTTCATGTCACGCTGCGCCAACAGGAAGTAGCCATAAATTCATGGTCTCCATTGTCTGATCTGGCTGATATTTTACAAATATGTTCACTGTTAGAGTGTAATCACATCCAAATACCAAGAAGAAATCAATGTTATAGCGCCACCATCTGGCAACGGAAGTGAGGTTTTTATCATGTTTGTATGCGTTCCTGCTAGGGTATTCATCACATTCACACCAAATGTAGTCATCATGATCTTAGAATAGTCCTGACCCCAAATGACGAAAGGATTTTTGATATCTCAAACGGTTTGGCAATGGCGAGGCGTATAATACACACGTTATGCCCAAAAACAGGAAGTGGGCTTAATTCCGTTCTACATCATCTGATCAGGCTGATATTTTACAAATATATTCACTTTTGGAGTGCAATCACATCCATATCCACATTCATCTGGGCGTGGCTACACAGCGCCCCCTATGGCTTTTTTCTAATATTGTGGACATATACTTTCACGTAAATGCACCACGTCTGGTAGCCATAAGGGTCTCCTCAAGACACACACATTTCTCATTTGCATCCCTTAACTTTTCCCAACAGGAAGTGAGCTATTTCGGATTTTTTGTGTTTTTAAGTGTTTTTTCACGTACCAAACTTTGAAATACTCTTCCTAGGGGGTTCATCACATTCACACAAAATGTGGTCAGCATGATATTATAGCCCTGACACACAACTATGAACTGATTTTTCATATCTTGGAATGGTATGGCTATGGTCAGCCTTAAAATTAACTTGTAATGCTGCCCAAATAGGAAAATTATATATTAAATAATTTCAAAAAGGTATTAAATTCTACATTGCCTGATTTTGAGGCTACATCTTTTCACATATGTTCATTGTTGGAGTGTCATCACATCCATTAAGCAATAATAGTTTACTATTTTCGCTGGAGACTCATTATCTCCAGTCTTAAAACTTCAACTCAAGTCGCAACTGACTCTCCCATTTCTAATACGCGACTGCCATCTAGTGGCAAAGGTTAGTATTCTTTCTAATTTTCGGTATTGTTTCTCTTTTTCTTGGATAAAGTGATTTCTCAACGACAAGTTTTGTTTCTTTTTGCGAGCCAGTAACCATAACGATGTATGAGTAACAGCGGCAGCCTACGTGACAAAATGTACTGAAAACACCCAGCCCACAGCAACGTTTTTTCTCATCTATCTTAATTAACTCGATTGAATAACTAAAATAAAAAACAGGCTTTTACTGGCAGGAAAGTATCATATATTTAAAAGATTAACACATATAATGCATATATTGCTTTAACGTTCAATGTTATTTGGATTTAAAAAAAAACGTATTGTAGCATTTTAAGGACTCAATACAAAACAGCTGTTCGTTAAGTTGGCTTGAAAACCAAGAAGCCTTATTAAGGAATTCGAGCCGTTTCTATTTGACTTCATTCGATTGAAGTGAATGCCGTAAGCCAATTAAATGTAATTCGCGTCGGAATACACATAATAGCCTACACTGTCAACGTGAAATAAAAATATATAGAGGTTTAAATCGATCCTGTATTGGGACATTTGTTATGATGGCTGGTGCAACGGGCATTTTCGGTACCGTTGACCATAATCGAATGCTAGCATTTATATCATTACACTGACCAAGTCCTGTTAAAAAGCACATTTTTGGTTCCTTTGTGGAAACAGTGAAGTTGTCTACACAATCTGTTCTACTCACAGACTAACTGCGTCGCTGTAACTTCCCCCCATTTCTGATACGGCGATTCAATTTATTGGCAGAAAGTGGTACTTTCATTTTTTTCTTCCTTCAAGTGATTTTTCAACGATAGGTTTTTGTTTTTTTCTAGCGAGCCAGTAGGCATAACGATGTATGATTTACAGCTGCAGCCTACGTGACAAAATGTATTGACAACACCCAGCCCGACGTTTCTTTGCATCTATTTTCATTACATGAATTGAATAACTAAAATAAATATTAAAGACATTTAAAGACTTAAAGACAGGCTTTAACTGGCAGGAGAGTATCATATTTTTAAAAGATTAACACATGAAGTCAAAAAGAAACTTTAGCGTCTGAGGTGGCTCTGCTCGAACGCTGTGTTAACATGAGACCGTTTTGTTCAACAAAGGTATCACATGCAGGTCGTTGCGAGATGACACGCACGGGCTAACAGCAGCCAGCCAGTCCACTGTCTGTGTGAGTCAAAAAACAGGTCAGCTACGTTGGTTTACATGAATAGAAAACTTTCAGTTAAATCGCCAGCTATGTTAGTTTATTAGGCTTGTCATTAAACACGAATTAAGAGAACATACAATTTCGCTAGGAATGGTAAATTAATATGAAAATACTGTATTGAGGGCAGAGAGTTGGCATCTCTTTTAGATTTGGCTGAACAAATGCGTTTCAGGCAGCATAATTACCAGTGAAATGGAAAAGAATGATGCTGGTTAACTAGACGTTTCGTGCAATATTATCCGACACTTCGTAGAGAAATTATTAAACCAAGATAAAAGGAGACATTTGGCCAATAGATGGCACCCGTGTATAAGCGGGCAGTATAGCGTAATGGTTAGGGCGGTGGATTAAGGCACGCAAACTCAGCCGTTCGATCCCCGCTGCAGCCACAATGAATTTGAATAGTTTCTTGAAGCCAATTGTTTTCATTTTGAGTGCATGTTTATGGCCTAATGACTTTTCAAGCATAAATTGTGCCTCCCCGTGTAAAAACTATGGAAATTAATTAATCTCTGCTCTCCATACAGGACTGTAGCATGTTATCACAATGTGCAAGCAAGACGTTATTTTTATTTCATTCTACATTGTCTGATGTGGCTGAAACTTCACACGTTCATTTTTGGAGTGTAATCTCATCCATTTTCCAATAAAGGCTAAATGGCAAAGCGCCACCCGCTGGCAACAGGAAGTGAGCCTTATATTGCATTCTTAAGCATTATTTTTCAATGGGTTCATGACATTCACGGTAAATGTGGTCAGCATGATGTTAGGATGGTCCTGACAAAACAGATTTTTGATTTACTGGGATGATATAGCTATGGTCAGGCACATAAAAAACACATCATGCCAGACAAACAGGAAGTGGTCATACTTAAATTCTCCAATGTCTGATGTGACTGCAACTTTACACAGATGCTCAGTGTTGGAGTGTAAACAAATCCATATTCCAAAAACGACTCAATGTTATAGCAGCATCATCTGGAAACAGGAATTGACCTTAATTTCGCTGAACATCTTCCGATGTGGCTGAAAATGTACAAATATGTTTATTTCTGGAGTGTAATCAAATTCAAAAAACATACACGGATCAATAATATAGCGCCACCATCTGGCAACAGGAAGTGAGGCTTATATCATTGATGCATTCCAATAGCAGCGCCAACATCTTCATTGATCAAATGGAAATTCCTGTGCACACTATACGTTGTCCAGGAAGGTGATTATTTCCAAAGTGTGTACATGTTGTGAAACATGTCATTGGCAGAACTATGCCACCAAGGCGGTTGCCCCCATGGGGCTTGGGCCCGTTCATTGCTGCTTGCAGCTATATTTAGGGCCCAAGCACCGTAGGGTGCGAAGGACCCTATTGTTATTGTAAAGATTATTATTATTATTATTATTATTATTATTATTATTATTATTATTCTTTCTCTTCCGTCAAATGGGCATTTTTGAGGGCCTTGCCATGGCTAAAAAGTCTTGAAATTTTGCAGACACATCAGAAGTAGTGGCCGTCAGGATCTATCAGATGCTCAGACCTGGGTGTGGCCGAGGGACTCCACAGCGCCCCCTATTGCGCTGCCCCCCCCCCCCCCCCCCGCATTGTTGTCTATTGTGGGCAGGCACTTTGAGCTACATGAACCTAATTTGGTATGCATGTGTGGCTCCTCAGTTGAAACACATTTCTCATTCGCATTGATGCAAATATGCGAACAGGAAGTGAGCTATTTTGGATTTTGTGTGTTTTACACGTACTACACTTTTACGTACTCCTCCTAGGGGGTTCATCGCATTCACACCCACTGTGGTCAGAATGGTCTCAGGATATTCATGATGCTAAATTGCCAGGATATTTTTGATAGCTCAAACGGGATGGTCATGGCGAGGCGTGCAATTTTTATGTCACGCCGCGCCAACAGGAAGTGGCCATAATTTCATGGTCAACATCGTCTGATCTGGCTGATATTTTAGAAATATGTTTAGTGTTGGAGTATAATCACATCCATATCCCAAGAACGGGTCAATGTTATAGCGCCACCATCTGGCAACAGGAAGTGAGGTCTTTATCATATTTGTATGCCTTCCTGCTAGGGCATTCATCACATTCACACGAAATGTGGTCAGCATGATATTAGGATAGTCATGACCATAAGCTGTGAAGGGATTTTTGATATCTCAAACGGTATGGAAATGGCGAGTCGTAGAGTACACATATTTCGTGCAAAAAAAAGACTTTTTTTTCGACATCGTCCGATCTGGCTGATATTTTACAAATATGTTCACTGTTGGAGTACAATATGAAATATATACATATCAATCGGAACGTGGCTAGACAGCGCCCCCTATAATTATTATTCTCTTTTTTTTCAATGTATTTTGCATTTTTGAGGTGCTTGCCATGGATGGAAACTCACGGAATTTTGCACACACATGAGAAGTGTTGGCTGTCAGGATGTATCAGATGCTCAGACCTGGGCGTGGCCGAGGGACTCCACAGCGCCCCCTAATGCTTTGTCTTCTATTGTGGACAGGCACTTTGAGCTACCTTCACCTAATTTGGTATGCATGTGGGGCTCCTCTGGACAAACACATTTCTCTTTCGCATCGAATCAAATATGTGAACAGGAAGTCAGCCATTTTGAATTTTGTGCATTTTACACGTACTACACTTTTAAGTACTCCTCCTAGGGGGTTCATTGCATTCACACGAAATGTGGTGAAATTGGTCTCAGGATAGTCATGATACTAATTCCAAAGGATATTTTTGATATCTCAAACGGTATGGTCATGGCGAGGCGTACAATTTTCATGTCACGCCGCGCCAACAGGAAGTAGCCATAAATTCATGGTCTACATTGTCTGATCTGGCTGATATTTTACAAATATGTTCACTGTTAGAGTGTAATCACATCCAAATACCAAGAAGAAATCAATGTTATAGCGCCACCATCTGGCAACGGAAGTGAGGTTTTTATCATGTTTGTATGCGTTCCTGCTAGGGTATTCATCACATTCACACCAAATGTAGTCATCATGATCTTAGAATAGTCCTGACCCTAAATGACGAAAGGATTTTTGATATCTCAAACGGTTTGGCAATGGCGAGGCGTATAATACACACGTTACGCCCAAAAACAGGAAGTGGGCTTAATTCCGTTCTACATCATCTGATCGGGCTGATATTTTACAAATATATTCACTTTTGGAGTGCAATCACATCCATATCCACATTCATCTGGGCGTGGCTACACAGCGCCCCCTATGGCTCTTTTCTAATATTGTGGACATATACTTTCACGTAAATGCACCACATCTGGTAGGCATATGGGTCTCCTCAAGACACACACATTTCTCTTTTGCATCCCTTAACTTTCCCCAACAGGAAGTGAGCTATTTTGGATTTTGTGTGTTTTTAAGTGTTTATTCACGTACCAAACTTTGAAATACTCTTCCTAGGGGGTTCATCACATTCACACAAAATGTGGTCAGCATGATATTATAGCCCTGACACACAACTTTGAACTGATTTTTAATATCTGGGAATGGTATGGCTCTGGTCAGCCTTAAAATTAACTTGTAATGCTGCCCAAACAGTTCATGTTTTAATACAATTATGTATTAAATAATTTCAAAAAGGTATTAAGTTCTACATTGCCTGATTTTGAGGCTACAACTTTTCACATATGTTCATTGTTGGAGTGTCATCACATCCATTAAGCAATAATAGTTCACTATTTTCGCTGGAGACTCATTATATCCAGTCTTAAAACTTCAACGCAAGTTTCAAATGACTCTCCCATTTCTAATACGCGACTGCCATCTACTGGCAAAAGTTGGTATTGTTTCTCTTTTTCTTGGATGAAGTGATTTCTCAATGAAAAGTTTTGTTTCTTTTTGCGAGCCAGTAACCATAACGATGTATGAGTAACAGCGGCAGCCTACGTGACAAAATGTACTGACAACACCCAGCCCACAGCAACGTTTTTTCTCATCTACCTTAATTATATGGATTGAATAACTAAAATAAAAGACAGGCTTTTACTGGCAGGAAAGTAGCATATATTTCAAAGATTAACACATATAATGCATATCTTGCAATGACGTTCAATGTTATTTGGTTTTAAAAAAACCGTGTTGTAGCATTTTAAGGACTCAATACAAAACAGCTGTTCTGAAAGTTAGCTTGAAAACCAAGAAGCCTTATTAAGGAATTCGAGCCGTTTCTATTTGACTTCATTCGATTGAAGTGAATGCCTTAACCCAATGCAATGGAATTCGCGTCGGAATACACATAATAGCCTACACTGTCAACGTGAAATAAAAATATATAGAGGTTTAAATCGATCCTATATTGGGACATTTGTTATGATGGCTGGTGCAACGGGCATTTTCGGTACCGTTGACCATAATCGAATGCTAGCATTTATATCATTACACTGACCAAGTCCTGTTAAAAAGCACATTTTTGGTTCCTTTGTGGAAACAGTGAAGTTGTCTACACAATCTATTCTACTCACAGACTAACTGCGTCGCTGTAACTTCCCCCCATTTCTGATACGGGGATTCCATTTATTGGCAGAAAGTGGAACTTTTATATTTTTCTTCCTTCAAGTGATTTTTCAACGATAGGTTTTTGTTTTTTTTCTAGCGAGCCAGTAGGCATAACGATGTATGATTTACAGCTTTACGTGACAAAATGTATTTACAACACCCAGCCCGACGTTTCTTTGCATCTATTTTCATTATATGAATAGAATATCTGAAATAAATATTAAAGACATTTAATGACTGTCTTTAACTGGCAGGAGAGTAGCATATATTTAAAAGAGTCAAAAGTCAAAAAGAAACGTTAACGTTTGAGATGGCTCTGGTCGAACTCTGTGTTAACATGAGACCGTTATGTTCAACAAAGGTATGGCATGCAGGTCGTTGCGAGATGACACGCATTGGCTAACAGCAGCCAGCCTGTCCACTGTCTGTGTGAGTCAAAAAACAGGTCAGCTACGTTTGTTTACATGAATAGAAAACTTTCAGTTAAATCGCCAGATATGTTAGTTTATTTTGCTTGTCATTAAACACGAATTAAGAGAACATACAATTTCGCTAGGAATTTTTGACTTAATATGAAAATACCGGATTGAGGGCAGAGACTTGGCATCTCCTTTAGATTTGGCTGAACAAATGCGTTTCAGGCAGCATAATTACCGGTGAAATGGAAAAGAATGATGCTGGCTAACTAGACGTTTAATGCAATATTATCCGACACTTCAGAGAGAAATTATTTAACCAGGATAAAAGGAAACATACAACTTTTGGCCAATAGATGGCGTACGTGTATAAGAGGGCAGTATAGCTTAATGGTTCAGACAGTGGATTAAGACATGCAAGGTCCGCGGTTCCATCCCCGGTGCGGCCACAATAAAGTTGAATAGTTTCTTTACGCCAATGGTTTTATTTTGAGTGCATATTTATAACCGAATGACTTCTCAAGCGTAAATTGTGCCTCCCGCTGTAAAATCTATGGAAATTAATTCATCTCTGCTCTCCATACAGGACTGGAGCATATTATTACACTGTGCAAGCAAGAAGTAATTTTTGTTTCATTCTACATTGTCTGATGTGGCAGAAACTTCACACATGTTCATTTTTGGAGTGTAATCAAATCCATAAACCATACACGGCTCAATATTATAGCGCCACCATCTGGCAACAGGAAGTGGCTTTAATTTTACTCGACATCTTCCAATTTGGCTGAAAATGTAGAAATATGTTCATTTTTGGAGTGAAATCCAATCCATAAACCATACACAGCTCAATATTATAGCGCCACCATCTGGCAATAGGAAGTGAGGCTTATATCATTGATGCATTCCAATAGCAGCAGCAACATCTTCATTGATCAAAGGGGAATTCCTGTGCACACTATTCGTTGTCCCGGAAGGTGATTATTTCCAAAGTGTGTACATATTGTGAAACATGTCATTGGCACAACTGTGCCACCAAGGCGGTTGCGCCCATGGTGCTTGGGCCCGTTCATTGCTGCTTGCAGCTATATTTATTATTATTATTCTTTTTTCTATATGCAAATGGGCCTTTTTGAGGTGCTTGCCAAGCATAAAAAGTCTGGGAATTTTGCACAAACATCAGAAATGAGGACCTTCATAATCGATTAGATGCTCAGACCTGGGCGTGGCCGAGGGACTCCACAGCGCCCCCTATTGCATTGTCTTCTATTGTGGGCAGGCACTTTGAGCTACCTTCACCAAATTTAGTACGCATATAGCACTCCTCGGACCAAACACATTTCTAATTTGCATCTAATCAAATATACAAACAGGAAGTCAGCCATTTTGGATTTTGTGCGTTTTACACGTACTGCACTTTTAAGTACTCCTCCTAGGGGGTTCATCACATTCACACCACCTGTGGTCAGAATGGTCTCAGGATATTCATGATGCTAAATTGCCAGGATATTTTTGATAGCTCAAACGGGACGGTCCTAGGGAGGCGTAGAATTTTTATGTCACGCCGCGCCAACAGGAAGTGGCCGTAATTTCATGGTTTGCATTGTCTGATCTGGCTGATATTTTAGAAATACGTTTATTGTCTGAGTATAATCACATCCATATCCCAAGAACGGGTCAATGTTATAGCGCCACCATCTGGCAACAGGAAGTGAGGTCTTTATCATATTTCTATGCCTTCCTGCTAGGGCATTCATCACATTCACACGAAATGTAGTTAGCATGATCTTAGGATACTCATGACCATATGCTGTGAAGGGATTTTTGATATCTCAAACGGTATGGAAATGGCGAGTCGTACAGTACACATATTGCGTGCAAAAAAATGACTTTTTTTTCGACATCGTCCGATTTGGCTGATATTGTCCAAATATGTTCACTGTTGGAGTACAATATGAAATATATACATATCAATCGGGGCGTGGCTAGACAGCGCCCCCTATAACTATTATTCTCTTTTTTTTCAATGTATTTTGCATTTTTGAGGTGCTTGCCATGGATGAAAACTCATGGAATTTTGCACACACATGAGAAGTATTGGCTGTCAAGATGTGTCAGATGCTCAGACCTGGGCGTGGCCGAGGGATTCCACAGCGCCCCCTAATGCTTTGTCTTCTATTGTGGACAGGCACTTTGAGCTACCTTCACCTAATTTGGTACGCATGTGGGACTCCTCTGGACAACCACATTTCTCATTCGCATCGAATCAAATATGTGAACAGGAAGTCAGCCATTTTGAATTTTGTGCATTTTACACGTACTACACTTTTCAGTACTTTTCCTAGGGGCTTCATTGCATTCACACAAAATGGGGTCAAACTGGTCTCACGATAGTCATGATACTAATTCCAAAGGATATTTTTGATATCTCAAACGGTATGGTCATGGCGAGGCGTACAATTTTCATGTCACGCCGCGCCAACAGGAAGTAGCCATAAATTCATGGTCTACATTGTCTGATCTTGCTGATATTTTACAAATATGTTCACTGTTAGAGTGTAATCACATCCAAATACCAAGAAGAAATCAATGTTATAGCGCCACCATCTGGCAACGGAAGTGAGGTTTTTATCATGTTTGTATGCGTTCCTGCTAGGGTATTAATCACATTCACACCAAATGTAGTAATCATGATCTTAGAATAGTCCTGACCCTAAATGACGAGAGGATTTTTGATATCTCAAACGGTTTGGCAATGGCGAGGCGTATAATACACACGTTACGCCCAAAAACAGGAAGTGGGCTTAATTCCGTTCTACATCATCTGATCGGGCTGATATTTTACAAATATATTCACTTTTGGAGTGCAATCACATCCATATCCACATTCATCTGGGCCTGGCTACACAGCACCCCCTATGGCTTTTTTCTAATATTGTGGACATATACTTTCACGTAAATGCACCACGTCTGGTAGGCATAAGGGTCTCCTCAAGACACACACATTTCTCATTTGCATCCCTTAACTTTTCCCAACAGGAAGTGAGCTATTTTGGATTTTGTGTGTTTTTAAGTGTTTTTTCACGTACCAAACTTTGAAATACTCTTCTTAGGGGGTTCATCACATTCACACAAAATGTGGTCAGCATGATATTATAGCCCTGACACACAACTATGAACTGATTTTTAATATCTTGGAATGGTATGGCTCTGGTCAGCCTTAAAATTTACTTGTAATGCTGCTCAAACAGTTCATGTTTTAATACAATTATGTATTAAATAATTTCAAAAAGGTATTCAATTCTACATTGCCTGATTTTGAGGCTACAACTTTTCACATATGTTCATTGTTGGAGTGTCATCACATCCATTAAGCAATAATAGTTCACTATTTTCGCTGGAGACTCATTATATCCAGTCTTAAAACTTCAACGCAAGTCGCAACTGACTATCCCATTTCTAATACGCGACTGCCATCTATTGGCAAAAGTTGGTATTGCTTCTCTTTTTCTTGGATAAAGTGATTTCTCAATGACACGTTTTGTTTATTTTTGCGAGCCAGTAACCATAACGATGTATGAGTAACAGCGGCAGCCTACGTGACAAAATGTACTGACAACACCCAGCCCACAGCAACGTTTTTTCACATCTACCTTAATCATATGGATTGAATAACTAAAATAAAAGACAGGCTTTTACTGGCCGGAAAGTATCATATATTTAAAAGATTAACACATATAATGCATATCTTGCATTGACGTTCAATGTTATTTGGTTTAAAAAAAATCGTATTGTAGCATTTTAAGGACTCAATACAAAACAGCTGTTCGGAAAGTTGGCTTGAAAACCAAGAAGCCTTATTAAGGAATTCGAGCCGTTTCTATTTGACTTTATTCGATTGAAGTGAATGCCGTAACCCAATTAAATGTAATTCGCGTCGCAATACACACAATCGCCTACACTGTCAACGTGAAATAAAAATATATAGAGGTTTAAATCGATCCTATATTGGGACATTTGTTATGATGGCTGGTGCAACGGGCATTTTAATAATCGAATGCTATCATTTATATCATTACACTGACCAAGTCGTGTTAAAAAGCACATTTTTGGTTCCTTTGTGGAAACAGTGAAGTTTTCTACACAATCTATTCTACTCACAGACTAACTGCGTCGCTGTAACTTCCCCCCATTTCTGATACGGGGATTCCATTTATTGGCAGAAAGTGGTACGTTTATTTTTTTCTTCCTTCAAGTGATTTTTCAACGATAGGTTTTTGTTTTTTTATAGTGAGCCAGTAGGCATAACGATGTATGATTTACAGCTGCAGCCTACGTGACAAAATGTATTGACAACACCCAGCCCGACGTTTCTTTGCATCTATTTTCATTATATGAATTGAATATCTGAAATAAATATTAAAAATATTTAATGACTGTCTTTAAATGGCAGGAGAGTATCATATATTTAAAAGAGTAACACATGAAGTCAAAAAGAAACCTTAGCATTTGAGGTGGCTCTGCTCAAACGCTGTATTAACATGAAACCGTTATGTTCAACAAAGGTATGGCATGCAGGACGTTGCGAGATGACAGGCAATGGCTAACAGCAGCCAGCCTGTCCACTGTCTGTGTGAGTCAAAAAACAGGTCAGCAACGTTGGTTTACATGAATAGAAAACTTTCAGTTAAATCGCCAGCTATGTTAGTTAATTTTGCTTGTCATTAAACACGAATTAAGAGAATATAAAATTTCGCTAGGAATTTTTGACTTAATATGAAAATACCGGATTGAGGGCAGAGACTTGGGATCTCCTTTAGATTTGGCTGAACAAATGCGTTTCAGGCAGCATAATTACCGGTGAAACGGAAAAGAATGATATTGGCTAACTAGACGTTTAATGCAATATTATCCGACACTTCGGCCAGAAATTATTTAACCAAGATAAAAGGAAACATACAACATTTCGCCAATAGATGGCGGCCATGTATAAGAGGGCAGTATAGCTTAATGGTTCAGGCAGTGGATTAAGACATGCAAGGTCCGCGGTTCCATCCCCGGTGTGGCCACAATAAAGTTGAAGAGTTTCTTTAAGCCAATGGTTTTATTTTGAGTGCATATTTATAACCGAATGACTTTAAGCAAAAATTGTGCCTCTCGCTGTAAAATCTATGGAAATTAATTAATCTCTGCTCTCCATACAGGACTGTAGCATGTTATCACAACGTGCAAGGAAGAAGTTGTTTTTGTTTCATTCTACATTGTCTGATGTGGCTGAAACTTCACACATGTTCATTTTTGGAGTGTAATCTCATCCATATACCAATAAAGGCTCAATGGCATAGCGCCACCATTGGGCAACAGGAAGTGGCCTTAATTTCACTCGACATCTTCCGATGTGGCTGAAAATGTAGAAATATTTTTATTATTGGAGTGTAATTAAATCCATATACCAGAAATGGCTCAATGTTATAGCGCCAGCATCTGGCAACAGGAAGTGGCCTTAATTTCACTCAACATCTTCCGATGTGGCTTAGAAATTAGAAATAGGTTTATTATTGGAGTGTAATCAAATTCAAAAACCATACATGGTTCAATATTATAGCGCCACCATCTGGCAACAGGAAGTGAGACTTATATCATCGATGCGTTCCAATAGCAGCACCAACATCTTCATTGATCAAAAAGGAATTCCTGTGTAGACGATACGTTGTCCAGGATGGTGATTATTTCCTAAGTGTGTACATATTGTGAAACATGTCATTGGCACAACTATGCCACGAAGGCGGGTGCGCCCATGGTGCTTGGGCCCGTTCATTGCTGCTTGCAGCTATATTTAGGGCCCAAGCACCGTAGGGTGCGAAGGACCCTATTGTTATTGTAAAGATTATTATTATTATTATTATTCTTTTTTTTTCAATGTTTTGTGCATTTTTGAGGTGCTTGCCATGAATGAAAACTCACGGAATTTTGCACACACATCAGAAGTGGTGGCTGTCAGGATCTCTCAGATGCTCAGACCTGGGCGTCGCTGAGGGACTCCACAGCGCCCCCTATCGCATTGTCTTCTATTGTGGGCAGGCACTTTGAGCTACCTGCACCATATTTAGTAGGCATATAGCACTCCTCTGGCCAAACACATTTCAAATTCGCATCTAATCAAATATGCGAACAGGAAGTCAGCCATTTTGGATTTTGTGCGTTTTACACGTTCTACACTTTTAAGTACTCCTCCTAGGGGGTTCATCGCATTCACACCAACTGTGGTCAGAATGGTCTCAGGATAGTCATGATACTAAATTGCCAGGATATTTTTGATAGCTCAAACGGGACAGTCACGGGGAGGATTACAATTTTTATGTCACGCCACGCCAACAGGAAGTGGCCGTAATTTCATGGTCGACATCGTCTGATCTGGCTGATATTTTAGAAATACGTTTATTGTTGGAGTATAAACACATCCATATCCCAAGAACGGGTCAATGTTATAGCGCCACCATCTGGCAACAGGAAGTGTGGTCTTCATCATATTTGTATGCCTTCCTGCTAGGGCATTGATCACATTCACACCAAATGTGGTCAGCATGATCTTAAGATAGTCTTTACACTAAATTGCGAAGGGATTTTTGATATCTCAAATGGTATGGAAATGGCGAGTCATAGAGTAGACATAGTGCGTGCAAAAAAATGACTTTTTTTTCGATATCGTCCGATCAGGCTGATATTTTAGAAATATGTTCACTCTTGGAATACAATATCAAATATATACATATCAATCGGGGCGTGGTTAGACAGCGCCCCCTATAATTATTATAATCTTTTTTTTCTATGTTTTGTGCATTTTTGAGGTGCTTGCCATGGATGAAAACTCACGGAATTTTGCACAAACATGAGAAGTGGTGTCTGTCAGGAACTGTCAGATGCTCAGACCTGGGCGTGGCCAAGGGACTCCACAGCGCCCCCTATTGCTTTGTCTTCTATTGTGGACAGGCACTTTGAGCTACCTTCACCTAATTTTGTAGGGTTGTGGGGCTCCTCTGCCCAAACACAATTCTCATTCGCATCGAATCAAATATGTGAACAGGAAGTCAGCCATTTTGAATTTTGTGCGTTTTACACGTACTACACTTTTAAGTACTCCTCCTAGGGGGTTCATCGCATTCACACCACATGTGGTCAAAGTGGTCTGAGGATAGTTATGATACTAATACCGAAGGATTTTTTTGATATCTCAAACGGTATGGTCATGGCAAGGAGTAAAATTTTCATGTCACGCCACGCCAACAGGAAGTAGCCATAAATTCATGGTCTACATTGTCTGATCTGGCTGATATTTTACAAATATGTTCACTGTTCGAGTGTAATCACATCCATATACCAAGAAGAAGTCAATGTTATAGCGCCACCATCTGGCAACAGGAAGTGAGGTTTTTATCATATTTGTATGCCTTCCTGCTAGGGTATTCATCACATTCACACCAAATGGAGTCATCATGATCTGAGAATAGTCCTGACCCTAAATGACAAAAGGATTTTTGATATCTCAAACGGTTTGGCAATGGCGAGGCGTATAATACACACGTTACGCCCAAAAACAGGAAGTGGGCTTAATTCCGTTCTACATCATCTGATCGGGCTGATATTTTACAAATATATTCACTTTTGGAGTGCAATCACATCCATATCCACATTCATCTGGGCGTGGCTACACAGCGCCCCCTATGGCTTTTTTCTAATATTGTGGACATATACTTTCACGTAAATGCACCACGTCTGGTAGGCATAAGGGTCTCCTCAAGACACACACATTTCTCATTTGCATCCCTTAACTTTTCCCAACAGGAAGTGAGCTATTTTGGATTTTGTGTGTTTTTAAGTGTTTTTTCACGTACGAAACTTTGAAATACTCTTCCTAGGGGGTTCATCACATTCACACAAAATGTGGTCAGCATGATATTATAGCCCTGACACACAACTGTGAACTGATTTTTAATAACTTGGAATGGAATGGCTATGGTCAGCCTTAAAATTAACTTGTAATGCTGCCCAAACAGGAAAATTATGTATTAAATCATTTCAAAAAGGTATTAAATTCTACATTGCCTGATTTTGAGGCTACAACTTTTCACATATGTTCATTGTTGGAGTGTCATCACAACCATTAAGCAATAATAGTTCACTATTTTCGCTGGAGACTCATTATCTCCAGTCTTAAAACTTCAACGCAAGTCGCAACTGACTCTCCCATTTCTAATACGCGACTGCCATCTAGTGGCAAAGGTTAGTATTCTTTCTAATTTTCTTGGATAAAGTGATTTCTCAATGACAAGTTTTGTGTCTTTTTGCGAGCCAGTAACCATAACGATGTATGAGTAACAGCGGCAGCCTACGTGAGAAAATGTACTGACAACACCCAGCCCATAGCAACGTTTTTTTCATCTACCTTAATTATATGGATTGAATAACTAAAATAAAAGACAGGCTTTTACTGGCAGGAAAGTATCATATATTTAAAAGATTAACACATATAATGCAGATCTTGCATTGAAGTTCAATGTTATTACTACGTTAAAAAAAAACGTAGTGTAGCATTTTAAGGACTCAACACAAAACAGCTGTTCGGAAAGTTGGGTTGAAAACCAAGAAGCCTTATTAAGGAATTCGAGCCGTTTCTATTTGACTTCATTCGATTGAAGTGAATGCCGTAACCCAATTAAATGTAATTCGCGTCGCAATACACACAATCGCCTACACTGTCAACGTGAAATAAAAATATATAGAGGTTTAAATCGATCCTATATTGGGACATTTGTTATGATGGCTGGTGCAACGGGCATTTTCGGTACCGTTGACCATAAGCGAATGCTAGCAATTATATCATTACACTGACCAAGTCCTGTTAAAAAGCACATTTTTGGTTCCTTTGTGGAAACAGTGAAGTTGTCTACATAATCTATTCTACTCACAGACTAACTGCGTCGCTGTAACTTCCCCCCATTTCTGATACGGGGATTCCATTTATTGGCAGAAATTGGTACTTTTATTTATTTTTTCCTTCAAGTGATTTTTCAACGATAGGTTTTTGTTTTTTTCTAGCGAGCCAGTAGGCATAACGGTGTATGATTTACAGCGGCAGCCTACGTGACAAAATGTATTGACAACACCCAGCCCGACGTTTCTTTGCATCTATTTTCATTATATGAATTGAATATCTAAAATAAATATTAAAGACATTTAAAGACTTAAAGACAGGCTTTAACTGGCAGGAGAGTATCATATATTTAAAAGATTTACACATATAATGCATATCTTGCATTGACGTTAAATGGTATTTTGTTAAAAAAAACGTATTGTAGCATTTTCAGGACTCAATACAAAACTGCTGTTCGGAAAGTTAGCTTGAAAACCAAGAAGCCTTATTTAGGAATTCGCGCCGTTTCTATTTGACTTCATTCGATTGAAGTGAATGCCGTAACCCAATTAAATGGAATTCGCGTCGGAATACACATAATAGCCTACATTGTCAACGTGAAATAAAAATATATAGAGGTTTAAATCGATCCTATATTGGGACTTTTGTTATCATGGCTGGTGCAACGGGCATTTTCGGTACCATTGACCATAATCGAATGCTAGCATTTATATCATTAAACTGACCAAGTGGCGGCACGAATGGTGCAGTGGGTAGCACTGCCGCCTCACAGCAAGGAGGTCCTGGGTTCGAATCCCCGTCGGCCGGGGCCTCTCTGTGCGGAGTTTGCATGTTCTCCCCGTGTCTGCGTGGGTTTCCTCCGGGTACTCCGGTTTCCTCCCACAGTCCAAAGACATGCATGTTAGGCTGATTGGAGAGTCTAAATTGCCCGTAGGTATGAGTGTGTGAGTGAATGGTGTGTGTGTGCCCTGTGATGGACTGGCGACCCGTCCAGGGTGTATTCCTGCCTTTCGCCCAATGTATGCTGGGATAGGCTCCAGCCCCCCTGCGACCCTGTTCAGGATAAGCGGGTTCAGATAATGGATGGATGGATGGAAACTGACCAAGTCCTGTTAAAAAGCACATTTTAGACTCCTTTGTGGAAACAGTGAAGTTGTCTACACAATATATTCTACTCACAGACTAACTGCGTCGCTGTAACTTCCCCCCATTTCTGAAACGGGGATTCCATTTATTGGCAAAAAGTGGTACTTTGATTTTTGTCTTCCTTCTAGTGATTTTTCAACGATAGGTTTTCGTTTTTTATATCGAGCCAGTAGGCATAACGATGTATGATTTACAGCTGCAGCCTACGTGACAAAATGTATTGACAACACCCAGCCCGACGTTTCTTTGCATCTATTTTCATTATTTTAATTGAATATCTAAAATAAATATTAAAGACATTTAATGACTGTCTTTAACTGGCAGGAGAGTGTCATATATTTAAAAGAGTAACACATGAAGTCAAAAAGAAACGGTAGCGTTTGAGGTGGCTCTGCTCGAACGCTGTGTTAACAAGAGACCGTTATGTTCAACAAAGTTATCGCATGCAGGTCGTTGCGAGATGACGCGCATTGGCTAACAGCAGCCAGCCTGTCCACTGTCTGTGTGAGTCAAAAAACAGGTCAGCTACGTTTGTTTACATGAATAGAAAACTTTCAGTTAAATCGCCAGATATGTTAGTTTATTTTGCTTGTCATTAAACACGAATTAAGAGAACATACAATGTCGCTAGGAATTTTTGACTTAATATGAAAATACCGGATTGAGGGCAGAGACTTGGCATCTCTTTTAGATTTGGCTGAACAAATGCGTTTCAGGCAGCATAATTACCGGTGAAATGGAAAAGAATGATGCTGGCTAACTAGACGTTTAATGCAATATTATCCGACACTTAGGAGAGAAATTATTTAACCAAGATAAAAAGAAACATACAACTTTTGGCCAATAGATGGCCTACGTGTATAAGAGGGCAGTATAGTTTAATAGTTCAGGCAGTGGATTAAACACAATAAAGCACAATAAAGTTGAATAGTTTCTTTAAGCCAATGGTTTTATTTTGAGTGCATATTTATAACCAAATGACTTCTCAAGCATAAATTGTGCCTCCCGCTGTAAAATCTATGGAAATTAATTCATCTCTGCTCTCCAGACAGGACTGTAGCACGTTATCACAATGTGCAAGCAAGAAGTTGTTTTTATTTCATTCTACATTGTCTGATGAGGCTGAAACTTCACACATGTTCATTTTTGGAGTGTAATCTCATCCATATACCAATAAAGGCTCAATGGCATAGCGCCACCATCTGGCAACAGGAAGTGGCCTTAATTTCACTGGACAACTTCCGATGTGGCTGAAAATATAGAAATATTTTTATTATTGGAGTGTAATTAAATCCATATACCAAAAATTGCTCAATGTTATAGTGCTACCATCTGGCAACAGGAAGTGACTTTAAATTTACTCGACATCTTCCAATTTGGCTGAAAATGAACAAATATGTTAATTATTGGAGTGTAATCAAATCCATGAACCATACACGGCTCAATATTACAGCGCCACCAACTGGGAATTGGAAGTGAGGCTTATATCATTGATGCATTCCAATAGCAGCAGCAACATCTTCATTGATCAAAGTGGAATTCCTGTGCACACTATACGTTGTCCAGGAAGCTGATTATTTCCAAAGTGTGTACATATTGTGAAACATGTCATTGGCACAACTATGCCACCAAGGCGGTTGCGCCCATGGTGCTTGGGCCCGTTCATTGCTGCTTGCAGCTATATTTATTATTATTATTCTTTTTCTTCAGGCAAATGGGCTTTTTTGAGGGCCTTGCCATGCGTAAAAAGTCTTGACATTTTGCACACACATCAGAAGTGGTTGCTGTCAGGAGCTCTCAGATGCTCAGACCTGGGCGTGGCCGAGGGACTCCACAGCGCCCCCTATCGCATTGTCTTCTATTGTGGGCAGGCACTTTGAGCTTCCTGCACCTAATTTGGTGGCCATATAGCGCTCCTCGGTCCAAACACATTTCTCATTCGGATCTAATCAAATATCCAAACAGGAAGTCAGCCATTTTGGATTTTCTGAGTTTTACACGTACTACACTTTTAAGTACTCCTCCTAGGGGGTTCATCGCATTCACACCAACGGTGGTCAGAATGGTCTCAGGATAGTCATGATGCTAAATTGCCAGGATATTTTTGATAGTTCAAACGGGACGGTCATGGGGAGGAGTACAATTTTTATGTCACGCCGCGCCAACAGGAAGTGGCCATAATTTCATGGTCTACATTGTCTGATCTGGCTGATATTTTAGAAATTTGTTGATTGTTGGACTCTAATCACATCCATAACCCAAGAACAGGTCAAAGTTATAGCGCCACCATCTGGCAAAAGGAAGTGAGGTCTTTAACATATTTGTATGCATTCCTGCTAGGGCATTCAGCACATTCACACCAAATGCGGTCAGCATGATCTTAAGATAGTCCTTACGCTAAGTTGTGAAGGGATTTTTGATATCTCAAACGGTATGGAAATGGCGAGTCGTACAGTACACATATTGCGTGCAAAAAAATGACTTTTTTTTCGACATCGTCCGATCTGGCTGATATTTTACAAATATGTTCACTGTAGCAGTACAATATCAGATATATACATATCAATCGGGGCGTGGCTAGACAGCGCCCCCTATAATTATTATTCTCTTTTTTTTCAATGTATTTTGCATTTTTGAGGTTCTTGCAAGGGATGGAAACTCACAGAATTTTGCACACACATGAGAAGTGTTGGCTGTCAGGATGTATCAGATGCTCAGACCTGGGCGTGGCTAAGGGACTCCACAGCGCCTCCTAAAGCTTTGTCTTCTATTGTGGACAGGCACTTTGAGCTACCTTCACCTAATTTGGTAGGCATGTGGGGCTCCTCTGGACAAACACATTTCTCATTCGCATCAAATCAAATATGTAAACAGGAAGTCAGCCATTTTGAATTTTGTGCATTTTACACGTACTACACTTTTAAGTACTCCTCCTAGGGGGTTCATTGCATTCACACGAAATGTGGTCAAAGTGGTCTCAGGATAGTCATGATACTAATTCCAAAGGATATTTTTGATATCTCAAACGGTATGGTCATGGCGAGGCGTACAATTTTCATGTCACGCCGCGCCAACAGGAAGTTGCCATAAATTCATGGTCTACATTGTCTGATCTGGCTGATATTTTACAAATATGTTCACTGTTAGAGTATAATCACATCCAAATACCAAGAAGAAATCAATGTTATAGCGCCACCATCTGGCAACGGACGTGAGGTTTTTATCATGTTTGTATGCGTTCCTGCTAAGGTATTCGTCACATTCACACCAAATGTAGTCATCATGATCTTAGAATAGTCCTGACCCTAAATGACGAAAGGATTTTTGATATCTCAAACGGTTTGGCAATGGCGAGGCGTATAATACACACGTTACGCCCAAAAACAGGAAGTGGGCTTAATTCCGTTCTACATCATCTGATCGGGCTGATATTTTACAAATATATTCACTTTTGGAGTGCAATCACATCCATATCCACATTCATCTGGGCGTGGCTACACAGCGCCCCCTATGGCTTTTTTCTAATATTGTGGACATATACTTTCACATAAATGCACCACGTCTGGTAGGCATAAGGGTCTCCTCAAGACACACACATTTCTCATTTGCATCCCTTAACTTTTCCCAACAGGAAGTGAGCTATTTTGGATTTTGTGTGTTTTTAAGTGTTTTTTCACGTACCAAACTTTGAAATACTCTTCCTAGGGGGTTCATCACATTCACACAAAATGTGGTCAGCATGATATTATAGCCCTGACACACAACTATGAACTGATTTTTAATATCTTGGAATGGTATGGCTATGGTCAGCCTTAAAATTAACTTGTAATGCTGCCCAAACAGTTCATGTTTTAATACAATTATGTATTAAATAATTTCAAAAAGGTATTAAATTCTACATTGCCTGATTTTGAGGCTACAACTTTTCACATATGTTCATTGTTGGAGTGTCATCACATCCATTAAGCAATAATAGTTCACTATTTTCGCAGGAGACTCATTATATCCAGTCTTAAAACTTCAACGCAAGTCGCAAATGACTCTCCCATTTCTAATACGCGACTTCCATCTACTGGCAAAAGTTGGTATTGCATATATCTTGCAATGACGTTCAATGTTATTTGGTTTTAAAAAAACCGTGTTGTAGCATTTTAAGGACTCAATACAAAACAGCTGTTCGGAAAGTTAGCTTGAAAATCAAGAAGCCTATTAAGGAATTCGAGCCGTTTCTATTTGACTTCATTCGGTTGAAGTGAATGCCGTAACCCAATTAAATGTAATTCGCGTCGGTATACACATAATGGCCTACACTGTCAACGTGAAATAAAAATATATAGAGGTTTAAATCGATCCTATATTGGGACATTTGTTATGATGGCTGGTGCAACGGGCATTTTCGGTACCGTTGACCATAATCGAATGCTAGCATTTATATCATTACACTGACCAAGTCCTGTTAAAAAGCACATCACCTTTGTGGAAACAGTGAAGTTGTCTACACAATCTATTCTACTCAGAGACTAACCGCGTCGCTGTAACTTCCCCCCATTTCTGATACGGGGATTCCATTTATTGGCAGAAAGTGGAACTTTTATATTTTTCTTCCTTCAAGTGATTTTTCAACGATAGGTTTTTTTTTTTTTTCTAGCGAGCCAGTAGGCATAACGATGTATGATTTACAGCTGCAGCCTACGTGACAAAATGTATTGACAACACCCAGCCCGACGTTTCTTTGCATCTATTTTCATTTTTGAATAGAATATCTGAAATAAATATTAAAGACATTTAATGACTGTCTTTAACTGGCAGGAGAGTAGCATATATTTAAAAGAGTCAAAAGTCAAAAAGAAACGTTAACGTTTGAGATGGCTCTGGTCGAACTCTGTGTTAACATGAGACCGTTATGTTCAACAAAGGTATGGCATGCAGGTCGTTGCGAGATGACGCGCATTGGCTAACAGCAGCCAGCCTGTCCACTGTCTGTGTGAGTCAAAAAAACAGGTCAGCTACGTTTGTTTACATGAATAGAAAACTTTCAGTTAAATCGCCAGATATGTTAGTTTATTTTGCTTGTCATTAAACACGAATTAAGAGAACATACAATTTCGCTAGGAATTTTTGACTTAATATGAAAATACCGGATTGAGGGCAGAGACTTGGCATCTCCTTTAGATTTGGCTGAACAAATGCGTTTCAGGCAGCATAATTACCGGTGAAATGGAAAAGAATGATGCTGGCTAACTAGACGTTTAATGCAATATTATCCGACACTTAGGAGAGAAATTATTTAACCAAGATAAAAGGAAACATACAACTTTTGGCCAATAGATGGCGTACGTGTATAAGAGGGCAGTATAGCTTAATGGTTCAGACAGTGGATTAAGACATGCAAGGTCCGCAGTTCCATCCCCGGTGCGGCCACAATAAAGTTGAATAGTTTCTTTACGCCAATGGTTTTATTTTGAGTGCATATTTATAACTAAATCACTTCTCAAGCGTAAATTGTGCCTCCCGCTGTAAAATCTATTGAAATTAATTCATCTCTGCTCTCCATACAGGACTGGAGCATATTATTACAATGTGCAAGCAAGAAGTAATTTTTGTTTCATTCTACATTGTCTGATGTGGCAGAAACTTCACACATGTTCATTTTTGGAGTGTAATCTCATCCATATACCAAGAAAGGCTCAATGGCATAGCGCCACCATCTGGCAACAGGAAGTGGCTTTAATTTTACTTGACATCTTCCAATTTGGCTGAAAATGTACAAATATGTTAATTATTGGAGTGTAATCAAATCCATGAACCATACACGGCTCAATATTATAGCGCCACCATCTGGCAATAGGAAGTGAGGCTTATATCATTGATGCATTCCAATAGCAGCAGCAACATCTTCATTGATCAAAGGGGAATTCCTGTGCACACTATACGTTGTCCAGGAAGGTGATTATTTCCAAAGTGTGTACATATTGTGAAACATGTCATTGGCGCAACTATGCCACCAAGGCGGTTGCGCCCATGGTGCTTGGGCCCGTTCATTGCTGCTTGCAGCTATATTTAGGGCCCAAGCACCGTAGGGTGCGAAGGACCCTATTGTTATTGGAAGGATTATTATTATTATTATTATTATTATTATTATTATTATTATTATTATTATTCTTTTTTTTTCAATGTTTTGTGCATTTTTGAGGTGCTTGCCATGGATGAAAACTCACAGAATTTTGCACACACATCAGAAGTGGTGGCTGTCAGGTTGTCTCAGATGCTCAGACCTGGGCGTGGCTGAGGGACTCCACAGCGCCCCCTATCGCATTGTCATCTATTGTGGGCAGGCACTTTGAGCTACTTTCACAAAATTTAGTACGCATATAGCACTCCTCAGTCCAAACACATTTCTCATTTGCATCTAATCAAATATACAAACAGGAAGTCAGCCATTTTGGATTTTGTGCGTTTTACACGTACTGCACTTTTAAGTACTCCTCCTAGGGGGTTCATCACATTCACACCACCTGTGGTCAGAATGGTCTGAAGATATTCATGATGCTAAATTGCCAGGATATTTTTGATAGCTCAAACGGGACGGTCCTGGGAAGGCGTAGAATTTTTATGTCACGCCACGCCAACAAGAAGTGGCCGTAATTTCATGGTCTCCATCGTCTGGTCTGGCTGATATTTTAGAAATACGTTTAGTGTTGGAGTATAATCACATCCATATCCCAAGAACGGGTCAATGTTATAGCGCCACCATCTGGCAACAGGAAGTGAGGTCTTTATCATATTTGTATGCCTTCCTGCTAGGGCATTCATCACATTCACATGAAATGTGGTCCGCATGATCTTAGGATAGTCATGACCATAAGCTGTGAAGGGATTTTTGATATCTCAAACGGTATGGAAATGGCGAGTCGTACAGTACACATATTGCGTGCAAAAAAATGACTTTTTTTTTGACATCGTCCGATCTGGCTGATATTTTACAAATATGTTCACTGTTGGAGTACAATATGAAATATATACATATCAATTGGGGCGTGGCTAGACAGCGCCCCCTATAATTATTATTCTCTTTTTTTTCAATGAATTTTGAATTTTTGAGGTGCTTGCCATGGATGAAAACTCACGGAATTTTGCACACACATGAGAAGTGTTAGCTGTCAGGATGTATCAGATGCTCAGACCTGGGCGTGGCCGAGGGACTCCACAGCGCCCCCTAATGCTTTGTCTTCTATTGTGGACAGGCACTCTGACCTACCTTCACCTAATTTGGTGTGCATGTGGGCCTCCTCTGGACAAACACATTTCTCATTCGCATTGAATGAAATATGTGAACAGGAAGTCAGCCATTTTGAATTTTGTGCATTTTACACGTACTACACTTTTAAGTACTCCTCCTAGGGGGTTCATTGCATTCACACGAAATGTGGTCAAATTGGTCTCAGGATAGTCCTGATACTAATTCTGAAGGATATTTTTGATATCTCAAACGGTATGGTCATGGCGAGGCGTACAATTTTCATGTCACGCCGCGCCAACAGGAAGTAGCCATAAATTTATGGTCTACATTGTCTGATCTGGCTGATATTTTACAAATATGTTCACTGTTAGAGTCTAATCACATCCATATACCAAGAATAAATCAATGTTATAGCGCCACCATCTGGCAACGGAAGTGAGGTTTTTATCATGTTTGTATGCGTTCCTGCTAGGGTATTAATCACATTCACACCAAATGTAGTCATCATGATCTTAGAATAGTCCTGACCCTAAATGACGAAAGGATTTTTGATATCTCAAACGGTTTGGCAATGGCGAGGCGTATAATACACACGTTACGCCCAAAAACAGGAAGTGGGCTTAATTCCGTTCTACATCATCTGATCGGGCTGATATTTTACAAATATATTCACTTTTGGAGTGCAATCACATCCATATCCACATTCATCTGGGCGTGGCTACACAGCGCCCCCTATGGCTTTTTTCTAATATTCTGGACATATACTTTCACGTAAATGCACCACGTCTGGTAGGCAAAAGGGTCTCCTCAAGACACACACATTTCTCATTTGCATCCCTTAAGTTTTCCCAACAGGAAGTGAGCTATTTTGGATTTTGTGTGTTTTTAAGTGTTTTTTCACGTACCAAACTTTGAAATACTCTTCCTAGGGGGTTCATCACATTCACACAAAATGTGGTCAGCATGATATTATAGCCCTGACACACAACTATGAACTGATTTTTAATATCTTGGAATGGTATGGCTATGGTCAGCCTTAAAATTAACTTGAAATGCTGCCCAAACAGTTCATGTTTTAATACAATTATGTATTAAATAATTTCATAAAGGTATTAAATTCTACATTGCCTGATTTTGAGGCTACAACTTTTCACATATGTTCATTGTTGGAGTGTCATCACATCCATTAAGCAATAATAGTTCACTATTTTCGCTGGAGACTCATTATATCCAGTCTTAAAACTTCAACGCAAGTCGCAAATGACTCTCCCATTTCTAATACGCGACTGCCATCTACTGGCAAAAGTTGGTATTGCATATATCTTGCAATGACGTTCAATGTTATTTGGTTTAAAAAAAACCGTGTTGTAGCATTTTAAGGACTCAATACAAAACAGCTGTTCGGAAAGTTAGCTTGAAAATCAAGAAGCCTTATTAAGGAATTCGAGCCGTTTCTATTTGACTTCATTCGGTTGAAGTGAATGCCGTAACCCAATTAAATGTAATTCGCGTCGGAATACACATAATAGCCTACACTGTCAACGTGAATTAAAAATATATAGAGGTTTAAATCGATCCTATATTGGGACATTTGTTATGATGGCTGGTGCAACGGGCATTTTCGGTACCGTTGACCATAATCGAATGCTAGCATTTATATCATTACACTGACCAAGTCCTGTTAAAAAGCACATCACCTTTGTGGAAACAGTGAAGTTGTCTACACAATCTATTCTACTCACAGACTAACTGCGTCGCTGTAACTTCCCCCCATTTCTGATACGGGGATTCCATTTATTGGCAGAAAGTGGAACTTTTATATTTTTCTTCCTTCAAGTGATTTTTCAACGATAGGTTTTTGTTTTTTTCTAGCGAGCCAGTAGGCATAACGATGTATGATTTACAGCTGCAGCCTACGTGACAAAATGTATTGACAACACCCAGCCCGACGTTTCTTTGCATCTATTTTCATTTTTGAATAGAATATCTGAAATAAATATTAAAGACATTTAATGACTGTCTTTAACTGGCAGGAGAGTAGCATATATTTAAAAGAGTCAAAAGTCAAAAAGAAACGTTAACGTTTGAGATGGCTGTGGTCGAACTCTGTGTTAACATGAGACCGTTATGTTCAACAAAGGTATGGCATGCAGGTCGTTGCGAGATGACGCGCATTGGCTAACAGCAGCCAGCCTGTCCACTGTCTGTGTGAGTCAAAAAAACAGGTCAGCTACGTTTGTTTACATGAATAGAAAACTTTCAGTTAAATCGCCAGATATGTTAGTTTATTTTGCTTGTCATTAAACACGAATTAAGAGAACATACAATTTCGCGAGGAATTTTTGACTTAATATGAAAATACCGGATTGAGGGAAGAGACTTGGCATCTCCTTTAGATTTGGCTGAACAAATGCGTTTCAGGCAGCATAATTACCGGTGAAATGGAAAAGAATGATGCTGGCTAACTCGACGTTTAATGCAATATTATCCGACACTTCGGAGAGAAATTATTTAACCAGGATTAAAGGAAACATACAACTTTTGGCCAATAGATAACGTACGTGTATAAGAGGGCAGTATAGCTTAATGGTTCAGACAGTGGATTAAGACATGCAAGGTCCCCGGTTCCATCCCCGGTGCGGCCACAATAAAGATGAATAGTTTCTTTACGCCAATGGTTCTATTTTGAGTGCATATTTATAACCGAATGACTTCTCAAGCGTAAATTGTGCCTCCCGCTGTAAAATCTATTGAAATTAATTAATCTCTGCTCTCCATACAGGACTGGAGCATATTATTACACTGTGCAAGCAAGAAGTAATTTTTGTTTCATTCTACATTGTCTGATGTGGCAGAAACTTCACACATGTTCATTTTTGGAGTGTAATCTCATCCATATACCAAGAAAGGCTCAATGGCATAGCGCCACCATCTGGCAACAGGAAGTGGCTTTAATTTTACTTGACATCTTCCAATTTGGCTGAAAATGGACAAATATGTTAATTATTGGAGTGTAATCAAATCCATGAACCATACACGGCTCAATATTATACCGCCACCATCTGGCAACAGGAAGTGGCTTAAATTTTACGTGACATCTTCCAATTTGGCTGAAAATGTACAAATATGTTAATTATTGGAGTGAAATCAAATCCATAAACCATACACGGCTCAATATTATAGCGCCACCATCTGGCAATAGGAAGTGAGGCTTATATCATTGATGCATTCCAATAGCAGCAGAAACATCTTCATTGATCAAAGGGGAATTCCTGTGCACACTATACGTTGTCCAGGAAGGTGATTATTTCCAAAGTGTGTACATATTGTGAAACATGTCATTGGCACAACTATGCCACCAAGGCGGTTGCGACCATGGTGCTTGGGCCCGTTCATTGCTGCTTGCAGCTATATTTATTATTATTATTCTTTTTTCTATATGCAAATGGGCCTTTTTGAGGTGCTTGCCATGCATAAAAAGTCTGGGAATTTTGCACACACATCAGAAATGAGGACCTTCAGGATCGATTAGATGCTCAGACCTGGGCGTGGCCGAGGGACTCCACAGCGCCCCCTATCGCATTGTCATCTTTTGTGGGCAGGCACTTTGAGCTACCTTCACCAAATTTAGTACGCATATAGCACTCCTCGGTCCAAACACATTTCTAATTTGCATCTAATCAAATATACAAACAGGAAGTCAGCCATTTTGGATTTTGTGCGTTTTACACGTACTGCACTTTTAAGTACTCCTCCTAGGGAGTTCATCACATTCACACCACCTGTTGTCAGAATGGTCTCCGGATATTCATGATGCTAAATTGCCAGGATATTTTTGATAGCTCAAACGGGACAGTCATGGGGAGGAGTACAATTTTTATGTCACGCCGCGCCAACAGGAAGTGGCCGTAATTTCATGGTCTACATTGTCTGATCTGGCTGATATTTTAGAAATACGTTTATTGTTGGAGTATAATCACATCCATATCCCAAGAACGAGTCAATGTTATAGCGCCACCATCTGGCAAAGGGAAGTGAGGTCTTTATCATATTTGTATGCCTTCCTGCTAGGGCATTCATCAAATTCACACGAAATGTGGTCAGCATGATCTTAGGATAGTCATGACCATAAGCTGTGAAGGGATTTTTGATATCTCAAACGGTATGGAAATGGCGAGTCGTACAGTACACATATTGCGTGCAAAAAAATGACTTTTTTTTCGACATCGTCCGATCTGGCTGATATTTTATAAATATGTTCACTGTTGGAGTACAATATGAAATATATACATATCAATCGGGGCGTGGCTAGACAGCGCCCCCTATAATTATTATTCTCTTTTTTTTTCAATGTATTTTGCATTTTTGAGGTGCTTGCCATAGATGAAAACTCACGGAACTTTGCACACACATGAGAAGTTTTGCCTCTCAAAATGTATCAGATGCTCAGACCTGGGCGTTGCCGAGGGACTCCACAGCGCCCCCTAATGCTTTGTCTTCTATTGTGGACAGGCACTTGGAGGTACCTTCACCTAATTTGGTATGCATGTGGGCCTCCTCTGGACAAACACATTTCTCATTCGCATCGAATCAAATATGTGAACAGGAAGTCAGCCATTTTGAATTTTG
This sequence comes from Conger conger, assembly GCF_963514075.1. Classification (NCBI taxonomy): domain Eukaryota; kingdom Metazoa; phylum Chordata; class Actinopteri; order Anguilliformes; family Congridae; genus Conger; species Conger conger. The sequence goes on from NC_083761.1 coordinate 33,326,629, forward strand.
TGCATTTTACACGTACTACACTTTAAAGTACTCCTCCTAGGGGGTTCATTGCATTCACACGAAATGTGGTCAAAGTGGTCTCAGGATAGTCATGATACTAATTCCAAAGGATATTTTTGATATCTCAAACGGTATGGTCATGGCGAGGCGTAAAATTTTCATGTCACGCCGCGCCAACAGGAAGTAGCCATAAATTCATGGTCTACATTGTCTGATCTGGCTGATATTTTACAAATATGTTCACTGTTAGAGTGTAATCACATCCATATACCAAGAAGAAATCAATGTTATAGCGCCACCATCTGGCAACGGAAGTGAGGTTTTTATCATGTTTGTATGCGTTCCTGCTAGGGTATTCATCACATTCACACCAAATGTAGTCATCATGATCTTAGAATAGTCCTGACCCTAAGTGACGAAAGGATTTCTGATATCTCAAACGGTTTGGCAATGGCGAGGCGTATAATACACACGTTATGCCCAAAAACAGGAAGTGGGCTTAATTCCGTTCTACATCATCTGATCGGGCTGATATTTTACAAATATATTCACTTTTGGAGTGCAATCACATCCATATCCACATTCATCTGGGCGTGGCTACACAGCGCCCCCTATGGCTTTTTTCTAATATTGTGGACATATACTTTCACGTAAATGCACCACGTCTGGTAGGCATAAGGGTCTCCTCAAGACACACACATTTCTCATTTGCATCCCTTAACTTTTCCCAACAGGAAGTGAGCTATTTTGGATTTTGTGTGTTTTTAAGTGTTTTTTCACGTACCAAACTTTGAAATACTCTTCCTAGGGGGTTCATCACATTCACACAAAATGTGGTCAGCATGATATTATAGCCCTGACACACAACTATGAACTGATTTTTAATATCTTGGAATGGTATGGCTATGGTCAGCCTTAAAATTAACTTGTAATGCTGCCCAAATAGGAAAATTATATATTAAATAATTTCAAAAAGGTATTAAATTCTACATTGCCTGATTTTGAGGCTACATCTTTTCACATATGTTCATTGTTGGAGTGTCATCACATCCATTAAGTAATAATAGTTTACTATTTTCGCTGGAGGCTCATTATCTCCAGTCTTAAAACTTCAACTCAAGTCGCAACTGACTCTCCCATTTCTAATACGCGACTGCCATCTAGTGGCAAAGGTTAGTATTCTTTCTAATTTTCGGTATTGTTTCTCTTTTTCCTGGATAAAGTGATTTCTCAACGACAAGTTTTGTTTCTTTTTGCGAGCCAGTAACCATAACGATGTATGAGTAACAGCGGCAGCCTACATGACAAAATGTACTGAAAACACCCAGCCCACAGCAAGGTTTTTTCTCATCTATCTTAATTAACTCGATTGAATAACTAAAATAAAAAACAGGCTTTTACTGGCAGGAAAGTATCATATATTTAAAAGATTAACACATATAATGCATATATTGCTTTGACGTTCAATGTTATTTGGATTTTAAAAAAACCGTATTGTAGCATTTTAAGGACTCAATACAAAACGACATGGCTCAGGCCGTAAGAGCAGTTGTCTGGCAGTCGGAGGGTTGCCGGTTCGATCCCCCGCCCGGGCTGTGTCGAAGTGTCCCTGAGCAAGACACCTAACCCCCAAATGCTCCTGACGAGCTGGTCGGGGCCTTGCATGGCAGCCTATCGCCGTCGGTGTGTGAGTGTGTGTATGAATGGGTGAATGGAGAAGCATCAATTGTACAGCGCTTTGGATAAAGGCGCTATATAAATGCCTGCCATTTACCATTTACCAAAACAGCTGTTCGGAAAGTTGGCTTGAAAACCAAGAAGCCTTATTAAGGAATTCAAGCCGTTTCTATTTGACTTCATTCGATTGAAGTGAATGCCGTAACCCAATTAAATGTAATTCGCGTCGGAATACACATAATAGCCTACACTGTCAACGTGAAATAAAAATATATAGAGGTTTAAATCGATCCTGTATTGGGACATTTGTTATGATGGCTGGTGCAACGGGCATTTTCGGTACCGTTGACCATAATCGAATGCTAGCATTTATATCATTACACTGACCAAGTCCTGTTAAAAAGCAGGCACATTTTAAGTTCCTTTGTGGAAACAGTGAAGTTGTCTACACAATCTGTTCTACTCACAGACTAACTGCGTCGCTGTAACTTCCCCCCATTTCTGATACGGCGATTCAATTTATTGGCAGAAAGTGGTACTTTCATTTTTTTCTTCCTTCAAGTGATTTTTCAACGATAGGTTTTTGTTTTTTTCTAGCGAGCCAGTGGGCATAACGATGTATGATTTACAGCTGCAGCCTACGTGACAAAATGTATTGACAACACCCAGCCCGACGTTTCTTTGCATCTATTTTCATTACATGAATTGAATAACTAAAATAAATATTAAAGACATTTAAAGACTTAAAGACAGCCTTTAACTGGCAGGAGAGTATCATATTTTTAAAAGATTAACACATGAAGTCAAAAAGAAACTTTAGCGTCTGAGGTGGCTCTGCTCGAACGCTGTGTTAACATGAGACCGTTTTGTTCAACAAAGGTATCACATGCAGGTCGTTGCGAGATGACACGCACGGGCTAACAGCAGCCAGCCAGTCCACTGTCTGTGTGAGTCAAAAAACAGGTCAGCTACGTTGGTTTACATGAATAGAAAACTTTCAGTTAAATCGCCAGCTATGTTAGTTTATTAGGCTTGTCATTAAACACGAATTAAGAGAACATACAATTTCGCTAGGAATGGTAAATTAATATGAAAATACTGTATTGAGTTGGCATCTCTTTTAGATTTGGCTGAACAAATGCGTTTCAGGCAGCATAATTACCAGTGAAATGGAAAAGAATGATGCTGGTTAACTAGACGTTTCGTGCAATATTATCCGACACTTCGTAGAGAAATTATTAAAGCAAGATAAAAGGAGACATTTGGCCAATAGATGGCACCCGTGTATAAGCGGACAGTATAGCGTAATGGTTAGGGCGGTGGATTAAGGCACGCAAATTCAGCCGTTCGATCCCCGCTGCAGCCACAATGAATTTGAATAGTTTCTTGAAGCCAATTGTTTTCATTTTGAGTGCATGTTTATGGCCTAATGACTTTTCAAGCATAAATTGTGCCTCCCCGTGTAAAAACTATGGAAATTAATTAATCTCTGCTCTCCATACAGGACTGTAGCATGTTATCACAATGTGCAAGCAAGACGTTATTTTTATTTCATTCTACATTGTCTGATGTGGCTGAAACTTCACACGTTCATTTTTGGATTGTAATCTCATCCATTTTCCAATAAAGGCTAAATGGCAAAGCGCCACCCGCTGGCAACAGGAAGTGAGCCTTATATTGCATTCTTAAGCATTATTTTTCAATGGGTTCATGACATTCACGGTAAATGTGGTCAGCATGATGCTAGGATGGTCCTGACAAAACAGATTTTTGATTTACTGGGATGATATAGCTATGGTCAGGCACATAAAAAACACATCATGCCAGACAAACAGGAAGTGGTCATACTTAAATTCTCCAATGTCTGATGTGACTGCAACTTTACACAGATGCTCAGTGTTGGAGTGTAATCAAATCCATATTCCAAAAACGACTCAATGTTATAGCAGCATCATCTGGAAACAGGAATTGACCTTAATTTCGCTGAACATCTTCCGATGTGGCTGAAAATGTACAAATATGTTTATTTCTGGAGTGTAATCAAATTCAAAAAACATACACGGATCAATAATATAGCGCCACCATCTGGCAACAGGAAGTGAGGCTTATATCATTGATGCATTCCAATAGCAGCGCCAACATCTTCATTGATCAAAGGGGAATTCCTGTGCACACTATACGTTGTCCAGGAAGGTGATTATTTCCAAAGTGTGTACATGTTGTGAAACATGTCATTGGCAGAACTATGCCACCAAGGCGGTTGCCCCCATGGGGCTTGGGCCCGTTCATTGCTGCTTGCAGCTATATTTAGGGCCCAAGCACCGTAGGGTGCGAAGGACCCTATTGTTATTGTAAAGATTATTATTATTATTATTATTATTATTAGGGCCCAAGCACCGTAGGGTGCGAAGGACCCTATTGTTATTGGAAGGATTATTATTATTATTATTATTATTATTATTAGGGCCCAAGCACCGTAGGGTGCGAAGGACCCTATTGTTATTGTAAAGATTATTATTATTATTATTATTATTATTATTAGGGCCCAAGCACCGTAGGGTGCGAAGGACCCTATTGTTATTGGAAGGATTATTATTATTATTATTATTATTCTTTTTTTTTCAATGTTTTGTGCATTTTTGAGGTGCTTGCCATGGATGAAAACTCACGCAATTTTGCACACACATCAGAAGTGGTGGCTGTCAGGATAGCTCAGATGCTCAGACCTGGGCGTCGCTGAGGAACTCCACAGCGCCCCCTATCGCATTGTCATCTATTGTGGGCAGGCACTTTGAGCTACCTTCACAAAATTTAGTACGCATATAGCACTCCTCGGCCTAAACACATTTCTAATTCGCATCTAATCAAATATACAAACAGGAAGTCAGCCATTTTGGATTTTGTGCGTTTTACACGTACTGCACTTTTAAGTACTCCTCCTAGGGGGTTCATCACATTCACACCACCTGTGGTCAGAATGGTCTCAGGATATTCATGATGCTAAATTGCCAGGATATTTTTGATAGCTGAAACGGGACGGTCCTAGGGAGGCGTAGAATTTTTATGTCACGCGGCGCCAACAGGAAGTGGCTGTAATTTCATGGTCCACATTGTCTGATCTGGCTGATATTTTAGAAATATGTTTATTGTTGGAGTATAATCACATCCATATCCCAAGAACGGGTCAATGTTATAGCGCCACCATCTGGCAACAGGAAGTGAGGTCTTTATCATATTTGTATGCCTTCCTGCTAGGGCATTCATCACATTCACACGAAATGTGGTCAGCATGATCTTAGGATAGTCATGACCATAAGCTGTGAAGGGATTTTTGATATCTCAAACGGTATGGAAATGGCGAGTCGTACAGTACACATATTGCGTGCAAAAAAATGATTTTTTTTTCGACATCGTCCGATCTGGCTGATATTTTATAAATATGTTCACTGTTGGAGTACAATATTAAATATATACATATCAATCGGGGCGTGGCTAGACAGCGCCCCCTATAATTATTATTCTCTTTTTTTTCAATGTATTTTGCATTTTTGAGGTGCTTGCCATGGATGGAAACTCATGGAATTTTGCACACACATGAGAAGTGTTGGCTGTCAGGATGTATCAGATGCTCAGACCTGGGCGTGGCCGAGGGACTCCACAGCGCCCCCTAATGCTTTGTCTTCTATTGTGGACAGGCACTTTGAGCTACCTTCACCTAATTTGGTATGCATGTGGGCCTCTTCTGGACAAACACATTTCTCATTCGCATCAAATCAAATATGTGAACAGGAAGTCAGCCATTTTGAATTTTGTGCATTTTACACGTACTACACTTTTAAGTACTCCTCCTAGGGGGTTCATTGCATTCACACGAAATGGGGTCAAAGTGGTCTGAGGATAGTCATGATACTAATTCCAAAGGATATTTTTGATATCTCAAACGGTATGGTCATGGCGAGGCGTACAATTTTCATGTCACGCCGCGCCAACAGGAAGTAGCCATAAATTCATGGTCTACATTGTCTGATCTGGCTGATATTTTACAAATATGTTCACTGTTAGAGTGTAATCACATCCATATACCAAGAAGAAATCAATGTTATAGCGCCACCATCTGGCAACGGAAGTGATGTTTTTATCATGTTTGTATGCGTTACTGCTAGGGTATTCATCACATTCACACCAAATGTAGTCATCATGATCTTAGAATAGTCCTGACCCTAAATGACGAAAGGATTTTTGATATCTCAAACGGTTTGGCAATGGCGAGGCGTATAATACACACGTTACACCCAAAAACAGGAAGTGGGCTTAATTCCGTTCTACATCATCTGATCGGGCTGATATTTTACAAATATATTCACTTTTGGAGTGCAATCACATCCATATCCACATTCACCTGGGCGTGGCTACACAGCGCCCCCTATGGCTTTTTTCTAATATTGTGGACATATACTTTCACGTAAATGCACCACGTCTGGTAGCCATAAGGGTCTCCTCAAGACACACACATTTCTCATTTGCATCCCTTAACTTTTCCCAACAGGAAGTGAGCTATTTTGGATTTTGTGTGTTTTTAAGTGTTTTTTCACGTACCAAACTTTGAAATACTCTTCCTAGGGGGTATTCACACAAAATATGGTCAGCATGATATTATAGCCCTGACACACAACTATGAACTGATTTTTAATATCTTGGAATGGTATGGCTCTGGTCAGCCTTAAAATTAACTTGTAATGCTGCCCAAACAGTTTATGTTTTAATACAATTATGTATTAAATAATTTCAAAAAGGTATTAAATTCTACATTGCCTGATTTTGAGGCTAACACTTTTCACATATGATCATTGTTGGAGTGTCATCACATCCATTAAGCAATAATAGTTCGCTATTTTCGCTGGAGACTCATTATATCCAGTCTTAAAACTTCAACGCAAGTCGCAAATGACTCTCCCATTTCTAATACGCGCCTGCCATCTACTGGCAAAAGTTGGTATTGCATATATCTTGCAATGACGTTCAATGTTATTTGGTTTAAAAAAAAACCGTGTTGTAGCATTTTAAGGACTCAATACAAAACAGCTGTTCGGAAAGTTAGCTTGAAAATCAAGAAGCCTTATTAAGGAATTCGAGCCGTTTCTATTTGACTTCATTCGGTTGAAGTGAATGCCGTAACCCAATTAAATGTAATTCGCGTCGGAATACACATAATAGCCTACACTGTCAACGTGAAATAAAAATATATAGAGGTTTAAATCGATCCTATATTGGGACATTTGTTATGATGGCTGGTGCAACGGGCATTTTCGGTACCGTTGACCATAATCGAATGCTAGCATTTATATCATTACACTGACCAAGTCCTGTTAAAAAGCACATCACCTTTGTGGAAACAGTGAAGTTGTCTACACAATCTATTCTACTCACAGACTAACTGCGTCGCTGTAACTTCCCCCCATTTCTGATACGGGGAATCCATTTATTGGCAGAAAGTGGAACTTTTATATTTTTCTTCCTTCAAGTGATTTTTCAACAATAGGTTTTTGTTTTTTTTCTAGCGAGCCAGTAGGCATAACGATGTATGATTTACAGCTGCAGCCTACGTGACAAAATGTATTGACAACACCCAGCCCGACGTTTCTTTGCATCTATTTTCATTTTTGAATAGAATATCTGAAGTAAATATTAAAGACATTTAATGACTGTCTTTAACTGGCAGGAGAGTAGCATATATTTAAAAAAGTCAAAAGTCAAAAAGAAACGTTAACGTTTGAGATGGCTGTGGTCGAACTCTGTGTTAACATGAGACCGTTATGTTCAACAAAGGTATGGTATGCAGGTCGTTGCGAGATGACGCGCATTGGCTAACAGCAGCCAGCCTGTCCACTGTCAGGTCAGCTACGTTTGTTTACATGAATAGAAAACTTTCAGTTAAATCGCCAGATATGTTAGTTTATTTTGCTTGTCATTAAACACGAATTAAGAGAACATACAATTTCGCTAGGAATTTTTGACTTAATATGAAAATACCGGATTGAGGGCAGAGACTTGGCATCTCCTTTAGATTTGGCTGAACAAATGCGTTTCAGGCAGCATAATTACCCGTGAAATGGAAAAGAATGATGCTGGCTAACTCGACGTTTAATGCAATATTATCCGACACTTCGGAGATAAATTATTTAACCAGGATGAAAGGAAACATACAACTTTTGGCCAATAGATAACGTACGTGTATAAGAGGGCAGTATAGCTTAATGGTTCAGACAGTGGATTAAGACATGCAAGGTCCGCGGTTCCATCCCCGGTACGGCCACAATAAAGTTGAATAGTTTCTTTACGCCAATGGTTTTATTTTGAGTGCATATTTATAACCGAATGACTTCTCAAGCGTAAATTGTGCCTCCCGCTGTAAAATCGATTGAAATTAATTAATCTCTGCTCTCCATACAGGACTGGAGCATATTATTACACTGTGCAAGCAAGAAGTAATTTTTGTTTCATTCTACATTGTCTGATGTGGCAGAAACTTCACACATGTTCATTTTTGGAGTGTAATCTCATCCATATACCAAGAAAGGCTCAATGGCATAGCGCCACCATCTGGCAACAGGAAGTGGCTTTAATTTTACTTGACATCTTCCAATTTGGCTGAAAATGGACAAATATGTTAATTATTGGCGTGTAATCAAATCCATGAACCATACACGGCTCAATATTATACCGCCACCATCTGGCAACAGGAAGTGGCTTAAATTTTACGTGACATCTTCCAATTTGGCTGAAAATGTACAAATATGTTAATTATTGGAGTGAAATCAAATCCATAAACCATACACGGCTCAATATTATAGCGCCACCATCTGGCAATAGGAAGTGAGGCTTATATCATTGATGCATTCCAATAGCAGCAGAAACATCTTCATTGATCAAAGGGGAATTCCTGTGCACACTATACGTTGTCCAGGAAGGTGATTATTTCCAAAGTGTGTACATATTGTGAAACATGTCATTGGCCCAACTATGCCACCAAGGCGGTGTCGCCCATGGTGCTTGGGCCCGTTCATTGCTGCTTGCAGCTATATTTAGGGCCCAAGCACCGTAGGGTGCGAAGGACCCTATTGTTATTGTAAAGATTATTATTATTATTATTATTATTATTATTATTATTATTATTCTTTTTTCTATATGCAAATGGGCCTTTTTGATGTGCTTGCCATGCATAAAAAGTCTGGGAATTTTGCACACACATCAGAAATGAGGACCTTCAGAATTGATTAGATGCTCAGACCTGGGCGTGGCCGAGAGACTCCACAGCGCCCCCTATCGCATTGTCATCTATTGTGGGCAGGCACTTTGAGCTACCTTCACAAAATTTAGTACACATATAGCACTCCTCGGACCAAAAACATTTATAATTTGCATCTAATCAAATATACAAACAGGAAGTCAGCAATTTTGGATTTTTTGCGTTTTACATGTACTGCACTTTTAAGTACTCCTCCTAGGGGGTTCATCACATTCACACCACCTGTGGTCAGAATGGTCTCAGGATATTCATGATGCTAAATTGCCAGGATATTTTTGATAGCTCAAACGGGACGGTCCTGGGGAGGCGTAGAATTTTTATGTCACGCCGCGCCAACAGGAAGTGGCCGTAATTTCATGGTCTACATTGTCTGATCTGGCTGATATTTTAGAAATACGTTTATTGTTGGAGTATAATCACATCCATATCCCAAGAACGGGTCAATATTATAGCGCCACCATCTGGCAACAGGAAGTGAGGTCTTTATCATATTTGTATGCCTTCCTGCTAGGGCATTCATCACATTCACACAAAATGTGGTCAGCATGATCTTAGGATAGTCATGACCATAAGCTGTGAAGGGATTTTTGATATCTCAAACGGTATGGAAATGGCGAGTCGTACAGTACACATATTGCGTGCAAAAAAATGACTTTTTTTTCGACATCGTCCGATCTGGCTGATATTTTACAAATATGTTCACTGTTGGAGTACAATATGAAATATATACATATCATTTGGGGCGTGGCTAGACAGCGCCCCCTATAATTATTATTCTCTTTTTTTCAATGTATTTTGCATTTTTGAGGTGCTTGCCATGGATGAAAACTCACGGAATTTTGCACACACATGAGAATTGTTGGCTGTCAGGATGTATCAGATGCTCAGACCTGGGCGTGGCCGAGGGACTCCACAGCGCCCCCTAATGCTTTGTCTTCTATTGTGGACAGGCACTTTGAGCTACCTTCACCTAATTTGGTATGCATGTGGGCCTCTTCTGGACAAACACATTTCTTATTCGTATCGAATCAAATATGTGAACAGGAAGTCAGCCATTTTGAATTTTGTGCATTTTACACGTACTACACTTTTAAGCACTCCTCCTAGGGGGTTTATTGCATTCAGACGAAATGTGGTCAAACCGGTCTCAGGATAGTCATGATACTAATTCCAAAGGATATTTTTGATATCTCAAACGGTATGGTCATGGCGAGGCGTACAATTTTCATGTCACGCCGCGCCAACAGGAAGTAGCCATAAATTCATGGTCTACATTGTCTGACCTGGCTGATATTTTATAAATATGTTCACTGTTAGAGTGTAATCACATCCGTATACCAAGAAGTAGTCAATGTTATAGCGCCACCATCTGGCAACGGAAGTGAGGTTTTTATCATGTTTGTATGCGTTCCTGCTAGGGTATTCATCACATTCACACCAAATGTAGTCATCATGATCTTAGAATAGTCCTGACCCTAAATGACGAAAGGATTTTTGATATCTCAAACGGTTTGGCAATGGCGAGGCGTATAATACACACGTTACACCCAAAAACAGGAAGTGGGCTTAATTCCGTTCTACATCATCTGATCGGGCTGATATTTTGCAAATATATTCACTTTTGGAGTGCAATCACATCCATATCCACATTCATCTGGGCGTGGCTACACAGCGCCCCCTATGGCTTTTTTCTAATATTGTGGACACATACTTTCACGTAAATGCACCACGTCTGGTAGGCATAAGGGTCTCCTCAAGACACACACATTTCTCATTTGCATCCCTTAACTTTTCCCAACAGGAAGTGAGCTATTTTGGATTTTGTGTGTTTTTAAGTGTTTTTTCACGTACCAAACTTTGAAATACTCTTCCTAGGGGGTTCATCACATTCACACAAAATGTGGTCAGCATGGTATTATAGCCCTGACACACAACTATGAACTGATTTTTAAAATCTTGGAATGGTATGGCTATGGTCAGCCTTAAAATTAACTTGTAATGCTGCCCAAACAGTTCATGTTTTAATACAATTATGTATTAAATAATTTCAAAAAGGTATTAAATTCTACATTGCCTGATTTTGAGGCTAACACTTTTCACATATGTTCATTGTTGGAGTGTCATCACATCCATTAAGCAATAATAGTTCACTATTTTCGCTGGAGACTCATTATATCCAGTCTTAAAACTTCAACGCAAGTCGCAAATGACTCTCCCATTTCTAATACGCGACTGCCATCTACTGGCAAAAGTTGGTATTGTTTCTCAAGTAATTCGTCAATGACAAGTTTTGTTTCTTTTTGCGAGCCAGTAACCATAACGATGTATGAGTAACAGCGGCAGCCTACGTAACAAAATGTACTGACAACACCCAGCACACAGCAACGTTTTTTCTCATCTACTTTAATTATATGGATTGAATAACTAAAATAAAAGACAGGCTTTTACTGGCAGGAAAGTAGCATATATTTCAAAGATTAACACATATAATGCATATCTTGCAATGACGTTCAATGTTATTTGGTTTAAAAAAAATCGTGTTGTAGCATTTTAAGGACTCAATACAAAACAGCTGTTCGGAAAGTTAGCTTGAAAACCAAGAAGCCTTATTAAGGAATTCGAGCCGTTTCTATTTGACTTCATTCGATTGAAGTGAATGCCGTAACCCAATTAAATGTAATTCGCGTCGGAATACACATAATAGCCTACACTGTCAACGTGAAATAAAAATATATAGAGGTTTAAATCGATCCTATATTGGGACATTTGTTATGATGGCTGGTGCAACGCGCATTTTCGGTACCGTTGACCATAATCGAATGCTAGCATTTATATCATTAGACTGACCAAGTCCTGTTAAAAAGCACATTTTTGGTTCCTTTGTGGAAACAGTGAAGTTGTCTACACAATCTATTCTACTCACAGACTAACTGCGTCGCTGTAACTTCCCCCCTTTTCTGATACGGGGATTCCATTTATTGGCAGAAAGTGGAACTTTTATATTTTTCTTCCTTCAAGTGATTTTTCAACGATAGGTTTTTTTTTTTTTTTCTAGCGAGCCAGTAGGCATAACGATGTATGATTTACAGCTGCAGCCTACGTGACAAAATGTATTGACAACACCCAGCCCGACGTTTCTTTGCATCTATTTTCATTTTTGAATAGAATATCTGAAATAAATATTAAAGACATTTAATGACTGTCTTTAACTGGCAGGAGAGTAGCATATATTTAAAAGAGTCAAAAGTCAAAAAGAAACGTTAACGTTTGAGATGGCTCTGGTCGAACTCTGTGTTAACATGAGACCGTTATGTTCAACAAAGGTATGGCATGCAGGTCGTTGCGAGATGACGCGCATTGGCTAACAGCAGCCAGCCTGTCCACTGTCTGTGTGAGTCAAAAAACAGGTCAGCTACGTTTGTTTACATGAATAGAAAACTTTCAGTTAAATCGCCAGATATGTTAGTTTATTTTGCTTATCATTAAATACGAATTAAGAGAACATACAATTTCGCTAGGAATTTTTGACTTAATATGAAAATACCGGATTGAGGGCAGAGACTTGGCATCTCCTTTAGATTTGGCTGAACAAATGCATTTCAGGCAGCATAATTACCGGTGAAATGGAAAAGAATGATGCTGGCTAACTCGACGTTTAATGCAATATTATCCGACACTTCGGAGAGAAATTATTTAACCAGGATAAAAGGAAACATACAACTTTTGGCCAATAGATGGCGTACGTGTATAAGAGGGCAGTATAACTTAATGGTTCAGACAGTGGATTAAGACATGCAAGGTCCGCAGTTCCATCCCCGGTGCGGCCACAATAAAGTTGAATAGTTTCTTTACGCCAATGGTTTTATTTTGAGTGCATATTTATAACTGAATGACTTCTCAAGCGTAAATTGTGCCTCCCGCTGTAAAATCTATTGAAATTAATTCATCTCTGCTCTCCATACAGGACTGGAGCATATTATTACACTGTGCAAGCAAGAAGTAATTTTTGTTTCATTCTACATTGTCTGATGTGGCTGAAACTTCACACATGTTCATTTTTGGAGTGTAATCTTATCCATATACCAAGAAAGGCTCAATGGCATAGCGCCACCATCTGGGAACAGGAAGTGGCTTTAATTTTACTTGACATCTTCCAATTTGGCTGAAAATGTACAAATATGTTAATTATTGGAGTGTAATCAAATCCATGAACCATACACGGCTCAATATTATAGCGCCACCATCTGGCAATAGGAAGTGAGCCTTATATCATTGATGCATTCCAATAGCAGCAGCAACATCTTCATTGATCAAAGGGGAATTCCTGTGCACACTATACGTTGTCCAGGAAGGTGATTATTTCCAAAGTGTGTACATATTGTGAAACATGTCATTGGCGCAACTATGCCACCAAGGCGGTTGCGCCCATGGTGCTTGGGCCCGTTCATTGCTGCTTGCAGCTATATTTATTATTATTATTCTTTTTTCTATATGCAAATGGGCCTTTTTGAGGTGCTTGCCATGCATAAAAAGTCTGGGAATTTTGCACACACATCAGAAATGAGGACCTTCAGGATTGATTAGATGCTCAGACCTGGGCGTGGCCGAGAGACTCCACAGCGCCCCCTATCGCATTGTCATCTATTGTGGGCAGGCACTTTGAGCTACCTTCACAAAATTTAGTACGCATATAGCACTCCTCGGACCAAAAACATTTATAATTTGCATCTAATCAAATATACAAACAGGAAGTCAGCAATTTTGGATTTTGTGCGTTTTACATGTACTGCACTTTTAAGTACTCCTCCTAGGGGGTTCATCACATTCACACCACCTGTGGTCAAAATAGTCTCAGGATATTCATGATGCTAAATTGCCAGGATATTTTTGATAGCTCAAACGGGACGGTCCTGGGGAGGCGTAGAATTTTTATGTCACGCCGCGCCAACAGGAAGTGGCCGTAATTTCATGGTCTACATTGTCTGATCTGGCTGATATTTTAGAAATACGTTTATTGTTGGAGTATAATCACATCCATATCCCAAGAACGGGTCAATATTATAGCGCCACCATCTGGCAACAGGAAGTGAGGTCTTTATCATATTTGTATGCCTTCCTGCTAGGGCATTCATCACATTCACATGAAATGTGGTCAGCATGATCTTAGGATAGTCATGACCATAAGCTGTGAAGGGATTTTTGATATCTCAAACGGTATGGAAATGGCGAGTCGTACAGTACACATATTGCGTGCAAAAAAATGACTTTTTTTTCGACATCGTCCGATCTGGCTGATATTTTACAAATATGTTCACTGTTGGAGTACAATATGAAATATATACATATCAATCGGGGCGTGGCTAGACAGCGCCCCCTATAATTATGATTCTCTTTTTTTTCAATGTATTTTGCATTTTTGAGGTGCTTGCCATGGATGAAAACTCACAGAATTTTGCAGACACATGAGAATTGTTGGCTGTCAGAACGTATCAGATGCTCAGACCTGGGCGTGGCCGAGGGACTCCACAGCGCCCCCTATCGCATTGTCTTCTATTGTGGACAGGCACTTTGACCTACCTTCACCTAATTTGGCAAACATGTGGGGCTCCTCTTGCCAAACACATTTCTCATTCGCATTAAATCAAATATGTGAACAGGAAGTCAGCCATTTTGAATTTTGTGCATTTTACACGTACTACACTTTTAAGTACTCCTCCTAGGGGGTTCATTGCATTTACAGGAAATGTGGTCAAAGTGGTCTCAGGATAGTCATGATACTAATTCCAAAGGATATTTTTGATATCTCAAACGGTATGGTCATGGCGAGGCGTACAATTTTCATGTCACGCCGCGCCAACAGGAAGTAGCCATAAATTCATGGTCTACATTGTCTGATCTGGCTGATATTTTACAAATATGTTCAATGTTAGAGTGTAATCACATCCATATACTAAGAAGTAGTCAATGTTATAGCGCCACCATCTGGCAATGGAAGTGAGGTTTTTATCATGTTTGTATGCGTTCCTGCTAGGGTATTCATCACATTCACACCAAATGTAGTCATCATAATCTTAGAATAGTCCTGACCCTAAATGACGAAAGGATTTTTGATATCTCAAACGGTTTGGCAATGGCGAGGCGTATAATACACGTTACACCCAAAAACAGGAAGTGGGCTTAATTCCGTTCTACATCATCTGATCGGGTTGATATTTTGCAAATATATTCACTTTTGGAGTGCAATCACATCCATATCCACATTCATCTGGGCGTGGCTACACAGCGCCCCCTATGGCTTTTTTCTAATATTGTGGACACATACTTTCACGTAAATGCACCACGTCTGGTAGGCATAAGGGTCTCCTCAAGACACACACATTTCTCATTTGCATCCCTTAACTTTTCCCAACAGGAAGTGAGCTATTTTGGATTTTGTGTGTTTGTAAGTGTTTTTTCACGTACCAAACTTTGAAATACTCTTCCTAGGGGGTTCATCACATTCACACAAAATGTGGTCAGCATGGTATTATAGCCCTGACACACAACTATGAACTGATTTTTAAAATCTTGGAATGGTATGGCTATGGTCAGCCTTAAAATTAACTTGTAATGCTGCCCAAACAGTTCATGTTTTAATACAATTATGTATTAAATAATTTTAAAAAGGTATTCAATTCTACATTGCCTGATTTTGAGGCTAACACTTTTCACATATGTTCATTGTTGGAGTGTCATCACATCCATTAAGCAATAATAGTTCACTATTTTCGCTGGAGACTCATTATATCCAGTCTTAAAACTTCAACGCAAGTCGCAAATGACTCTCCCATTTCTAATACGCGACTGCCATCTACTGGCAAAAGTTGGTATTGTTTCTCAAGTAATTCGTCAATGACAAGTTTTGTTTCTTTTTGCGAGCCAGTAACCATAACGATGTATGAGTAACAGCGGCAGCCTACGTAACAAAATGTACTGACAACACCCAGCCCACAGCAACGTTTTTTCTCATCTACCTTAATTATATGGATTGAAGAACTAAAATAAAAGACAGGCTTTTACTGGCAGGAAAGTAGCATATATTTCAAAGATTAACACATATAATGCATATCTTGCAATGACGTTCAATGTTATTTGGTTTAAAAAAAATCGTGTTGTAGCATTTTAAGGACTCAATACAAAACAGCTGTTCGGAAAGTTAGCTTGAAAACCAAGAAGCCTTATTAAGGAATTCGAGCCGTTTCTATTTGACTTCATTCGATTGAAGTGAATGCCGTAACCCAATTAAATGTAATTCGCGTCGGAATACACATAATAGCCTACACTGTCAACGTGAAATAAAAATATATAGAGGTTTAAATCGATCCTATATTGGGACATTTGTTATGATGGCTGGTGCAACGTGCATTTTCGGTACCGTTGACCATAATCGAATGCTAGCATTTATATCATTAGACTGACCAAGTCCTGTTAAAAAGCACATTTTTGGTTCCTTTGTGGAAACAGTGAAGTTGTCTACACAATCTATTCTACTCACAGACTAACTGCGTCGCTGTAACTTCCCCCCATTTCTGATACGGGGATTCCATTTATTGGCAGAAAGTGGAACTTTTATATTTTTCTTCCTTCAAGTGATTTTTCAACGATAGGTTTTTTGTTTTTTTTCTAGCGAGCCAGTAGGCATAACGATGTATGATTTACAGCTGCAGCCTACGTGACAAAATGTATTGACAACACCCAGCCCGACGTTTCTTTGCATCTATTTTCATTTTTGAATAGAATATCTGAAATAAATATTAAAGACATTTAATGACTGTCTTTAACTGGCAGGAGAGTAGCATATATTTAAAAGAGTCAAAAGTCAAAAAGAAACGTTAACGTTTGAGATGGCTCTGGTCGAACTCTGTGTTAACATGAGACCGTTATGTTCAACAAAGGTATGGCATGCAGGTCGTTGCGAGATGACGCGCATTGGCTAACAGCAGCCAGCCTGTCCACTGTCTGTGTGAGTCAAAAAACAGGTCAGCTACGTTTGTTTACATGAATAGAAAACTTTCAGTTAAATCGCCAGATATGTTAGTTTATTTTGCTTGTCATTAAACACGAATTAAGAGAACATAATATTTCGCTAGGAATTTTTGACTTAATATGAAAATACCGGATTGAGGGCAGAGACTTGGCATCTCCTTTAGATTTGGCTGAACAAATGCATTTCAGGCAGCATAATTACCGGTGAAATGGAAAAGAATGATGCTGGCTAACTCGAAGTTTAATGCAATATTATCCGACACTTCGGAGAGAAATTATTTAACCAGGATAAAAGGAAACATACAACTTTTGGCCAATAGATGGCGTACGTGTATAAGAGGGCAGTATAACTTAATGGTTCAGACAGTGGATTAAGACATGCAAGGTCCGCGGTTCCATCCCCGGTGCGGCCACAATAAAGTTGAATAGTTTCTTTACGCCAATGGTTTTATTTTGAGTGCATATTTATAACCGAATGACTTCTCAAGCGTAAATTGTGCCTCCCGCTGTAAAATCTATTGAAATTAATTCATCTCTGCTCTCCATACAGGACTGGAGCATATTATTACACTGTGCAAGCAAGAAGTAATTTTTGTTTCATTCTACATTGTCTGATGTGGCTGAAACTTCACACATGTTCATTTTTGGAGTGTAATCTCATCCATATACCAAGAAAGGCTCAATGGCATAGCGCCACCATCTTGGAACAGGAAGTGGCTTTAATTTTACTTGACATCTTCCGATGTGGCTGAAAATGTACAAATATGTTAATTATTGGAGTGTAATCAAATCCATGAACCATACACGGCTCAATATTATAGCGCCACCATCTGGCAATAGGAAGTGAGGCTTATATCATTGATGCATTCCAATAGCAGCAGCAACATCTTCATTGATCAAAGGGGAATTCCTGTGCACACTATACGTTGTCCAGGAAGGTGATTATTTCCAAAGTGTGTACATATTGTGAAACATGTCATTGGCGCAACTATGCCACCAAGGCGGTTGCGCCCATGGTGCTTGGGCCCGTTCATTGCTGCTTGCAGCTATATTTATTATTATTATTATTCTTTCTCTTCCGTCAAATGGGCATTTTTGAGGGCCTTGCCATGGCTAAAAAGTCTTGAAATTTTGCAGACACATCAGAAGTGGTGGCCGTCAGGATCTATCAGATGCTCAGACCTGGGTGTGGCCGAGGGACTCCACAGCGCCCCCTATTGCGCTGACCCCCCCCCCCCCATTGCATTGTTGTCTATTGTGGGCAGGCACTTTGAACTACAAGAAACTATTTTGGTAAACATGTGTGGCTCCTCAATTCAAACACATTTCTCATTCGCATTGATGCAAATATGCGAACAGGAAGTGAGCTATTTTGGATTTTGTGTGTTTTACACGTACTACACTTTTAAGTACTCCTCCTAGGGGGTTCATCACATTCACACCACCTGTGGTCAGAATGGTCTCAGGATATTCATGATGCTAAATTGCCAGGATATTTTTGATAGCTCAAACGGGACGGTCCTGGGGAGGCGTAGAATTTTTATGTCACGCCACGCCAACAGGAAGTGGCCATAATTTCATGGTCTACATCGTCTGATCTGGCTGATATTTTAGAAATACGTTTATTGTTGGAGTATAATCACATCCATATCCCAAGAACGGGTCAATGTTATAGCGCCACCATCTGGCAACAGGAAGTGAGGTCTTTATCATATTTGTATGCCTTTCTGCTAGGGCATTCATCACATTCACACGAAATGTGGTCAGCATGATCTTAGGATAGTCATGACCATAAGCTGTGAAGGGATTTTTGATATCTCAAACGGTATGAAAATGGCGAGTCGTACAGTACACATATTGCGTGCAAAAAAATGACTTTTTTTTCGACATCGTCCGATCTGGCTGATATTTTATGAATATGTTCACTGTTGGAGTACAATATGAAATATATACATATCAATCGGGGCGTGGCTAGACAGCGCCCCCTATAACTATTATTCTCTTTTTTTTCAATGTATTTTGCATTTTTGAGGTGCTTGCCATGGATGAAAACTCACAGAATTTTGCACACACATGAGAAGTGTTGGCTGTCAGGATGTATCAGATGCTCAGACCTGGGCGTGGCCGAGGGACTCCACAGCGCCCCCTAATGCTTTTTCTTCTATTGTGGACAGGCACTTGGAGCAACCTTCACCTAATTTGGTATGCATGTGGGGCTCCTCTGGACAAACACATTTCTCTTTCGCATCCAATCAAATATGTGAACAGGAAGTCAGCCATTTAGAATTTTGTGCATTTTACACGTACTACACTTTTAAGTACTCCTCCTAGGGGGTTCATTGCATTCACACGAAATGTGGTCAAACCGGTCTCAGGATAGTCATGATACTAATTCCAAAGGATATTTTTGATATCTCAAACGGTATGGTCATGGCGAGGCGTACAATTTTCATGTCACGCCGCGCCAACAGGAAGTAGCCATAAATTCATGGTCTACATTGTCTGATCTGGCTGATATTTTACAAATATGTTCACTGTTAGAGTGTAATCACATCCATATACCAAGAAGAAGTCAATGTTATAGCGCCACCATCTGGCAACGGAAGTGAGGTTTTTATCATGTTTGTATTCGTTCCTGCTAGGGTATTCATCACATTCACACCAAATGTAGTCATCATGATCTTAGAATAGTCCTGACCCTAAATGACGAAAGGATTTTTGATATCTCAAACGGTTTGGCAATGGCGAGGCGTATAATACACCCGTTACACCCAAAAACAGGAAGTGGGCTTAATTCCGTTCTACATCATCTGATCGGGCTGATATTTTGCAAATATATATATATTCTTTTGGAGTGCAATCACATCCATATCCACATTCATCTGGGCGTGGCTACACAGCGCCCCCTATGGCTTTTTTCTAATATTGTGGACACATACTTTCACGTAAATGCACCACGTCTGGTAGGCATAAGGGTCTCCTCAAGACACACACATTTCTCATTTGCATCCCTTAACTTTTCTCAACAGGAAGTGAGCTATTTTGGATTTTGTGTGTTTTTAAGTGTTTTTTTTCACGTACCAAACTTTGAAATACTCTTCCTAGGGGGTTCATCACATTCACACAAAATGTGGTCAGCATGATATTATAGCCCTGACACACAACTATGAACTGATTTTTAATATCTTGGAATGGTATGGCTATGGTTAGCCTTAAAATTAACTTGTAATGCTGCCCAAATAGGAAAATTATATATTAAATAATTTCAAAAAGGTATTAAATTCTACATTGCCTGATTTTGAGGCTACATCTTTTCACATATGTTCATTGTTGGAGTGTCATCACATCCATTAAGCAATAATAGTTTACTATTTTCGCTGGAGACTCATTATCTCCAGTCTTAAAACTTCAACTCAAGTCGAACTGACTCTCCCATTTCTAATACGCGACTGCCATCTAGTGGCAAAGGTTAGTATTCTTTCTAATTTTCGGTATGGTTTCTCTTTTTCTTGGATAAAGTGATTTCTCAACGACAAGTTTTGTTTCTTTTTGCGAGCCAGTAACCATAACGATGTATGAGTAACAGCGGCAGCCTACATGACAAAATGTATTGAAAACACCCAGCCCACAGCAACGTTTTTTCTCATCTATCTTAATTAACTCGATTGAATAACTAAAATAAAAAACAGGCTTTTACTGGCAGGAAAGTATCATATATTTAAAAGATTAACACATATAATGCATATATTGCTTTGACGTTCAATGTTATTTGGATTAAAAAAAAAACGTATTGTAGCATTTTAAGGACTCAATACAAAACAGCTGTTCGGAAAGTTGGCTTGAAAACCAAGAAGCCTTATTAAGGAATTCGAGCCGTTTCTATTTGACTTCATTCGATTGAAGTGAATGCCGTAAGCCAATTAAATGTAATTCGCGTCGGAATACACATAATAGCCTACACTGTCAACGTGAAATAAAAATATATAGAAGTTTAAATCGATCCTGTATTGGGACATTTGTTATGATGGCTGGTGCAACGGGCATTTTCGGTACCGTTGACCATAATCGAATGCTAGCATTTATATCATTACACTGACCAAGTCCTGTTAAAAAGCACATTTTTGGTTCCTTTGTGGAAACAGTGAAGTTGTCTACACAATCTGTTCTACTCACAGACTAACTGCGTCGCTGTAACTTCCCCCCATTTCTGATACGGCGATTCAATTTATTGGCAGAAAGTGGTACTTTCATTTTTTTCTTCCTTCAAGTGATTTTTCAACGATAGGTTTTTTTTTTTTTTCTAGCGAGCCAGTAGGCATAACGATGTATGATTTACAGCTGCAGCCTACGTGACAAAATGTATTGACAACACCCAGCCCGACGTTTCTTTGCATCTATTTTCATTACATGAATTGAATAACTAAAATAAATATTAAAGACATTTAAAGACTTAAAGACAGCCTTTAACTGGCAGGAGAGTATCATATTTTTAAAAGATTAACACATGAAGTCAAAAAGAAACTTTAGCGTCTGAGGTGGCTCTGCTCGAACGCTGTGTTAACATGAGACCGTTTTGTTCAACAAAGGTATCACATGCAGGTCGTTGCGAGATGACACGCACGGGCTAACAGCAGCCAGCCAGTCCACTGTCTGTGTGAGTCAAAAAACAGGTCAGCTACGTTGGTTTACATGAATAGAAAACTTTCAGTTAAATCGCCAGCTATGTTAGTTTATTAGGCTTGTCATTAAACACGAATTAAGAGAACATACAATTTCGCTAGGAATGGTAAATTAATATGAAAATACTGTATTGAGGGCAGAGAGTTGGCATCTCTTTTAGATTTGGCTGAACAAATGCGTTTCAGGCAGCATAATTACCAGTGAAATGGAAAAGAATGATGCAGGTTAACTAGACGTTTCGTGCAATATTATCCGACACTTCGTAGAGAAATTATTAAACCAAGATAAAAGGAGACATTTGGCCAATAGATGGCACCCGTGTATAAACGGGCAGTATAGCGTAATGGTTAGGGCGGTGGATTAAGGCACGCAAATTCAGCCGTTCGATCCCCGCTGCAGCCACAATGAATTTGAATAGTTTCTTGAAGCCAATTGTTTTCATTTTGAGTGCATATTTATGGCCTAATGACTTTTCAAGCATAAATTGTGCCTCCCCGTGTAAAAACTATGGAAATTAATTAATCTCTGCTCTCCATACAGGACTGTAGCATGTTATCACAATGTGCAAGCAAGACGTTATTTTTATTTCATTCTACATTGTCTGATGTGGCTGAAACTTCACACGTTCATTTTTGGAGTGTAATCTCATCCATTTTCCAATAAAGGCTAAATGGCAAAGCGCCACCCGCTGGCAACAAGAAGTGAGCCTTATATTGCATTCTTAAGCATTATTTTTCAATGGGTTCATGACATTCACGGTAAATGTGGTCAGCATGATGCTAGGATGGTCCTGACAAAACAGATTTTTGATTTACTGGGATGATATAGCTATGGTCAGGCACATAAAAAACACATCATGCCAGACAAACAGGAAGTGGTCATACTTAAATTCTCCAATGTCTGATGTGACTGCAACTTTAAACAGATGCTCAGTGTTGGAGTGTAATCAAATCCATATTCCAAAAACGACTCAATGTTATAGCAGCATCATCTGGAAACAGGAATTGACCTTAATTTCGCTGAACATCTTCCGATGTGGCTGAAAATGTACAAATATGTTTATTTCTGGAGTGTAATCAAATTAAAAAAACATACACGGATCAATAATATAGCGCCACCATCTGGCAACATGAAGTGAGGCTTATATCATTGATGCATTCCAATAGCAGCGCCAACATCTTCATTGATCAAAGGGAAATTCCAGTGCACACTATACGTTGTCCAGGAAGGTGATTATTTCCAAAGTGTGTACATGTTGTGAAACATGTCATTGGCAGAACTATGCCACCAAGGCGGTTGCCCCCATGGGGCTTGGGCCCGTTCATTGCTGCTTGCAGCTATATTTAGGGCCCAAGCACCGTAGGGTGCGAAGGACCCTATTGTTATTGGAAGGATTATTATTAGGGCCCAAGCACCGTAGGGTGCGAAGGACCCTATTGTTATTGGAAGGATTATTATTATTATTATTAGGGCCCAAGCACCGTAGGGTGCGAAGGACCCTATTGTTATTGGAAGGATTATTATTATTATTATTATTATTATTATTATTATTATTAGGGCCCAAGCACCGTAGGGTGCGAAGGACCCTATTGTTATTGGAAGGATTATTATTAGGGCCCAAGCACCGTAGGGTGCGAAGGACCCTATTGTTATTGGAAGGATTATTATTATTATTATTATTAGGGCCCAAGCACCGTAGGGTGCGAAGGACCCTATTGTTATTGGAAGGATTATTATTATTATTATTATTATTATTATTATTATTATTATTCTTTCTCTTCCGTCAAATGGGCATTTTTGAGGGCCTTGCCATGGCTAAAAAGTCTTGAAATTTTGCAGACACATCAGAAGTGGTGGCCGTCAGGATCTATCAGATGCTCAGACCTGGGTGTGGCCGAGGGACTCCACAGCGCCCCCTATTGCGCTGACCCCCCCCCCCCCATTGCATTGTTGTCTATTGTGGGCAGGCACTTTGAACTACATGAAACTAATTTGGTAACCATGTGTGGCTCCTCAATTCAAACACATTTCTCATTCGCATTGATGCAAATATGTGAACAGGAAGTGAGCTATTTTGGATTTTGTGTGTTTCACACGTACTACACTTTTACGTACTCCTCCTAGGGGGTTCATCGCATTCACACCAACTGTGGTCAGAATGGTCTCAGGATATTCATGATGCTAAATTGCCAGGATATTTTTGATAGCTCAAACGGGATGGTCATGGCGAGGCGTGCAATTTTTATGTCACGCCGCGCCAACAGGAAGTGGTCATAATTTCATGGTCTTCATCGTCTGATCTGGCTGATATTTTAGAAATATGTTTAGTGTTGGAGTATAATCACATCCATATCCCAAGAACGGGTCAATGTTATAGCGCCACCATCTGGCAACAGGAAGTGAGGTTTTTATCATATTTGTATGCCTTCCTGCTAGGGCATTCATCACATTCACACGGAATGTGGTCAGCATGATCTTAGGATAGTCATGACCATAAGCTGTGAAGGGATTTTTGATATCTCAAACGGTATGGAAATGGCGAGTCGTACAGTACACATATTTCGTGCAAAAAAATTACTTTTTTTTCGACATCGTCCGATCTGGCTGATATTTTACAAATATGTTCACTGTTGGAGTACAATATGAAATATATACATATCAATCGGGGCGTGGCTAGACAGCGCCCCCTATAATTATTATTCTCTTTTTTTTCAATGTATTTAGCATTTTTGAGGTGCTTGCCATGGATGGAAACTCACGGAATTTTGCACACACATGAGAAGTGTTGGCTGTCAGGATGTATCAGATGCTCAGACCTGGGCGTGGCCGAGGGACTCCACAGCGCCCCCTAATGCTTTGTCTTCTATTGTGGACAGGCACTTTGAGCTACCTTCACCTAATTTGGTATGCATGTGGGGCTCCTCTGGACAAACACATTTCTCTTTCGCATCGAATCAAATATGTGAACAGGAAGTCAGCCATTTTGAATTTTGTGCATTTTACACGTACTACACTTTTAAGTACTCCTCCTAGGGGGTTCATTGCATTCACACGAAATGTGGTCAAAGTGGTCTCAGGATAGTCATGATACTAATTCCAAAGGATATTTTTGATATCTCAAACGGTATGGTCATGGCGAGGCGTACAATTTTCATGTCACGCCGCGCCAACAGGAAGTAGCCATAAATTCATGCTCTACATTGTCTGATCTGGCTGATATTTTACAAATATGTTCACTGTTAGAGTGTAATCACATCCAAATACCAAGAAGAAATCAATGTTATAGCGCCACCATCTGGCAACGGAAGTGAGGTTTTTATCATGTTTGTATGCGTTCCTGCTAGGGTATTCATCACATTCACACCAAATGTAGTCATCATGATCTTAGAATAGTCCTGACCCTAAATGACGAAAGGATTTTTGATATCTCAAACGGTTTGGCAATGGCGAGGCGTATAATACACACGTTACGCCCAAAAACAGGAAGTGGGCTTAATTCCGTTCTACATCATCTGATCGGGCTGATATTTTACAAATATATTCACTTTTGGAGTGCAATCACATCCATATCCACATTCATCTGGGCGTGGCTACACAGCGCCCCCTATGGCTTTTTTCTAATATTGTGGACATATACTTTCACGTAAATGCACCACGTCTGGTAGACATAAGGGTCTCCTCAAGACACACACATTTCTCATTTGCATCCCTTAACTTTTCCCAACAGGAAGTGAGCTATTTTGGATTTTGTGTGTTTTTAAGTGTTTTTTCACGTACCAAAGTTTGAAATACTCTTCCTAGGGGGTTCATCACATTCACACAAAATGTGGTCAGCCTGATATTATAGCCCTGACACACAACTATGAACTGATTTTTAATATCTTGGAATGGTATGGCTATGGTCAGCCTTAAAATTAACTTGTAATGCTGCCCAAACAGTTCATGTTTTAATACAATTATGTATTAAATAATTTCAAAAAGGTATTAAACTCTACATTGCCTGATTTTGAGGCTACAACTTTTCACATATGTTCATTGTTGGAGTGTCATCACATCCATTAAGCAATAATAGTTCACTATTTTCGCTGGAGACTCATTATATCCAGTCTTAAAACTTCAACGCAAGTCGCAAATGACTCTCCCATTTCTAATACGCGACTGCTATCTACTGGCAAAAGTTGGTATCATTTCTCAAGTAATTCCTCAATGACAAGTTTTGTTTCTTTTTGCGAGCCAGTAACCATAACGATGTATGAGTAACAGCGGCAGCCTACGTGACAAAATGTACTGACAACACCCAGCCCACAGCAACGTTTTTTCTCATCTACCTTAATTATATGGATTGAATAACTAAAATAAAAGACAGGCTTTTACTGGCAGGAAAGTAGCATATATTTCAAAGATTAACACATATAATGCATATCTTGCAATGACGTTCAATGTTATTTGGTTTAAAAAAAACCGTGTTGTAGCATTTTAAGGACTCAATACAAAACAGCTGTTCGGAAAGTTAGCTTGAAAACCAAGAAGCCTTATTAAGGAATTCGAGCCGTTTCTATTTGACTTCATTCGATTGAAGTGAATGCCGTAACCCAATTAAATGTAATTCGAGTCGGAATACACATAATAGCCTACACTGTCAACGTGAAATAAAAATATATAGAGGTTTAAATCGATCCTATCTTGGGACATTTGTTATGATGGCTGGTGCAACGCGCATTTTCGGTACCGTTGACCATAATCGAATGCTAGCATTTATATCATTACACTGACCAAGTCCTGTTAAAAAGCACATTTTTGGTTCCTTTGTGGAAACAGTGAAGTTGTCTACACAATCTATTCTACTCACAGACTAACTGCGTCGCTGTAAATTCCCCCCATTTCTGATACGGGGAATCCATTTATTCGCAGAAAGTGGTACTTTTATATATTTCTTCCTTCAAGTGATTTTTCAACGATAGGTTTTTTTTTTTTTTCTAGCGAGCCAGTAGGCATAACGATGTATGATTTACAGCTGCAGCCTACGTGACAAAATGTATTGACAACACCCAGCCCGACGTTTCTTTGCATCTATTTTCATTATATGAATAGAATATCTGAAATAAATATTAAAGACATTTAATGACAGTCTTTAACTGGCAGGAGAGTAGCATATATTTAAAAGAGTCAAAAGTCAAAAAGAAACGTTAACGTTTGAGATGGCTCTGGTCGAACTCTGTGTTAACATGAGACCGTTATGTTCAAAAAAGGTATGGCATGCAGGTCGTTGGCTAACAGCAGCCAGCCTGTCCACTGTCTGTGTGAGTCAAAAAAACAGGTCAGCTACGTTTGTTTACATGAATAGAAAACTTTCAGTTAAATCGCCAGATATGTTAGTTTATTTTGCTTGTCATTAAACACGAATTAAGAGAACATACAATTTCGCTAGGAATTTTTGACTTAATATGAAAATACCGGATTGAGGGCAGAGACTTGGCATCTCCTTTAGATTTGGCTGAACAAATGCGTTTCAGGCAGCATAATTACCGGTGAAATGGAAAAGAATGATGCTGGCTAACTTGACGTTTAATGCAATATTATCCGACACTTAGGAGAGAAATTATTTAACCAAGATAAAAGGAAACATACAACTTTTGGCCAATAGATGGCGGACGTGTATAAGAAGGCAGTATAGCTTAATGGTTCAGACAGTGGATTAAGACATGCAAGGTCCTCGGTTCCATCCCCGGTGCGGCCACAATAAATTTGAATAGTTTCTTTACGCCAATGGTTTTATTTAGAGTGCATATTTAAAACCGAATGACTTCTCAAGCGTAAATTGTGCCTCCCGCTGTAAAATCTATTGAAATGAATTCATCTCTGCGCTCCATACAGGACTGGAGCATATTATTACAATGTGCAAGCAAGAAGTAATTTTTGTTTCATTCTACATTGTCTGATGTGGCAGAAACTTCAGACATGTTCATTTTAGGAGTGTAATCTCATCCATATACCAAGAACGGCTCAATATTATAGCGCCACCATCTGGCAACAGGAAGTGGCTTAAATTTTACTTGACATCTTCCAATTTGGCTGAAAATGTACAAATATGTTAATTATTGGAGTGTAATCAAATCCATGAACCATACACGGCTCAATCTTATAGCGCCACCATCTGGCAATAGGAAGTGAGGTTTATATCATTGATGCATTCCAATAGCAGCAGCAACATCTTCATTGATCAAAGGGGAATTCCTGTGCACACTATACGTTGTCCAGGAAGGTGATTATTTCCAAAGTGTGTACATATTGTGAAACATGTCATTGGCACAACTATGCCACCAAGGCGGTTGCGCCCATGGTGCTTGGGCCCGTTCATTGCTGCTTGCAGCTATATTTAGGGCCCAAGCACCGTAGGGTGCGAAGGACCCTATTGTTATTGGAAGGATTATTAGGGCCCAAGCACCGTAGGGTGCGAAGGACCCTATTGTTATTGGAAGGATTATTATTATTAGGGCCCAAGCACCGTAGGGTGCGAAGGACCCTATTGTTATTGGAAGGATTATTATTATTATTATTATTATTATTATTATTATTATTCTTTTTCTTCAGGCAAATGGGCTTTTTTGAGGACCTTGCCATGCGTAAAAAGTCTTGACATTTTGCACACACATCAGAAGTGGTTGCTGTCAGGAGCTCTCAGATGCTCAGACCTGGGCGTGGCCGAGGGACTCCACAGCGCCCCCTATCGCATTGTCTTCTATTGTGGGCAGAAACTTTGAGCTACCTGCACCTAATTTGGTGGCCAAATAGCGCTCCTCGGTCCAAACACATTTCTCATTCGGATCTAATCAAATATCCAAACAGGAAGTCAGCCATTTTGGATTTTCTGAGTTTTACACGTACTACACTTTTAAGTACTCCTCCTAGGGGGTTCATCGCATTCACACCAACTGTGGTCAGAATGGTCTCAGGATAGTCATGATGCTAAATTGCCAGGATATTTTTGATAGCTCAAACGGGACAGTAACGGGGAGGATTACAATTTTTATGTCACGCCACGCCAACAGGAAGTGGCCATAATTTCATGGTCTACATTGTCTGATCTGGCTGATATTTTAGAAGTTTGTTTATTGTTGGAGTGTAATCACATCCATATCCCAAGAACAGGTCAGTGTTATAGCGCCACCATCTGGCAACAGGAAGTGAGGTCTTTAACATATTTGTATGCATTCCTGCTAGGGCATTCAGCACATTCACACCAAATGCGGTCAGCATGATTGTAAGATAGTCCTTACGCTAAGTTGTGAAGGGATTTTTGATATCTCAAACGGTATGGAAATGGCGAGTCGTACAGTACACATATTGCGTGCAAAAAAATGACTTTTTTTTCGACATCGTCCGATCTGGCTGATATTTTACAAATATGTTCACTGTAGCAGTACAATATCAGATATATACATATTAATCGGGGCGTGGCTAGACAGCGCCCCCTATAATTATTATTCTCTTTTTTTTCAATGTATTTTGCATTTTTGAGGTGCTTGCCATGGATGGAAACTCACAGAATTTTGCACACACATGAGAATTGTTGGCTGTCAGGACGTGTCAGATGCTCAGACCTGGGCGTGGCCAAGGGACTCCACAGCGCCCCCTAATGCTTTGTCTTCTATTGTGGACAGGCACTTTGAGCTACCTTCACCTAATTTGGTATGCCTGTGGGCCTCCTCTGGACAAACACATTTCTCATTCGCATCAAATCATATATGTGAACAGGAAGTCAGCCATTTTGAATTTTGTGCATTTTACACGTACTACACTTTTAAGTACTCCTCCTAGGGGGTTCATTGCATTCACACGAAATGTGGTCAAATTGGTCTCAGGATAGTCATGATACTAATTCCAAAGGATATTTTTGATATCTCAAACGGTATGGTCATGGCGAGGCGTACAATTTTCATGTCACGCCGCGCCAACAGGAAGTAGCCATAAATTCATGGTCTACATTGTCTGATCTGGCTGATATTTTACAAATATGTTCACTGTTAGAGTGTAATCACATCCAAATACCAAGAAGAAATCAATGTTATAGCGCCACCATCTGGCAACGGACGTGAGGTTTTTATCATGTTTGTATGCGTTCCTGCTAAGGTATTCATCACATTCACACCAAATGTAGTCATCATGATCTTAGAATAGTCCTGACCCTAAATGACGAAAGGATTTTTGATATCTCAAATGGTTTGGCAATGGCGAGGCGTATAATACACACGTTACGCCCAAAAACAGGAAGTGGGCTTAATTCCGTTCTACATCATCTGATCGGGCTGATATTTTACAAATATATTCACTTTTGGAGTGCAATCACATCCATATCCACATTCATCTGGGCGTGGCTACACAGCGCCCCCTATGGCTTTTTTCTAATATTGTGGACATATACTTTCACGTAAATGCACCACGTCTGGTAGGCATAAGGGTCTCCTCAAGACACACACATTTCTCATTTGCATCCCTTAACTTTTCCCAACAGGAAGTGAGCTATTTTGGATTTTGTGTGTTTTTAAGTGTTTTTTCACGTACCAAACTTTGAAATACTCTTCCTAGGGGGTTCATCACATTCACACAAAATGTGGTCAGCATGATATTATAGCCCTGACACACAACTATGAACTGATTTTTAATATCTTGGAATGGTATGGCTATGGTCAGCCTTAAAATTAACTTGTAATGCTGCCCAAACAGTTCATGTTTTAATACAATTATGTATTAAATAATTTCAAAAAGGTATTAAATTCTACATTGCCTGATTTTGAGGCTACAACTTTTCATATATGTTCATTGTTGGAGTGTCATCACATCCATTAAGCAATAATAGTTCACTATTTTCGCTGGAGACTCATTATATCCAGTCTTAAAACTTCAAGGCAAGTCGCAAATGACTCTCCCATTTCTAATACGCGACTGCCATCTACTGGCAAAACTTGGTATTGTTTCTCAAGTGATTTCTCAAATACAAGTTTTGTTTCTTTTTGCGAGCCAGTAACCATAACGATGTATGAGTAACAGCGGCAGCCTACGTGACAAAATGTACTGACAACACCCAGCCCACAGCAACGTTTTTTCTCATCCACCTTAATTTTATGGATTGAATAACTAAAATAAAAGACAGGCTTTTACTGGCAGGAAAGTATCATATATTTCAAAGATTAACACATATAATGCATATCTTGCAATGACGTTCAATGTTATTTGGTTTATAAAAAACCGTGTTGTAGCATTTTAAGGACTCAATACAAAACAGCTGTTCGGAAAGTTAGCTTGAAAACCAAGAAGCCTTATTAAGGATTTCGAGCCGTTTCTATTTGACTTCATTCGATTGAAGTGAATACCGTAACCCAATTAAATGTAATTCGCGTCGGAATACACATAATAGCCTACACTGTCAACGTGAAATAAAAATATATAGAGGTTTAAATCGATCCTATATTGGGACATTTGTTATGATGGCTGGTGCAACGGGCATTTTCGGTACCGTTGACCATAATCGAATGCTAGCATTTATATCATTACACTGACCAAGTCCTGTTAAAAAGCACATTTTTGGTTCCTTTGTGGAAACAGTGAAGTTGTCTACACAATCTATTCTACTCACAGACTAACTGCGTCGCTGTAACTTCCCCCCATTTCTGATACGGGGATTCCATTTATTGGCAGAAAGTGGAACTTTTATATTTTTCTTCCTTCAACTGATTTTTCAACGATAGGTTTTTTTTTTTTTTCTAGCGAGCCAGTAGGCATAACGATGTATGATTTACAGCTGCAGCCTACGTGACAAAATGTATTGACAACACCCAGCCCGACGTTTCTTTGCATCTATTTTCATTATATGAATAGAATATCTGAAATAAATATTAAAGACATTCAATGACTGTCTTTAACTGGTAGGAGAGTACCATATATTTAAAAGAGTCAAAAGTCAAAAAGAAACGTTAACGTTTGAGATGGCTCTGGTCGAACTCTGTGTTAACATGAGACCGTTATGTTCAACAAAGGTATGGCATGCAGGTCGTTGCGAGATGACGCGCATTGGCTAACAGCAGCCAGCCTGTCCACTGTCTGTGTGAGTCAAAAAACAGGTCAGCTACGTTTATTTACATGAATAGAAAACTTTCAGTTAAATCGCCAGATAATTTTAGTTTATTTTGCTTGTCATTAAACACGAATTAAGAGAACATACAATTTCGCTAGGAATTTTTGACTTAATATGAAAGTACCGGATTGAGGGCAGAGACTTGGCACCTCCTTTAGATTTGGCTGAACAAATGCGTTTCAGGCAGCATAATTACCGGTGAAATGGAAAAGAATGATGCTGGCTAACTCGACGTTTAATGCAATATTATCCGACACTTCGGAGAGAAATTATTTAACCAGGATAAAAGGAAACATACAACTTTTGGCCAATAGATGTGCGTACGTGTATAAGAGGGCAGTATAGCTTAATGGTTCAGACAGTGGATTAAGACATGCAAGGTCCGCGGTTCCATCCCCGGTGCGGCTACAATAAAGTTGAATAGTTTCTTTACTCCAATGGTTTTATTTTGAGTGCATATTTATAACCGAATGACTTCTCAAGCGTAAATTTTGCCTCCCGCTGTAAAATCTATGGAAATTAATTCATCTGTGCTCTCCATACAGGACTGGAGCATATTATTACAATGTGCAAGCAAGAAGTAATTTTTGTTTCATTCTACATTGTCTGATGTGGCAGAAACTTCACACATGTTCATTTTTGGAGTGTAATCTCATCCATATACCAAGAAAGGCTCAATGGCATAGCGCCACCATCTGGCAAAAGGAAGTGGCTTTAATTTTATTGACATCTTCCAATTTGGCTGAAAATGTACAAATATGTTAATAATTGGAGTGTAATCAAATCCATAAACCATACACAGCTCAATATTATAGCGCCACCATCTGGCAACAGGAAGTGAGGCTTATATCATTAATGCATTCCAATAGCAGCAGCAACATCTTCATTGATCAAAGGGGAATTCCTGTGCACACTATTCGTTGTCCAGGAAGGTGATTATTTCCAAAGTGTGAACATATTGTGAAACATGTCATTGGCACAACTGTGCCACCAAGGCGGTTGCGCCCATGGTGCTTGGGCCCGTTCATTGCTGCTTGCAGCTATATTTATTATTATTATTATTCTTTTTTTTTCAAAGTTTTGTGCATTTTTGAGGTGCTTGCCATGGATGAAAACTCACAGAATTTTGCACACACATCAGAAGTGGTGGCTGTCAGGATCGCTCAGATGCTCAGACCTGGGCGTCGCTGAGGAACTCCACAGCGCCCCCTATCGCATTGTCATCTATTGTGGGCAGGCACTTTGAGCTACCTTCACAAAATTTAGGACGCATATAGCACTCCTCGGCCTAAACACATTTCTAATTCGCATCTAATCAAATATACAAACAGGAAGTCAGCCATTTTGGATTTTGTGCGTTTTACACGTACTGCACTTTTAAGTACTCCTCCTAGGGGGTTCATCACATTCACACCACCTGTGGTCAGAATGGTCTCAGGATATTCATGATGCTAAATTGCCAGGATATTTTTGATAGCTGAAACGGGACGGTCCTAGGGAGGCGTAGAATTTTTATGTCACGCTGCGCCAACAGGAAGTGGCCGTAATTTCAAGGTCTACATTGTCTGATCTGGCTGATCTTTTAGAAATATGTTTATTGTTGGAGTATAATCACATCCATATCCCAAGAACGGGTCAATGTTATAGCGCCACCATCTGGCAACAGGAAGTGAGGTCTTTATCATATTTGTATGCCTTCCTGCTAGGGCATTCATCACATTCACACGAAATGTGGTCAGCATGATCTTAGGATAGTCATGACCATAAGCTGTGAAGGGATTTTTGATATCTCAAACGGTATGGAAATGGCGAGTCGTACAGTACACATATTGCGTGCAAAAAAATGATTTTTTTTTCGACATCGTCCAATCTGGCTGATATTTTATAAATATGTTCACTGTTGGAGTACAATATTAAATATATACATATCAATCGGGGCGTGGCTAGACAGCGCCCCCTATAATTATTATTCTCTTTTTTTTCAATGTATTTTGCATTTTTGAGGTGCTTGCCATGGATGGAAACTCATGGAATTTTGCACACACATGAGAAGTGTTGGCTGTCAGGATGTATCAGATGCTCAGACCTGGGCGTGGCCGAGGGACTCCACAGCGCCCCCTAATGCTTTGTCTTCTATTGTGGACAGGCACTTTGAGCTACCTTCACCTAATTTGGTACGCATGTGGGCCTCCTCTGGACAAACACATTTCTCATTCACATCAAATCAAGTATGTGAACAGGAAGTCAGCCATTTTGAATTTTGTGCATTTTACACGTACTACACTTTTAAGTACTCCTCCTAGGGGGTTCATTGCATTCACACGAAATGTGGTCAAAGTGGTCTGAAGATAGTCATGATACTAATTCCAAAGGATATTTTTGATATCTCAAACGGTATGGTCATGGCGAGGCGTACAATTTTCATGTCACGCCGCGCCAACAGGAAGTAGCCATAAATTCATGGTCTACATTGTCTGATCTGGCTGATATTTTACAAATATGTTCACTGTTAGAGTGTAATCACATCCAAATACCAAGAAGAAATCAATGTTATAGCGCCACCATCTGGCAACGGAAGTGAGGTTTTTATCATGTTTGTATGCGTTCCTGCTAGGGTATTCATCACATTCACACCAAATGTAGTCATCATGATCTTAGAATAGTCCTGACCCTAAATGACGAAAGGATTTTTGATATCTCAAACGGTTTGGCAATGGCGAGGCGTATAATACACACGTTACGCCCAAAAACAGGAAGTGAGCTTAATTCCGTTCTACATCATCTGATCGGGCTGATATTTTACAAATATATTCACTTTTGGAGTGCAATCACATCCATATCCACATTCACCTGGGCGTGGCTACACAGCGCCCCCTATGGCTTTTTTCTAATATTGTGGACATATACTTTCACGTAAATGCACCACGTCTGGTAGCCATAAGGGTCTCCTCAAGACACACACATTTCTCATTTGCATCCCTTAACTTTTCCCAACAGGAAGTGAGCTATTTTGGATTTTGTGTGTTTTTAAGTGTTTTTTAACGTACCAAACTTTGAAATACTCTTCCTAGGGGGTTCATCACATTCACACAAAATGTGGTCAGCATGATATTATAGCCCTGACACACAACTATGAACTGATTTTTAATATCTTGGAATGGTATGGCTCTGGTCAGCCTTAAAATTAACTTGTAATGCTGCCCAAACAGTTCATGTTTTAATACAATTATGTATTAAATAATTTCAAAAAGGTATTAAATTCTACATTGCCTGATTTTGAGGCTAACACTTTTCACATATGTTAATTGTTGGAGTGTCATCACATCCATTAAGCAATAATAGTTCACTATTTTCGCTGGAGACTCATTATATCCAGTCTTAAAACTTCAACGCAAGTCGCAAATGACTCTCCCATTTCTAATACGCGACTGCCATCTACTGGCAAAAGTTGGTATTGCATATATCTTGCAATGACGTTCAATGTTTTTTGGTTTAAAAAAAACCGTGTTGTAGCATTTTAAGGACTCAATACAAAACAGCTGTTCGGAAAGTTAGCTTGAAAATCAAGAAGCCTTATTAAGGAATTCGAGCCGTTTATATTTGACTTCATTCGGTTGAAGTGAATGCCGTAACCCAATTAAATGTAATTCGCGTCGGAATACACATAATAGCCTACACTGTCAACGTGAAATAAAAATATATAGAGGTTTAAATCGATCCTATATTGGGACATTTGTTATGATGGCTGGTGCAACGGGCATTTTCGGTACCGTTGACCATAATCGAATGCTAGCATTTATATCATTACACTGACCAAGTCCTGTTAAAAAGCACATTTTTGGTTCCTTTGTGGAAACAGTGAAGTTGTCTACACAATCTATTCTACTCACAGACTAACTGCGTCGCTGTAACTTCCCCCCATTTCTGATACGGGGATTCCATTTATTGGCAGAAAGTGGAACTTTTATATTTTTCTTCCTTCAACTGATTTTTCAACGATAGGTTTTTTTTTTTTTTCTAGCGAGCCAGTAGGCATAACGATGTATGATTTACAGCTGCAGCCTACGTGACAAAATGTATTGACAACACCCAGCCCGACGTTTCTTTGCATCTATTTTCATTATTGAATAGAATATCTGAAATAAATATTAAAGACATTCAATGACTGTCTTTAACTGGTAGGAGAGTACCATATATTTAAAAGAGTCAAAAGTCAAAAAGAAACGTTAACGTTTGAGATGGCTCTGGTCGAACTCTGTGTTAACATGAGACCGTTATGTTCAACAAAGGTATGGCATGCAGGTCGTTGCGAGATGACGCGCATTGGCTAACAGCAGCCAGCCTGTCCACTGTCTGTGTGAGTCAAAAAACAGGTCAGCTACGTTTATTTACATGAATAGAAAACTTTCAGTTAAATCGCCAGATAATTTTAGTTTATTTTGCTTGTCATTAAACACGAATTAAGAGAACATACAATTTCGCTAGGAATTTTTGACTTAATATGAAAGTACCGGATTGAGGGCAGAGACTTGGCACCTCCTTTAGATTTGGCTGAACAAATGCGTTTCAGGCAGCATAATTACCGGTGAAATGGAAAAGAATGATGCTGGCTAACTCGACGTTTAATGCAATATTATCCGACACTTCGGAGATAAATTATTTAACCAGGATAAAAGGAAACATACAACTTTTGGCCAATAGATGTGCGTACGTGTATAAGAGGGCAGTATAGCTTAATGGTTCAGACAGTGGATTAAGACATGCAAGGTCCGCGGTTCCATCCCCGGTGCGGCTACAATAAAGTTGAATAGTTTCTTTACTCCAATGGTTTTATTTTGAGTGCATATTTATAACCGAATGACTTCTCAAGCGTAAATTTTGCCTCCCGCTGTAAAATCTATGGAAATTAATTCATCTGTGCTCTCCATACAGGACTGGAGCATATTATTACAATGTGCAAGCAAGAAGTAATTTTTGTTTCATTCTACATTGTCTGATGTGGCAGAAACTTCACACATGTTCATTTTTGGAGTGTAATCTCATCCATATACCAAGAAAGGCTCAATGGAATAGCGCCACCATCTGGCAAAAGGAAGTGGCTTTAATTTTATTGACATCTTCCAATTTGGCTGAAAATGTACAAATATGTTAATAATTGGAGTGTAATCAAATCCATAAACCATACACAGCTCAATATTATAGCACCACCATCTGGCAACAGGAAGTGAGGCTTATATCATTAATGCATTCCAATAGCAGCAGCAACATCTTCATTGATCAAAGGGGAATTCCTGTGCACACTATTCGTTGTCCAGGAAGGTGATTATTTCCAAAGTGTGAACATATTGTGAAACATGTCATTGGCACAACTGTGCCACCAAGGCGGTTGCGCCCATGGTGCTTGGGCCCGTTCATTGCTGCTTGCAGCTATATTTAGGGCCCAAGCACCGTAGGGTGCGAAGGACCCTATTGTTATTGGAAGGATTATTATTAGGGCCCAAGCACCGTAGGGTGCGAAGGACCCTATTGTTATTGGAAGGATTATTATTATTATTATTATTATTATTATTATTATTATTATTCTTTTTCTTCAGGCAAATGGGCTTTTTTGAGGGCCTTGCCATGCGTAAAAAGTCTTGACATTTTGCACACACATCAGAAGTGGTTGCTGTCAGGAGCTCTCAAATGCTCAGACCTGGGCGTGGCCGAGGGACTCCACAGCGCCCCCTATCGCATTGTCTTCTATTGTGGGCAGGCACTTTGAGCTACCTGCACCTAATTTGGTGGCCATATAGCGCTCCTCGGTCCAAACACATTTCTCATTCGGATCTAATCAAATATCCAAACAGGAAGTCAGCCATTTTGGATTTTCTGAGTTTTACACGTACTACACTTTTAAGTACTCCTCCTAGGGGGTTCATTGCATTCACACCACCTGTAGTCAGAATGGTCTGAGGATAGTCATGATGCTAAATTGCCAGGATATTTTTGATAGCTCAAAAGGGACAGTCACGGGGAGGATTACAATTTTTGTGTCACGCCACGCCAACAGGAAGTGGCTGTAATTTCATGGTCGACATCGTCTGATCTGGCTGATATTTTAGAAATACGTTTATTGTTGGAGTATAAACACATCCATATCCCAAGAACGGGTCAATGTTATAGCGCCACCATCTGGCAACAGGAAGTGTGGTCTTCATCATATTTGTATGCCTTCCTGCTAGGGCATTGATCACATTCACACCAAATGTGGTCAGCATGATCTTAAGATAGTCCTTACACTAAATTGCGAAGGGATTTTTGATATCTCAAACGGTATGGAAATGGCGAGTCGTAGAGTAGACATAGTGCGTGCAAAAAAATGACTTTTTTTTCGATATCGTCCGATCAGGCTGATATTTTAGAAATATGTTCACTCTTGGAATACAATATCAAATATATACATATCAATCGGGGCGTGGTTAGACAGCGCCCCCTATAATTATTATAATCTTTTTTTTCAATGTATTTTGCATTTTTCAGGTGCTTGCCATGGATGGAAACTCACAGAATTTTGCACACACATGAGAAGTGTTGGCTGTCAGGATGTATCAGATGCTCAGACCTGGGCGTGGCCAAGGGACTCCACAGCGCCCCCTAATGCTTTGTCTTCTATTGTGGACAGGCACTTTGAGCTACCTTCACCTAATTTGGTCTGCATGTGGGACTCCTCTGGACAAACACGTTTCTCATTCGCATCGAATCAAATATGTGAACAGGAAGTCAGCCATTTTGAATTTTGTGCATTTTACACGTACTACACTTTTAAGTACTCCTCCTAGGGGCTTCATTGCATTCACACGAAATGGGGTCAAACTGGTCTCACGATAGTCATAATACTAATTCCAAAGGATATTTTTGATATCTCAAACGGTATGGTCATGGCGAGGCGTACAATTTTCATGTCACGCCGCGCCAACAGGAAGTAGCCATAAATTCATGGTCTACATTGTCTGATCTTGCTGATATTTTACAAATATGTTCACTGTTAGAGTGTAATCACATCCAAATACCAAGAAGAAATCAATGTTATAGCGCCACCATCTGGCAACGGAAGTGAGGTTTTTATCATGTTTGTATGCGTTCCTGCTAGGGTATTAATCACATTCACACCAAATGTAGTAATCATGATCTTAGAATAGTCCTGACCCTAAATGACGAGAGGATTTTTGATATCTCAAACGGTTTGGCAATGGCGAGGCGTATAATACACACGTTACGCCCAAAAACAGGAAGTGGGCTTAATTCCGTTCTACATCATCTGATCGGGCTGATATTTTACAAATATATTCACTTTTGGAGTGCAATCACATCCATATCCACATTCATCTGGGCGTGGCTACACAGCGCCCCCTATGGCTTTTTTCTAATATTGTGGACATATACTTTCACGTAAATGCACCACGTCTGGTAGGCATAAGGGTCTCCTCAAGACACACACATTTCTCATTTGCATCCCTTAACTTTTCCCAACAGGAAGTGAGCTATTTTGGATTTTGTGTGTTTTTAAGTGTTTTTTCACGTACCAAACTTTGAAATACTCTTCCTAGGGGGTTCATCACATTCACACAAAATGTGGTCAGCATGATATTATAGCCCTGACACACAACTATGAACTGATTTTTAATATCTTGGAATGGTATGGCTCTGGTCAGCCTTAAAATTTACTTGTAATGCTGCTCAAACAGTTCATGTTTTAATACAATTATGTATTAAATAATTTCAAAAAGGTATTCAATTCTACATTGCCTGATTTTGAGGCTACAACTTTTCACATATGTTCATTGTTGGAGTGTCATCACATCCATTAAGCAATAATAGTTCACTATTTTCGCTGGAGACTCATTATATCCAGTATTAAAACTTCAACGCAAGTCGCAAATGACTCTCACATTTCTAATACGCGACTGCCATCTACTGGCAAAAGTTGGTATTGCATATATCTTGCAATGACGTTCAATGTTATTTGGTTTAAAAAAAACCGTGTTGTAGCATTTTAAGGACTCAATACAAAACGGCTGTTCGGAAAGTTAGCTTGAAAACCAAGAAGCCTTATTAAGGAATTCGAGCCGTTTCTATTTGACTTCATTCGGTTGAAGTGAATGCCGTAACCCAATTAAATGTAATTCGCGTCGGAATACACATAATAGCCTACACTGTCAACGTGAAATAAAAATATATAGAGCTTTAAATCGATCCTATATTGGGACATTTGTTATGATGGCTGGTGCAACGGGCATTTTCGGTACCGTTGACCATAATCGAATGCTAGCATTTATATCATTACACTGACCAAGTCCTGTTAAAAAGCACATCACCTTTGTGGAAACAGTGAAGTTGTCTACACAATCTATTCTACTCACAGACTAACTGTGTCGCTGTAACTTCCCCACATTTCTGATAAGGGGATTCCATTCATTGGCAGAAAGTGGAACTTTTATATTTTTCTTCCTTCAAGTGATTTTTTCAACGATAGGTTTTTGTTTTTTTTCTAGCGAGCCAGTAGGCATAACGATGTATGATTTACAGCTGCAGCCTACGTGACAAAATGTATTGACAACACCCAGCCCGACGTTTCTTTGCATCTATTTTCATTTTTGAATAGAATATCTGAAATAAATATTAAAGACATTTAATGACTGTCTTTAACTGGCAGGAGAGTAGCATATATTTAAAAGAGTCAAAAGTCAAAGAGAAACGTTTACGTTTGAGATGGCTCTGGTCGAACTCTGTGTTAACATGAGACCGTTATGTTCAACAAAGGTATGGCATGCAGGTCGTTGCGAGATGACGCGCACGGGCTAACAGCAGCCAGCCAGTCCACTGTCTGTGTGAGTAAAAAAAACAGGTCAGCTACGTTTGTTTACATGAATAGAAAACTTTCAGTTAAATCGCCATATATGTTAGTTTATTTTGCTTGTCATTAAACACGAATTAAGAGAACATACAATTTCGCTAGGAATTTTTGACTTAATATGAAAATACCGGATTGAGGGCAGAGACTTGGCATCTCCTTTAGATTTGGCTGAACAAATGCGTTTCAGGCAGCATAATTACCGGTGAAATGGAAAAGAATGATGCTGGCTAACTCGACGTTTAATGCAATACTATCCGACACTTCGGAGAGAAATTATTTAACCAGGATAAAAGGAAACATACAACTTTTGGCCAATAGATGGCGTACGTGTATAAGAGGGCAGTATAGCTTAATGGTTCAGACAGTGGATTAAGACATGCAAGGTCCGCGGTTCCATCCCCGGTGCGGCCACAATAAAGTTGAATAGTTTCTTTACGCCAATGGTTTTATTTTGAGTGCATATTTATAACCGAATGACTTCTCAAGCGTAAATTGTGCCTCCCGCTGTAAAATCTATTGAAATTTATTCATCTCTGCTCTCCATACAGGACTGGAGCATATTATTACAATGTGCAAGCAAGAAGTAATTTTTGTTTCATTCTACATTGTCTGATGTGGCAGAAACGTCACACATGTTCATTTTTGGAGTGTAATCTCATCCATATACCAAGAAAGGCTCAATGGCATAGCGCCACCATCTGGCAACAGGAAGTGGCTTTAATTTTACTTGACATCTTCCAATTTGGCTGAAAATGTACAAATATGTTAATTATTGGAGTGTAATCAAATCCATAAACCATACACGGCTCAATACTATAGCGCCACCATCTGGCAACAGGAAGTGGCTTTAATTTTACTCGACATCTTCCAATTTGGCTGAAAATGTACAAATATGTTCATTTTTGGAGTGAAATCAAATCCATAAACCATACACAGCTCAATATTATAGCGCCACCATCTGGCAATAGGAAGTGAGGCTTATATCATTGATGCATTCCAATAGCAGCAGCAACATCTTCATTGATCAAAGGGGAATTCCTGTGCACACTATTCGTTGTCCAGGAAGGTGATTATTTCCAAAGTGTGTACATATTGTGAAACATGTCATTGGCACAACTGTGCCACCAAGGCGGTTGCGCCCATGGTGCTTGGGCCCGTTCATTGCTGCTTGCAGCTATATTTATTATTATTATTATTCTTTTTTTTTCAATGTTTTGTGCATTTTTGAGGTGCTTGCCATGGATGAAAACTCACGGAATTTTGCACACACATCAGAAGTGGTGGCTGTCAGGATCGCTCAGATGCTCAGACCTGGGCGTCGCTGAGGAACTCCACAGCGCCCCCTATCGCATTGTCATCTATTGTGGGCAGGCACTTTGAGCTACCTTCACAAAATTTAGGAGGCATATAGCACTCCTCGGACCAAAAACATTTCTAATTCGCATCTAATCAAATATACAAACAGGAAGTCAGCCATTTTGGATTTTGTGCGTTTTACACGTACTGCACTTTTAAGTACTCCTCCTAGGGGGTTCATCACATTCACACCACCTGTGGTCAGAATGGTCTCAGGATATTCATGATGCTAAATTGCCAGGATATTTTTGATAGCTGAAACGGGACGGTCCTAGGGAGGCGTAGAATTTTTATGTCACGCGGCGCCAACAGGAAGTGGCCGTAATTTCATGGTCTACATTGTCTGATCTGGCTGATATTTTAGAAATATGTTTATTGTTGGAGTATAATCACATCCATATCCCAAGAACGGGTCAATGTTATAGCGCCATCATCTGGCAACAGGAAGTGAGGTCTTTATCATATTTGTATGCCTTCCTGCTAGGGCATTCATCACATTCACACGAAATGTGGTCAGCATGATATTAGGAAAGTCATGACCATAAGCTGTGAAGGGATTTTTGATATCTCAAACGGTATGGAAATGGCGAGTCGTACAGTACACATATTGCGTGCAAAAAAATTATTTTTTTTTCGACATCGTCCGATCTGGCTGATATTTTATAAATATGTTCACTGTTGGAGTACAATATTAAATATATATATATCAATCGGGGCGTGGCTAGACAGCGCCCCCTATAATTATTATTCTCTTTTTTTTCAATGTATTTTGCATTTTTGAGGTGCTTGCCATGGATGGAAACTCATGGAATTTTGCACACACATGAGAAGTGTTGGCTGTCAGGATGTATCAGATGCTCAGACCTGGGCGTGGCCGAGGGACTCCACAGCGCCCCCTAATGCTTTGTCTTCTATTGTGGACAGGCACTTTGAGCTACCTTCACTTAATTTGGTATGCATGTGGGCCTCCTCTGGACAAACACATTTCTTATTCGCATTGAATCAAATATGTGAACAGGAAGTCAGCCATTTTGAATTTTGTGCATTTTACACGTACTACACTTTTAAGGACTCCTCCTAGGGGGTTCATTGCATTCACACGAAATGGGGTCAAAGTGGTCTGAGGATAGTCATGATACTAATTCCAAAGGATATTTTTGATATCTCAAACGGTATGGTCATGGCGAGGCGTACAATTTTCATGTCACGCCGCGCCAACAGGAAGTAGCCATAAATTCATGGTCTACATTGTCTGATCTGGCTGATATTTTACAAATATGTTCACTGTTAGAGTGTAATCACATCCAAATACCAAGAAGAAATCAATGTTATAGCGCCACCATCTGGCAACGGAAGTGAGGTTTTTATCATGTTTGTATGCGTTCCTGCTAGGGTATTCATCACATTCACACCAAATGTAGTCATCATGATCTTAGAATAGTCCTGACCCTAAATGACGAAAGGATTTTTGATATCTCAAACGGTTTGGCAATGGCGAGGCGTATAATACACACGTTACGCCCAAAAACAGGAAGTGAGCTTAATTCCGTTCTACATCATCTGATCGGGCTGATATTTTACAAATATATTCACTTTTGGAGTGCAATCACATCCATATCCACATTCACCTGGGCGTGGCAACACAGCGCCCCCTATGGCTTTTTTCTAATATTGTGGACATATACTTTCACGTAAATGCACCACGTCTGGTAGCCATAAGGGTCTCCTCAAGACACACACATTTCTCATTTGCATCCCTTAACTTTTCCCAACAGGAAGTGAGCTATTTTGGATTTTGTGTGTTTTTAAGTGTTTTTTAACGTACCAAACTTTGAAATACTCTTCCTAGGGGGTTCATCACATTCACACAAAATGTGGTCAGCATGATATTATAGCCCTGACACACAACTATGAACTGATTTTTAATATCTTGGAATGGTATGGCTATGGTCAGCCTTAAAATTAACTTGTAATGCTGCCCAAACAGTTCATGTTTTAATACAATTATGTATTAAATAATTTCAAAAAGGTATTAAATTCTACATTGCCTGATTTTGAGGCTAACACTTTTCACATATGTTCATTGTTGGAGTGTCAACACATCCATTAAGCAATAATACTTCGCTATTTTCGCTGGAGACTCATTATATCCAGTCTTAAAACTTCAACGCAAGTCGCAAATGACTCTCCCATTTCTAATACGCGACTGCCATCTACTGGCAAAAGTTGGTATTGCATATATCTTGCAATGACGTTCAATGTTCTTTGGTTTAAAAAAAACCGTGTTGTAGCATTTTAAGGACTCAATACAAAACAGCTGTTCGGAAAGTTAGCTTGAAAATCAAGAAGCCTTATTAAGGAATTCGAGCCGTTTCTATTTGACTTCATTCGGTTGAAGTGAATGCCGTAACCCAATTAAATGTAATTCGAGTC
The DNA here is from genome assembly GCF_963514075.1 of Conger conger. Taxonomy (NCBI): domain Eukaryota; kingdom Metazoa; phylum Chordata; class Actinopteri; order Anguilliformes; family Congridae; genus Conger; species Conger conger. The sequence goes on from NC_083761.1 coordinate 33,371,134, forward strand.
GGAATACACATAATAGCCTACACTGTCAACGTGAAATAAAAATATATAGAGGTTTAAATCGATCCTATATTGGGACATTTGTTATGATGGCTGGTGCAACGGGCATTTTCGGTACCGTTGACCATAATCGAATGCTAGCATTTATATCATTACACTGACCAAGTCCTGTTAAAAAGCACATCACCTTTGTGGAAACAGTGAAGTTGTCTACACAATCTATTCTAGTCACAGACTAACTGCGTCGCTGTAACTTCCCCCCATTTCTGATACGGGGATTCCATTTATTGGCAGAAAGTGGAACTTTTATATTTTTCTTCCTTCAAGTGATTTTTCAACGATAGGTTTTTGTTTTTTTTCTAGCGAGCCAGTAGGCATAACGATGTATGATTTACAGCTGCAGCCTACGTGACAAAATGTATTGACAACACCCAGCCCGACGTTTCTTTGCATCTATTTTCATTTTTGAATAGAATATCTGAAATAAATATTAAAGACATTTAATGACTGTCTTTAACTGGCAGGAGAGTAGCATATATTTAAAAGAGTCAAAAGTAAAAAAGAAACGTTAACGTTTGAGATGGCTGTGGTCGAACTCTGTGTTAACATGAGACCGTTATGTTCAACAAAGGTATGGCATGCAGGTCGTTGCGAGATGACGCGCATTGGCTAACAGCAGCCAGCCTGTCCACTGTCAGGTCAGCTACGTTTGTTTACATGAATAGAAAACTTTCAGTTAAATCGCCAGATATGTTAGTTTATTTTGCTTGTCATTAAACACGAATTAAGAGAACATACAATTTCGCTAGGAATTTTTGACTTAATATGAAAATACCGGATTGAGGGCAGAGACTTGGCATCTCCTTTAGATTTGGCTGAACAAATGCGTTTCAGGCAGCATAATTACCGGTGAAATGGAAAAGAATGATGCTGGCTAACTCGACGTTTAATGCAATATTATCCGACACTTCGGAGAGAAATTATTTAACCAGGATGAAAGGAAACATACAACTTTTGGCCAATAGATAACGTACGTGTATAAGAGGGCAGTATAGCTTAATGGTTCAGACAGTGGATTAAGACATGCAAGGTCCGCGGTTCCATCCCCGGTGCGGCCACAATAAAGTTGAATTGTTTCTTTACGCCAATGGTTATATTTTGAGTGCATATTTATAACCGAATGAATTCTCAAGCGTAAATTGTGCCTCCCGCTGTAAAATCTATTGAAATTAATTAATCTCTGCTCTCCATACAGGACTGGAGCATATTATTACACTGTGCAAGCAAGACGTAATTTCTGTTTCATTCTACATTGTCTGATGTGGCAGAAACTTCACACATGTTCATTTTTGGAGTGTAATCTCATCCATATACCAAGAAAGGCTCAATGGCATAGCGCCACCATCTGGCAAAAGGAAGTGGCTTTAATTTTACTTGACATCTTCCAATTTGGCTGAAAATGGACAAATATGTTAATTATTGGAGTGTAATCAAATCCATGAACCATACACGGCTCAATATTATACCGCCACCATCTGGCAACAGGAAGTGGCTTAAATTTTACGTGACATCTTCCAATTTGGCTGAAAATGTAAAAATATGTTAATTATTGGAGTGAAATCAAATCCATAAACCATACACGGCTCAATATTATAGCGCCACCATCTGGCAATAGGAAGTGAGGCTTATATCATTGATGCATTCCAATAGCAGCAGAAACATCTTCATTGATCAAAGGGGAATTCCTGTGCACACTATACGTTGCCAAGGAAGTTGATTATTTCCAAAGTGTGTACATATTGTGAAACATGTCATTGGCACAACTATGCCACCAAGGCGGTTGCGCCCATGGTGCTTGGGCCCGTTCATTGCTGCTTGCAGCTATATTTATTATTATTATTATTATTATTATTATTATTAGGGCCCAAGCACCGTAGGGTGCGAAGGACCCTATTGTTATTGGAAGGATTATTATTATTATTATTATTATTATTATTCTTTTTTTTTCAATGTTTTGTGCATTTTTGAGGTGCTTGCCATGGATGAAAACTCACGGAATTTTGCACACACATCAGAAGTGGTGGCTGTCAGGATCGCTCAGATGCTCAGACCTGGGCGTCGCTGAGGAACTCCACAGCGCCCCCTATCGCATTGTCATCTATTGTGGGCAGGCACTTTGAGCTACCTTCACAAAATTTAGGAAGCATATAGCACTCCTCAGCCTAAACACATTTCTAATTCGCATCAAATCAAATATACAAACAGGAAGTCAGCCATTTTGGATTTTGTGCGTTTTACACGTACTGCACTTTTAAGTACTCCTCCTAGGGGGTTCATCACATTCACACCAACTGTGGTCAGAATGGTCTCAGGATATTCATGATGCTAAATTGCCAGGATATTTTTGATAGCTGAAACGGGACGGTCCTAGGGAGGCGTAGAATTTTTATGTCACGCCGCACCAACAGGAAGTGGCCGTAATTTCATGGTCTACATTGTCTGATCTGGCTGATCTTTTAGAAATATGTTTATTGTTGGAGTATAATCACATCCATATCCCAAGAACGGGTCAATGTTATAGCGCCACCATCTGGCAACAGGAAGTGAGGTCTTTATCATATTTGTATGCCTTCCTGCTAGGGCATTCATCACATTCACACGAAATGTGGTCAGCATGATCTTAGGATAGACATGACCATAAGCTGTGAAGGGATGTTTGATATCTCAAACGGTATGGAAATGGCGAGTCGTACAGTACACATATTGCGTGCAAAAAAATGATTTTTTTTCCGACATCGTCCGATCTGGCTGATATTTTATAAATATGTTCACTGTTGGAATACAATATTAAATATATACATATCAATCGGGGCGTGGCTAGACAGCGCCCCCTATAATTATTATTCTCTTTTTTTTCAATGTATTTTGCATTTTTGAGGTGCTTGCCATGGATGGAAACTCATGGAATTTTGCACACACATGAGAAGTGTTGGCTGTCAGGATGTATCAGATGCTCAGACCTGGGCGTGGCCGAGGGACTCCACAGCGCCCCCTAATGCTTTGTCTTCTATTGTGGACAGGCACTTTGAGCTACCTTCACCTAATTTGGTAGGCATGTGGGCCTCCTCTGGACAAACACATTTCTCATTCGCATCGAATCAAATATGTGAACAGGAAGTCAGCCATTTTGAATTTTGTGCATTTTACACGTACTACACTTTTAAGTACTCCTCCTAGGGGGTTTATTGCATTCACACGAAATGGGGTCAAAGTGGTCTGAGGATAGTCATGATACTAATTCCAAAGGATATTTTTGATATCTCAAACGGTATGGTCATGGCGAGGCGTACAATTTTCATGTCACGCCGCGCCAACAGGAAGTAGCCATAAATTCATGGTCTACATTGTCTGATCTGGCTGATATTTTACAAATATGTTCACTGTTAGAGTGTAATCACATCCAAATACCAAGAAGAAATCAATGTTATAGCGCCACCATCTGGCAACGGAAGTGAGGTTTTTATCATGTTTGTATGCGTTCCTGCTAGGGTATTCATCACATTCACACCAAATGTAGTCATCATGATCTTAGAATAGTCCTGACCCTAAATGACGAAAGGATTTTTGATATCTCAAACGGTTTGGCAATGGCGAGGCGTATAATACACACGTTACGCCCAAAAACAGGAAGTGAGCTTAATTCCGTTCTACATCATCTGATCGGGCTGATATTTTACAAATATATTCACTTTTGGAGTGCAATCACATCCATATCCACATTCACCTGGGCGTGGCTACACAGCGCCCCCTATGGCTTTTTTCTAATATTGTGGACATATACTTTCACGTAAATGCACCACGTCTGGTAGCCATAAGGGTCTCCTCAAGACACACACATTTCTCATTTGCATCCCTTAACTTTTCCCAACAGGAAGTGAGCTATTTTGGATTTTGTGTGTTTTTAAGTGTTTTTTAACGTACCAAACTTTGAAATACTCTTCCTAGGGGGTTCATCACATTCACACAAAATGTGGTCAGCATGATATTATAGCCCTGACACACAACTATGAACTGATTTTTAATATCTTGGAATGGTATGGCTCTGGTCAGCCTTAAAATTAACTTGTAATGCTGCCCAAACAGTTCATGTTTTAATACAATTATGTATTAAATAATTTCAAAAAGGTATTAAATTCTACATTGCCTGATTTTGAGGCTAACACTTTTCACATATGTTCATTGTTGGAGTGTCATCACATCCATTAAGCAATAATAGTTCACTATTTTCGCTGGAGACTCATTATATCCAGTCTTAAAACTTCAACGCAAGTCGCAAATGACTCTCCCATTTCTAATACGCGACTGCCATCTACTGGCAAAAGTTGGTATTGCATATATCTTGCAATGACGTTCAATGTTTTTTGGTTTAAAAAAAACCGTGTTGTAGCATTTTAAGGACTCAATACAAAACAGCTGTTCGGAAAGTTAGCTTGAAAACCATGAAGCCTTATTAAGGAATTCGAGCCGTTTCTATTTGACTTCATTCGATTGAAGTGAATGCCGTAACCCAATTAAATGTAATTCGAGTCGGAATACACATAATAGCCTACACTGTCAACGTGAAATAAAAATATATAGAGGTTTAAATCGATCCTATCTTGGGACATTTGTTATGATGGCTGGTGCAACGCGCATTTTCGGTACCGTTGACCATAATCGAATGCTAGCATTTATATCATTACACTGACCAAGTCCTGTTAAAAAGCACATTTTTGGTTCCTTTGTGGAAACAGTGAAGTTGTCTACACAATCTATTCTACTCACAGACTAACTGCGTCGCTGTAAATTCCCCCCATTTCTGATACGGGGAATCCATTTATTCGCAGAAAGTGGTACTTTTATATATTTCTTCCTTCAAGTGATTTTTCAACGATAGGTTTTTTTTTTTTTTCTAGCGAGCCAGTAGGCATAACGATGTATGATTTACAGCTGCAGCCTACGTGACAAAATGTATTGACAACACCCAGCCCGACGTTTCTTTGCATCTATTTTCATTATATGAATAGAATATCTGAAATAAATATTAAAGACATTTAATGACAGTCTTTAACTGGCAGGAGAGTAGCATATATTTAAAAGAGTCAAAAGTCAAAAAGAAACGTTAACGTTTGAGATGGCTCTGGTCGAACTCTGTGTTAACATGAGACCGTTATGTTCAAAAAAGGTATGGCATGCAGGTCGTTGGCTAACAGCAGCCAGCCTGTCCACTGTCTGTGTGAGTCAAAAAAACAGGTCAGCTACGTTTGTTTACATGAATAGAAAACTTTCAGTTAAATCGCCAGATATGTTAGTTTATTTTGCTTGTCATTAAACACGAATTAAGAGAACATACAATTTCGCTAGGAATTTTTGACTTAATATGAAAATACCGGATTGAGGGCAGAGACTTGGCATCTCCTTTAGATTTGGCTGAACAAATGCGTTTCAGGCAGCATAATTACCGGTGAAATGGAAAAGAATGATGCTGGCTAACTTGACGTTTAATGCAATATTATCCGACACTTAGGAGAGAAATTATTTAACCAAGATAAAAGGAAACATACAACTTTTGGCCAATAGATGGCGGACGTGTATAAGAAGGCAGTATAGCTTAATGGTTCAGACAGTGGATTAAGACATGCAAGGTCCTCGGTTCCATCCCCGGTGCGGCCACAATAAAGTTGAATAGTTTCTTTACGCCAATGGTTTTATTTAGAGTGCATATTTAAAACCGAATGACTTCTCAAGCGTAAATTGTGCCTCCCGCTGTAAAATCTATTGAAATGAATTCATCTCTGCGCTCCATACAGGACTGGAGCATATTATTACAATGTGCAAGCAAGAAGTAATTTTTGTTTCATTCTACATTGTCTGATGTGGCAGAAACTTCAGACATGTTCATTTTAGGAGTGTAATCTCATCCATATACCAAGAACGGCTCAATATTATAGCGCCACCATCTGGCAACAGGAAGTGGCTTAAATTTTACTTGACATCTTCCAATTTGGCTGAAAATGTACAAATATGTTAATTATTGGAGTGTAATCAAATCCATGAACCATACACGGCTCAATCTTATAGCGCCACCATCTGGCAATAGGAAGTGAGGTTTATATCATTGATGCATTCCAATAGCAGCAGCAACATCTTCATTGATCAAAGGGGAATTCCTGTGCACACTATACGTTGTCCAGGAAGGTGATTATTTCCAAAGTGTGTACATATTGTGAAACATGTCATTGGCACAACTATGCCACCAAGGCGGTTGCGCCCATGGTGCTTGGGCCCGTTCATTGCTGCTTGCAGCTATATTTAGGGCCCAAGCACCGTAGGGTGCGAAGGACCCTATTGTTATTGGAAGGATTATTAGGGCCCAAGCACCGTAGGGTGCGAAGGACCCTATTGTTATTGGAAGGATTATTATTAGGGCCCAAGCACCGTAGGGTGCGAAGGACCCTATTGTTATTGGAAGGATTATTATTATTATTATTATTATTATTATTATTATTATTATTATTATTATTATTATTATTCTTTTTTTTTCAATGTTTTGTGCATTTTTGAGGTTCTTGCCATGGATGAAAACTCACAGAATTTTGCACACACATCAGAAGTGGTGGCTGTCAGGTTGTCTCAGATGCTCAGACCTGGGCGTGGCTGAGGGACTCCACAGCGCCCCCTATCGCATTGTCATCTATTGTGGGCAGGCACTTTGAGCTACCTTCACAAAATTTAGTACGCATATAGCACTCCTCGGTCCAAACACATTTCTCATTCGCATCTAATCAAATATACAAACAGGAAGTCAGCCATTTTGGATTTTGTGCGTTTTACACGTACTGCACTTTTAAGTACTCCTCCTAGGGGGTTCATCACATTCACACCACCTGTGGTCAGAATGGTCTGAAGATATTCATGATGCTAAATTGCCAGGATATTTTTGATAGCTCAAACGGGACGGTCCTGGGGAGGAGTACAATTTTTATGTCACGCCACGCCAACAGGAAGTGGCCGTAATTTCATGGTCTCCATCGTCTGATTCGGCTGATATTTTAGAAATACGTTTAGTGTTGGAGTATAATCACATCCATATCCCAAGAACGGGTCAATGTTATAGCGCCACCAGCTGGCAACAGGAAGTGAGGTCTTTATCATATTTGTATGCCTTCCTGCTAGGGCATTCATCACATTCACACGAAATGTGGTCCGCATGATCTTAGGATAGTCATGACCATAAGCTGTGAAGGGATTTTTGATATCTGAAACGGTATAGAAATGGCGAGTCGTACAGTACATATATTGCGTGCAAAAAAATGACTTTTTTTTTGACATCGTCCGATCTGGCTGATATTTTACAAATATGTTCACTGTTGGAGTCCAATATGAAATATATACATATCAATCGGGGCGTGGCTAGACAGCGCCCCCTATAATTATTATTCTCTTTTTTTTCAATGAATTTTGCATTTTTGAGGTGCTTGCCATGGATGAAAACTCACGGAATTTTGCACACACATGAGAAGTGTTGGCTGTCAGGATGTTTCAGATGCTCAGACTTGGGCGTGGCCGAGGGACTCCACAGCGCCCCCTAATGCTTTGTCTTCTATTGTGGACAGGCACTTTGACCTACCTTCACCTAATTTGGTGTGCATGTGGGCCTCCTCTGGACAAACACATTTCTCATTCGCATCGAATGAAATATGTGAACAGGAAGTCAGCCATTTTGAATTTTGTGCATTTTACACGTACTACACTTTTAAGTACTCCTCCTAGGGGGTTCATTGCATTCACACGAAATGTGGTCAAATTGGTCTCAGGATAGTCATGATACTAATTCTGAAGGATATTTTTGATATCTCAAACGGTATGGTCATGGCGAGGCGTACAATTTTCATGTCACGCCGCGCCAACAGGAAGTAGCCATAAATTCATGGTCTACATTGTCTGATCTGGCTGATATTTTACAAATATGTTCACTGTTAGAGTGTAATCACATCCATATACCAAGAAGAAATCAATGTTATAGCGCCACCATCTGGCAACGGAAGTGAGGTTTTTATCATGTTTGTATGCGTTCCTGCTAGGGTATTCATCACATTCACACCAAATGTAGTCATCATGATCTTAGAATAGTCCTGACCCTAAATGACGAAAGGATTTTTGATATCTCAAACGGTTTGGCAATGGCGAGGCGTATAATACACACGTTACGCCCAAAAACAGGAAGTGGGCTTAATTCCGTTCTACATCATCTGATCGGGCTGATATTTTACAAATATATTCACTTTTGGAGTGCAATCACATCCATATCCACATTCATCTGGGCGTCGCTACACAGCGCCCCCTATGGCTTTTTTCTAATATTGTGGACATATACTTTCACGTAAATGCACCACGTCTGGTAGGCATAAGGGTCTCCTCAAGACACACACATTTCTCATTTGCATCCCTTAAGTTTTCCCTACAGGAAGTGAGCTATTTTGGATTTTGTGTGTTTTTAAGTGTTTTTTCACGTACAAAACTTTGAAATACTCTTCCTAGGGGGTTCATCACATTCACACAAAATGTGGTCAGCATGATATTATAGCCCTGACACACAACTATGAACTGATTTTTAATATCTTGGAATGGTATGGCTATGGTCAGCCTTAAAATTAACTTGAAATGCTGCCCAAACAGTTCATGTTTTAATACAATTATGTATTAAATAATTTCATAAAGGTATTAAATTCTACATTGCCTGATTTTGAGGCTACAACTTTTCACATATGTTCATTGTTGGAGTGTCATCACATCCATTAAGCAATAATAGTTCACTATTTTCGCTGGAGACTCATTATATCCAGTCTTAAAACTTCAACGCAAGTCGCAAATGACTCTCCCATTTCTAATACGCGACTGCCATCTACTGGCAAAAGTTGGTATTGCATATATCTTGCAATGACGTTCAATGTTATTTGGTTTAAAAAAAACCGTGTTGTAGCATTTTAAGGACTCAATACAAAACAGCTGTTCGGAAAGTTAGCTTGAAAATCAAGAAGCCTTATTAAGGAATTCGAGCCGTTTCTATTTGACTTCATTCGGTTGAAGTGAATGCCGTAACCCAATTAAATGTAATTCGCGTCGGAATACACATAATAGCCTACACTGTCAACGTGAAATAAAAATATATAGAGGTTTAAATCGATCCTATATTGGGACATTTGTTATGATGGCTGGTGCAACGGGCATTTTCGGTACCGTTGACCATAATCGAATGCTAGCATTTATATCATTACACTGACCAAGTCCTGTTAAAAAGCACATCACCTTTGTGGAAACAGTGAAGTTGTCTACACAATCTATTCTACTCACAGACTAACTGTGTCGCTGTAACTTCCCCCCATTTCTGATACGGGGATTCCATTTATTGGCAGAAAGTGGAACTTTTATATTTTTCTTCCTTCAAGTGATTTTTCAACGATAGGTTTTTGTTTTTTTTCTAGCGAGCCAGTAGGCATAACGATGTATGATTTACAGCTGCAGCCTACGTGACAAAATGTATTGACAACACCCAGCCCGACGTTTCTTTGCATCTATTTTCATTTTTGAATAGAATATCTGAAATAAATATTAAAGACATTTAATGACTGTCTTTAACTGGCAGGAGAGTAGCATATATTTAAAAGAGTCAAAAGTCAAAAAGAAACGTTAACGTTTGAGATGGCTGTGGTCGAACTCTGTGTTAACATGAGACCGTTATGTTCAACAAAGGTATGGCATGCAGGTCGTTGCGAGATGACGCGCATTGGCTAACAGCAGCCAGCCTGTCCACTGTCAGGTCAGCTACGTTTGTTTACATGAATAGAAAACTTTCAGTTAAATCGCCAGATATGTTAGTTTATTTTGCTTGTCATTAAACACGAATTAAGAGAACATACAATTTCGCTAGGAATTTTTGACTTAATATGAAAATACCGGATTGAGGGCAGACTTGGCATCTCCTTTAGATTTGGCTGAACAAATGCGTTTCAGGCAGCATAATTACCGGTGAAATGGAAAAGAATGATGCTGGCTAACTCGACGTTTAATGCAATATTATCCGACACTTCGGAGAGAAATTATTTAACCAGGATGAAAGGAAACATACAACTTTTGGCCAATAGATAACGTACGTGTATAAGAGGGCAGTATAGCTTAATGGTTCAGACAGTGGATTAAGACATGCAAGGTCCGCGGTTCCATCCCCGGTACGGCCACAATAAAGTTGAATAGTTTCTTTACGCCAATGGTTTTATTTTGAGTGCATATTTATAACCGAATGACTTCTCAAGCGTAAATTGTGCCTCCCGCTGTAAAATCTATTGAAATTAATTAATCTCTGCTCTCCATACAGGACTGGAGCATATTATTACACTGTGCAAGCAAGAAGTAATTTTTGTTTCATTCTACATTGTCTGATGTGGCAGAAACTTCACACATGTTCATTTTTGGAGTGTAATCTCATCCATATACCAAGAAAGGCTCAATGGCATAGCGCCACCATCTGGCAACAGGAAGTGGCTTTAATTTTACTTGACATCTTCCAATTTTGCTGAAAATGTACAAATATGTTAATTATTGGAGTGTAATCAAATCCATGAACCATACACGGCTCAATATTATACCGCCACCATCTGGCAACAGGAAGTGGCTTAAATTTTACGTGACATCTTCCAATTTGGCTGAAAATGTACAAATATGTTAATTATTGGAGTGATATCAAATCCATAAACCATACACGGCTCAATATTATAGCGCCACCATCTGGCAATAGGAAGTGAGGCTTATATCATTGATGCATTCCAATAGCAGCAGCAACATCTTCATTGATCAAAGGGGAATTCCTGTGCACACTATACGTTGTCCAGGAAGGTGATTATTTCCAAAGTGTGTACATATTGTGAAACATGTCATTGGCCCAACTATGCCACCAAGGCGGTTGCGCCCATGGTGCTTGGGCCCGTTCATTGCTGCTTGCAGCTATATTTATTATTATTATTATTATTCTTTTTTTTTCAAAGTTTTGTGCATTTTTGAGGTGCTTGCCATGGATGAAAACTCACAGAATTTTGCACACACATCAGAAGTGGTGGCTGTCAGGATCGCTCAGATGCTCAGACCTGGGCGTCGCTGAGGAACTCCACAGCGCCTCCTATCGCATTGTCATCTATTGTGGGCAGGCACTTTGAGCTACCTTCACAAAATTTAGGACGCATATAGCACTCCTCGGCCTAAACACATTTCTAATTCGCATCTAATCAAATATACAAACAGGAAGTCAGCCATTTTGGATTTTGTGCGTTTTACACGTACTGCACTTTTAAGTACTCCTCCTAGGGGGTTCATCACATTCACACCACCTGTGGTCAGAATGGTCTGAGGATATTCATGATGCTAAATTGCCAGGATATTTTTGATAGCTGAAACGGGACGGTCCTAGGGAGGCGTAGAATTTTTATGTCACGCTGCGCCAACAGGAAGTGGCCGTAATTTCAAGGTCTACATTGTCTGATCTGGCTGATCTTTTAGAAATATGTTTATTGTTGGAGTATAATCACATCCATATCCCAAGAACGGGTCAATGTTATAGCGCCACCATCTGGCAACAGGAAGTGAGGTCTTTATCATATTTGTATGCCTTCCTGCTAGGGCATTCATCACATTCACACGAAATGTGGTCAGCATGATCTTAGGATAGTCATGACCATAAGCTGTGAAGGGATTTTTGATATCTCAAACGGTATGGAAATGGCGAGTCGTACAGTACACATATTGCGTGCAAAAAAATGATTTTTTTTTCGACATCGTCCGATCTGGCTGATATTTTATAAATATGTTCACTGTTGGAGTACAATATTAAATATATACATATCAATCGGGGCGTGGCTAGACAGCGCCCCCTATAATTATTATTCTCTTTTTTTTCAATGTATTTTGCATTTTTGAGGTGCTTGCCATGGATGGAAACTCATGGAATTTTGCACACACATGAGAAGTGTTGGCTGTCAGGATGTATCAGATGCTCAGACCTGGGCGTGGCCGAGGGACTCCACAGCGCCCCCTAATGCTTTGTCTTCTATTGTGGACAGGCACTTTGAGCTACCTTCACCTAATTTGGTACGCATGTGGGCCTCCTCTGGACAAACACATTTCTCATTCACATCAAATCAAGTATGTGAACAGGAAGTCAGCCATTTTGAATTTTGTGCATTTTACACGTACTACACTTTTAAGTACTCCTCCTAGGGGGTTCATTGCATTCACACGAAATGTGGTCAAAGTGGTCTGAAGATAGTCATGATACTAATTCCAAAGGATATTTTTGATATCTCAAACGGTATGGTCATGGCGAGGCGTACAATTTTCATGTCACGCCGCGCCAACAGGAAGTAGCCATAAATTCATGGTCTACATTGTCTGATCTGGCTGATATTTTACAAATATGTTCACTGTTAGAGTGTAATCACATCCAAATACCAAGAAGAAATCAATGTTATAGCGCCACCATCTGGCAACGGAAGTGAGGTTTTTATCATGTTTGTATGCGTTCCTGCTAGGGTATTCATCACATTCACACCAAATGTAGTCATCATGATCTTAGAATAGTCCTGACCCTAAATGACGAAAGGATTTTTGATATCTCAAACGGTTTGGCAATGGCGAGGCGTATAATACACACGTTACGCCCAAAAACAGGAAGTGAGCTTAATTCCGTTCTACATCATCTGATCGGGCTGATATTTTACAAATATATTCACTTTTGGAGTGCAATCACATCCATATCCACATTCACCTGGGCGTGGCTACACAGCGCCCCCTATGGCTTTTTTCTAATATTGTGGACATATACTTTCACGTAAATGCACCACGTCTGGTAGCCATAAGGGTCTCCTCAAGACACACACATTTCTCATTTGCATCCCTTAACTTTTCCCAACAGGAAGTGAGCTATTTTGGATTTTGTGTGTTTTTAAGTGTTTTTTAACGTACCAAACTTTGAAATACTCTTCCTAGGGGGTTCATCACATTCACACAAAATGTGGTCAGCATGATATTATAGCCCTGACACACAACTATGAACTGATTTTTAATATCTTGGAATGGTATGGCTCTGGTCAGCCTTAAAATTAACTTGTAATGCTGCCCAAACAGTTCATGTTTTAATACAATTATGTATTAAATAATTTCAAAAAGGTATTAAATTCTACATTGCCTGATTTTGAGGCTAACACTTTTCACATATGTTCATTGTTGGAGTGTCATCACATCCATTAAGCAATAATAGTTCACTATTTTCGCTGGAGACTCATTATATCCAGTCTTAAAACTTCAACGCAAGTCGCAAATGACTCTCCCATTTCTAATACGCGACTGCCATCTACTGGCAAAAGTTGGTATTGCATATATCTTGCAATGACGTTCAATGTTTTTTGGTTTAAAAAAAACCGTGTTGTAGCATTTTAAGGACTCAATACAAAACAGCTGTTCGGAAAGTTAGCTTGAAAATCAAGAAGCCTTATTAAGGAATTCGAACCGTTTCTATTTGACTTCATTCGGTTGAAGTGAATGCCGTAACCCAATTAAATGTAATTCGCGTCGGAATACACATAATAGCCTACACTGTCAACGTGAAATAAAAATATATAGAGGTTTAAATCGATCCTATATTGGGACATTTGTTATGATGGCTGGTGCAACGGGCATTTTCGGTACCGTTGACCATAATCGAATGCTAGCATTTATATCATTACACTGACCAAGTCCTGTTAAAAAGCACATTTTTGGTTCCTTTGTGGAAACAGTGAAGTTGTCTACACAATCTATTCTACTCACAGACTAACTGCGTCGCTGTAACTTCCCCCCATTTCTGATACGGGGATTCCATTTATTGGCAGAAAGTGGAACTTTTATATTTTTCTTCCTTCAACTGATTTTTCAACGATAGGTTTTTTTTTTTTTTCTAGCGAGCCAGTAGGCATAACGATGTATGATTTACAGCTGCAGCCTACGTGACAAAATGTATTGACAACACCCAGCCCGACGTTTCTTTGCATCTATTTTCATTATATGAATAGAATATCTGAAATAAATATTAAAGACATTCAATGACTGTCTTTAACTGGTAGGAGAGTACCATATATTTAAAAGAGTCAAAAGTCAAAAAGAAACGTTAACGTTTGAGATGGCTGTGGTCGAACTCTGTGTTAACATGAGACCGTTATGTTCAACAAAGGTATGGCATGCAGGTCGTTGCGAGATGACGCGCATTGGCTAACAGCAGCCAGCCTGTCCACTGTCTGTGTGAGTCAAAAAACAGGTCAGCTACGTTTATTTACATGAATAGAAAACTTTCAGTTAAATCGCCAGATAATTTTAGTTTATTTTGCTTGTCATTAAACACGAATTAAGAGAACATACAATTTCGCTAGGAATTTTTGACTTAATATGAAAGTACCGGATTGAGGGCAGAGACTTGGCACCTCCTTTAGATTTGGCTGAACAAATGCGTTTCAGGCAGCATAATTACCGGTGAAATGGAAAAGAATGATGCTGGCTAACTCGACGTTTAATGCAATATTATCCGACACTTCGGAGATAAATTATTTAACCAGGATAAAAGGAAACATACAACTTTTGGCCAATAGATGTGCGTACGTGTATAAGAGGGCAGTATAGCTTAATGGTTCAGACAGTGGATTAAGACATGCAAGGTCCGCGGTTCCATCCCCGGTGCGGCTACAATAAAGTTGAATAGTTTCTTTACTCCAATGGTTTTATTTTGAGTGCATATTTATAACCGAATGACTTCTCAAGCGTAAATTTTGCCTCCCGCTGTAAAATCTATGGAAATTAATTCATCTGTGCTCTCCATACAGGACTGGAGCATATTATTACAATGTGCAAGCAAGAAGTAATTTTTGTTTCATTCTACATTGTCTGATGTGGCAGAAACTTCACACATGTTCATTTTTGGAGTGTAATCTCATCCATATACCAAGAAAGGCTCAATGGAATAGCGCCACCATCTGGCAAAAGGAAGTGGCTTTAATTTTATTGACATCTTCCAATTTGGCTGAAAATGTACAAATATGTTAATAATTGGAGTGTAATCAAATCCATAAACCATACACAGCTCAATATTATAGCACCACCATCTGGCAACAGGAAGTGAGGCTTATATCATTAATGCATTCCAATAGCAGCAGCAACATCTTCATTGATCAAAGGGGAATTCCTGTGCACACTATTCGTTGTCCAGGAAGGTGATTATTTCCAAAGTGTGAACATATTGTGAAACATGTCATTGGCACAACTGTGCCACCAAGGCGGTTGCGCCCATGGTGCTTGGGCCCGTTCATTGCTGCTTGCAGCTATATTTAGGGCCCAAGCACCGTAGGGTGCGAAGGACCCTATTGTTATTGGAAGGATTATTATTAGGGCCCAAGCACCGTAGGGTGCGAAGGACCCTATTGTTATTGGAAGGATTATTATTATTATTATTATTATTATTATTAGGGCCCAAGCACCGTAGGGTGCGAAGGACCCTATTGTTATTGGAAGGATTATTATTATTATTATTATTATTAGGGCCCAAGCACCGTAGGGTGCGAAGGACCCTATTGTTATTGGAAGGATTATTATTATTATTATTATTATTATTATTATTATTATTCTTTTTCTTCAGGCAAATGGGCTTTTTTGAGGGCCTTGCCATGCGTAAAAAGTCTTGACATTTTGCCCACACATCAGAAGTGGTTGCTGTCAGGAGCTCTCAGATGCTCAGACCTGGGCGTCGCCGAGGGACTCCACAGCGCCCCCTATCGCATTGTCTTCTATTGTGGGCAGGCACTTTGAGCTACCTGCACCTAATTTGGTGGCCATATAGCGCTTCTCGGTCCAAACACATTTCTCATTCGGATCTAATCAAATATCCAAACAGGAAGTCAGCCATTTTGGATTTTCTGAGTTTTACACGTACTACACTTTTAAGTACTCCTCCTAGGGGGTTCATCGCATTCACACCACCTGTGGTCAGAATGGTCTCAGGATAGTCATGATGCTAAATTGCCAGGATATTTTTGATAGCTCAAACGGGACGGTCATGGGGAGGAGTACAATTTTTATGTCACGCCGCGCCAACAGGAAGTGGCCATAATTTCATGGTCTACATCGTCTGATCTGGCTGATATTTTAGAAATACGTTTATTGTTGGACTATAATCACATCCATATCCCAAGAACAGGTCAATGTTATAGCGCCACCATCTGGCAACAGGAAGTGTGGTCTTTAACATATTTGTATGCATTCCTGCTAGGGCATTCAGCACATTCACACCAAATGCGGTCAGCATGATCTTAAGATAGTCCTTACGCTAAGTTGTGAAGGGATTTTTGATATCTCAAACGGTATGGAAATGGCGAGTCGTACAGTACACATATTGCGTGCAAAAAAATGACTTTTTTTTCGACATCGTCCGATCTGGCTGATATTTTACAAATATGTTCACTGTATCAGTACAATATCAGATATATACATATCAATCGGGGCGTGGCTAGACAGCGCCCCCTATAATTATTATTCTCTTTTTTTTCAATGTATTTTGCATTTTTGAGGTGCTTGCCATGGATGGAAACTCACAGAATTTTGCACACACATGAGAAGTGTTGGCTTTCAGGATGTATCAGATGCTCAGACCTGGGCGTGGCCAAGGGACTCCACAGCGCCCCCTAATGCTTTGTCTTCTATTGTGGACAGGCACTTTGAGCTACCTTCACCTAATTTGGTATGCATGTGGGGCTCCTCTGAACAAACACATTTCTCATTCGCATCGAATCAAATATGTAAACAGGAAGTCAGCCATTTTGAATTTTGTGCATTTTACACGTACTACACTTTTAAGTACTCCTCCTAGGGGGTTCATTGCATTCACACGAAATGTGGTCAAAGTGGTCTCAGGATAGTCCTGATACTAATTCCATAGGATATTTTTGATATCTCAAACGGTATGGTCATGGCGAGGCGTACAATTTTCATGTCACGCCGCGCCAACAGGAAGTAGCCATAAATTCATGGTCTACATTGTCTGATCTGGCTGATATTTTACAAATATGTTCACTGTTAGAGTGTAATCACATCCAAATACCAAGAAGAAATCAATGTTATAGCGCCACCATCTGGCAACGGACGTGAGGTTTTTATCATGTTTGTATGCGTTCCTGCTAAGGTATTCATCACATTCACACCAAATGTAGTCGTCATGATCTTAGAATAGTTCCGACCCTAAATGACGAAAGGATTTTTGATATCTCAAACGGTTTGGCAATGGCGAGGCGTATAATACACACGTTACGCCCAAAAACAGGAAGTGGGCTTAATTCCGTTCTACATCATCTGATCGGGCTGATATTTTACAAATATATTCACTTTTGGAGTGCAATCACATCCATATCCACATTCATCTGGGCGTGGCTACACAGCGCCCCCTATGGCTTTTTTCTAATATTGTGGACATATACTTTCACGTAAATGCACCACGTCTGGTACGCATAAGGGTCTCCTCAAGACACACACATTTCTCATTTGCATCCCTTAACTTTTCCCAACAGGAAGTGAGCTATTTTGGATTTTGTGTGTTTTTAAGTGTTTTTTCACGTACCAAACTTTGAAATACTCTTCTTAGGGGGTTCATCACATTCACACAAAATGTGGTCAGCATGATATTATAGCCCTGACACACAACTATGAACTGATTTTTAATATCTTGGAATGGTATGGCTATGGTCAGCCTTAAAATTAACTTGAAATGCTGCCCAAACAGTTCATGTTTTAATACAATTATGTATTAAATAATTTCATAAAGGTATTAAATTCTACATTGCCTGATTTTGAGGCTACAACTTTTCACATATGTTCATTGTTGGAGTGTCATCACATCCATTAAGCAATAATAGTTCACTATTTTCGCTGGAGACTCATTATATCCAGTCTTAAAACTTCAACGCAAGTCGCAAATGACTCTCCCATTTCTAATACGCGACTGCCATCTACTGGCAAAAGTTGGTATTGCATATATCTTCCAATGACGTTCATTACATTACATTACATTATTGGCATTTGGCAGACGCTCTTATCCAGAGCGACGTACAACAAGGCATACCCATAACCAGGGATAAGTTCGCTGAAAGACCCTAGAGGGAAGTACAATTTCAACTGCATGTGAATGTAATGTAATGTTCATTACGGAAAATGGCGCAGATGAGTGGACGTCATGATTAAGTGCATTTATTCTGTGTGTACTTCAACTTCTCCAGTTCGTTTCAATAATCAGCAATATGCGCTTTAGTAAATTCCCGTACTCTAACCATTGCATCTCAAAATGATACATACGTGATGTGTAGTGGCGTAGCCAGGATTCTAAAACTGGGTGTCCTCGTACAATCGATATTAGCATACTGTATCTACGTTCGAGGAAAAAGCAGAAATTACTTGGCTAAACAGACCAACTCCAGGAGCAAGTGTATTTCTTACAATCATATTGGTAAATACATATGCTGTATTGACACTTCTCTTTGTGTTCGTCTGAATATTCAGTGGAGTTTGCATGTTCTCCCCGTGTCTGCGTGGGTTTCCTCCGGGTACTGCGGTTTCCTCCCACAGTCCAAAGACATGCACGTTAGGCTGATTGGAGAGTATAAATTGCACGTTCAATGTTATTTGGTTTAAAAAAAACCGTGTTGTAGCATTTTAAGGACTCAATACAAAACAGCTGTTCGGAAAGTTAGCTTGAAAATCAAGAAGCCTTATTAAGGAATTCGAGCCGTTTCTATTTGACTTCATTCGGTTGAAGTGAATGCCGTAACCCAATTAAATGTAATTCGCGTCGGAATACACATAATAGCCTACACTGTCAACGTGAAATAAAAATATATAGAGGTTTAAATCGATCCTATATTGGGACATTTGTTATGATGGCTGGTGCAACGGGCATTTTCGGTACCGTTGACCATAATCGAATGCTAGCATTTATATCATTACACTGACCAAGTCCTGTTAAAAAGCACATCACCTTTGTGGAAACAGTGAAGTTGTCTACACAATCTATTCTACTCACAGACTAACTGCGTCGCTGTAACTTCCCCCATTTCTGATACGGGGATTCCATTCATTGGCAAAAAATGGTACTTTCATTTTTTTCTTCCTTCAAGTGATTTTTCAACGAAAGGTTTTTTTATTTTCATAGCGTGCCAGTATGCATAACGATGTATGATTTACAGCTGCAGCCTACGTGACAAAATGTAATGACAACACCCAGCCCGACGTTTCTTTGCATCTATTTTCATTATATGAATTGAATAACTAAAATAAATATTAAACACATTTAAAGACTTAAAGACAGGCTTTAACTGGCACGAAAGTATCATATATTTAAAACATGAACACATGAAGTCAAAAAGAAACGTCAGCCTTTGAGGTGTCTCTGCTCGAACGCTGTGTTAACATGAGACCGTTATGTTCAACAAAGGTATCGCATGCAGGTCGTTGCCAGATGACACGCACGGGGTAACAGCAGCCAACCTGTCCACTGTTTGTGTGAGTCAAAAAACAGGTCAACTACGTTGGTTTACATGAATATAAAACTTTGAGTTAAATCGCCAGCTATGTTAGTTTATTAGATTGTCATTAAACACGAATTAAGAGAAGATACAATTTCGCTAGGAATGGTAACTTAATATGAAAATACTGTATTGAGGGCAGAGAGTTGGCATCTCTTTTAGATTTGGCTGAACAAATGCGTTTCAGGCAGCATAATTACCGGTGAAATGGAAAAGAATGATGCTGGCTAACTAGACGTTTCATGCAATATTATCCGACACTTCGGAGAGAAATTATTTTACCAAGATAAAAGGAAACATACAACTTTTGGCCAATAGATGGCACCCGTGTATCAGCGTGCAGTGCAGCGTAATGGTTCGGGCGGTGGATTAAGGCACGCAAATTCAGCGGTTCCATCCCCGGTGCAGCCACAATAAAATTGAACAGTTTCTTGAAGGTAATGGTTTTATTTTGAGTACATATCTATAGCCTAATGACTTTTCAAGCATAAATTGTGCCTCCCTGTGTAAAAACTATGGAAATTAATTAATCTCTGCTCTCCATACAGGACTGTAGCATGTTCTCACAATGTTCAAGCTAGAAGTTATTTTTGTTTCATTCTACATTGTCTCATGTGGCTGAAACTTCACTCATGTTCATTTTTGGAATGTAATCTCATCCATATCCCAATAAAGGCTCAATGGCATAGCACCACCTCCTGGGAACAGGAAGTGTGGCTTCATTTCATTTCACATCGTCTGATTTTGCTGACGCTTTAGAGCAGGGGTCACCAACCTTTTTGAAACTGAGAGCTACTTCATGGGTACTGAGTCATACTAAGCGCTACCAGTTTCTTTTGTCACGTGCACAATACTGACCTTTGAACTAGAGTAGGTCAGAGTTCACCTAAACTTTTCAACTTCATGGATAGTAAACATATTTTTAAGATATTGTCATTTTTAAATCTATATAAATGCAAGTGTGATTAAAAATAAATAGCAACAGAATAAAATTAAATTTTAGATGCAGCTCACTAGTGAGTTGTGCTATTTTTAGAACAGGCCTGCGGGCGACTCATGTGGTCCTTGGGGGCGACCTGGTGCCCGCGGGCACCGTGTTGGTGACCCCTGCTTTAGAGATATGTTCCATGTTGGATTATAATCACATCCATGTTCCAATAAATGCTCAATGTCACATCGCCACCTGCTGGCAACAGGAAGCGGCCTTAATTTCACTCAACATCTTCTGATGTGGCTTAGAATTTAGAAATAGGTTTATTATTGGAGTGTAATCAAATTCAAAAACCATACATGGTTCAATATTATAGCGCCAGCATCTGGCAACAGGAAGTGAGGCTTATATCATTGATGCATTCCAATAGCAGCACCAACATCTTCATTGATCAAAGGGGAATTCCTGTGCACACTATACGTTGTCCAGGAAGGTGATTATTTCCAAAGTGTGTACATGTTGTGAAACATGTCACTGGCACAACTATGCCACCAAGGCGGATGCGCCCATGGTGCTTGGGCCCGTTCATTGCTGCTTGCAGCTATATTTATTATTATTATTCTTTTTCTTCAGGCAAATGGGCTTTTTTGAGAGCCTTGCCATGCGTAAAAAGTCTTGACATTTTGCACACACATCAGAAGTGGTTGCTGTCAGGAGCTCTCAGATGCTCAGACCTGGGCGTGGCCGAGGGACTCCACAGCGCCCCCTATCGCATTGTCTTCTATTGTGGACAGGCACTTTGAGCTACCTTCACCTAATTTGGTGGCCATATAGCGCTCCTCGGTCCAAACACATTTCTTATTCGGATCTAATCAAATATCCAAACAGGAAGTCAGCCATTTTGGATTTTCTGCGTTTTACACGTACTACACTTTTAAGTACTCCTCCTAGGGGGTTCATCGCATTCACACCAACTGTGGTCAGAATGGTCTCAGGATATTCATGATGCTAAATTGCCAGGATATTTTTGATAGCTCAAACGGGACGGTCATGGGGAGGAGTACAATTTTTATGTCACGCCGCGCCAACAGGAAGTGGCCATAATTTCATGGTCTACATTGTCTGATCTGGCTGATATTTTAGAAATTTGTTTATTGTTGGAGTGTAATCACATCCATATCCCAAGAACGGGTCAATGTTATAGCGCCACCATCTGGCAATAGGAAGTGAGGTCTTTAACATATTTGTATGCATTCCTGCTAGGGCATTCAGCACATTCACACCAAATGCGGTCAGCATGATCTTAAGATAGTCCTTACACTAAATTGTGAAGGGATTTTTGATATCTCAAACGGTATAAAAATGGCGAGTCGTACAGTACACATATTGCGTGCAAAAAAATGACTTTTTTTTCGACATCGTCCGATCTGGCTGATATTTTACAAATATGTTCACTGTAGCAGTACAATATCAGATATATACATATCAATCGGGGCGTGGCTAGACAGCGCCCCCTATAATTATTATTCTCTTTTTTTTCAATGTATTTTGCATTTTTGAGGTGCTTGCCATGGATGGAAACTCACAGAATTTTGCACACACATGAGAAGTGTTGGCTGTCAGGATGTATCAGATGCTCAGACCTGGGCGTGGCCAAGGGACTCCACAGCGCCCCCTAATGCTTTGTCTTCTATTGTGGACAGGCACTTTGAGCTACCTTCACCTAATTTGGTATGCATGTGGGGCTCCTCTGGACAAACACATTTCTCATTCGCTTCGAATCAAATATGTAAACAGGAAGTCAGCCATTTTGAATTTTGTGCATTTTACACGTACTACACTTTTAAGTACTCCTCCTAGGGGGTTCATTGTATTCACACGAAATGTGGTCAAACTGGTCTCAGGATAGTCATGATACTAATTCCAAAGGATATTTTTGATATCTCAAACGGTATGGTCATGGCGAGGCGTACAATTTTCATGTCACGCCGCGCCAACAGGAAGTTGCCATAAATTCATGGTCTACATTGTCTGATCTGGCTGATATTTTACAAATATGTTCACTGTTAGAGTGTAATCACATCCAAATACCAACAACAAATCAATGTTATAGCGCCACCATCTGGCAACGGACGTGAGGTTTTTATCATGTTTGTATGCGTTCCTGCTAAGATATTCATCACATTCACACCAAATGTAGTCATCATGATCTTAGAATAGTCCTGACCGTAATTGACGAAAGGATTTTTGATATCTCAAACGGTTTGGCAATGGCGAGGCGTATAATACACACGTTACGCGCAAAAACAGGAAGTGGGCTTAATTCCGTTCTACATCATCTGATCGGGCTGATATTTTACAAATATATTCACTTTTGGAGTGCAATCACATCCATATCCACATTCATCTGGGCGTGGCTACACAGCGCCCCCTATGGCTTTTTTCTAATATTGTGCACATATACTTTCACGTAAATGCACCACGTCTGGTAGGCATAAGGGTCTCCTCAAGACACACACATTTCTCATTTGCATCCCTTAACTTTTCCCAACAGGAAGTGAGCTATTTTGGATTTTGTGTGTTTTTAAGTGTTTTTTCACGTACCAAACTTTGAAATACTTTTCCTACGGGGTTCATCACATTCACACAAAATGTGGTCAGCATGATATTATAGCCCTGACACACAACTATGAACTGATATTTAATATCTTGGAATGGTATGGCTATGGTCAGCCTTAAAATTAACTTGTAATGCTGCCCAAATAGGAAAATTATATATTAAATAATTTCGAAAAGGTATTAAATTCTACATTGCCTGATTTTGAGGCTACATCTTTTCACATATGTTCATTGTTGGAGTGTCATCACATCCATTAAGCAATAATAGTTTACTATTTTCGCTGGAGACTCATTATCTCCAGTCTTAAAACTTCAACTCAAGTCGCAACTGACTCTCTCATTTCTTATACGCGACTGCCATCTAGTGGCAAAGGTTAGTATTCTTTCTAATTTTCGGTATTGTTTCTCTTTTTCTTGGATAAAGTGATTTCTCAACGACAAGTTTTGTTTCTTTTTGCGAGCCAGTAACCATAACGATGTATGAGTAACAGCGGCAGCCTACATGACAAAATGTACTGAAAACACCCAGCCCACAGCAACGTTTTTTCTCATCTATCTTAATTAACTCGATTGAATAACTAAAATAAAAAACAGGCTTTTACTGGCAGGAAAGTATCATATATTTAAAAGATTAACACATATAATGCATATATTGCTTTGACGTTCAATGTTATTTGGATTTTAAAAAAACCGTATTGTAGCATTTTAAGGACTCAATACAAAACAGCTGTTCGGAAAGTTGGCTTGAAAACCAAGAAGCCTTATTAAGGAATTCGAGCCGTTTCTATTTGACTTCATTCGATTGAAGTGAATGCCGTAACCCAATTAAATGTAATTCGCGTCGGAATACACATAACAGCCTACACTGTCAACGTGAAATAAAAATATATAGAGGTTTAAATCGATCCTGTATTGGGACATTTGTTATGATGGCTGGTGCAACGGGCATTTTCGGTACCGTTGACCATAATCGAATGCTAGCATTTATATCATTACACTGACCAAGTCCTGTTAAAAAGCACATTTTTGGTTCCTTTGTGGAAACAGTGAAGTTGTCTACACAATCTGTTCTACTCACAGACTAACTGCGTCGCTGTAACTTCCCCCCATTTCTGATACGGCGATTCAATTTATTGGCAGAAAGTGGTACTTTCATTTTTTTCTTCCTTCAAGTGATTTTTCAACGATAGGTTTTTGTTTTTTTCTAGCGAGCCAGTAGGCATAACGATGTATGATTTACAGCTGCAGCCTACATGACAAAATGTATTGACAACACCCAGCCCGACGTTTCTTTGCATCTATTTTCATTACATGAATTGAATAACTAAAATAAATATTAAAGACATTTAAAGACTTAAAGACAGGCTTTAACTGGCAGGAGAGTATCATATTTTTAAAAGATTAACACATGAAGTCAAAAAGAAACTTTAGCGTCTGAGGTGGCTCTGCTCGAACGCTGTGTTAACATGAGACCGTTTTGTTCAACAAAGGTATCACATGCAGGTCGTTGCGAGATGACACGCACGGGCTAACAGCAGCCAGCCAGTCCACTGTCTGTGTGAGTCAAAAAACAGGTCAGCTACGTTGGTTTACATGAATAGAAAACTTTCAGTTAAATCGCCAGCTATGTTAGTTTATTAGGCTTGTCATTAAACATGAATTAAGAGAACATACAATTTCGCTAGGAATGGTAAATTAATATGAAAATACTGTATTGAGGGCAGAGAGTTGGCATCTCTTTTAGATTTGGCTGAACAAATGCGTTTCAGGCAGCATAATTACCAGTGAAATGGAAAAGAATGATGCTGGTTAACTAGACGTTTCGTGCAATATTATCCGACACTTCGTAGAGAAATTATTAAACCAAGATAAAAGGAGACATTTGGCCAATAGATGGCACCCGTGTATAAGCGGGCAGTATAGCGTAATGGTTAGGGCGGTGGATTAAGGCACGCAAATTCAGCCGTTCGATCCCCGCTGCAGCCACAATGAATTTGAATAGTTTCTTGAAGCCAATTGTTTTCATTTTGAGTGCATGTTTATGGCCTAATGACTTTTCAAGCATAAATTGTGCCTCCCCGTGTAAAAACTATGGAAATTAATTAATCTCTGCTCTCCATACAGGACTGTAGCATGTTATCACAATGTGCAAGCAAGACGTTATTTTTATTTCATTCTACATTGTCTGATGTGGCTGAAACTTCACACGTTCATTTTTGGAGTGTAATCTCATCCATTTTCCAATAAAGGCTAAATGGCAAAGCGCCACCCGCTGGCAACAGGAAGTGAGCCTTATATTGCATTCTTAAGCATTATTTTTCAATGGGTTCATGACATTCACGGTAAATGTGGTCAGCATGATGCTAGGATGGTCCTGACAAAACAGATTTTTGATTTACTGGGATGATATAGCTATGGTCAGGCACATAAAAAACACATCATGCCAGACAAACAGGAAGTGGTCATACTTAAATTCTCCAATGTCTGATGTGACTGCAACTTTACACAGATGCTCAGTGTTGGAGTGTAATCAAATCCATATTCCAAAAACGACTCAATGTTATAGCAGCATCATCTGGAAACAGGAATTGACCTTAATTTCGCTGAACATCTTCCGATGTGGCTGAAAATGTACAAATATGTTTATTTCTGGAGTGTAATCAAATTCAAAAAACATACACGGATCAATAATATAGCGCCACCATCTGGCAACAGGAAGTGAGGCTTATATCATTGATGCATTCCAATAGCAGCGCCAACATCTTCATTGATCAAAGGGAAATTCCTGTGCACACTATACGTTGTCCAGGAAGGTGATTATTTCCAAAGTGTGTACATGTTGTGAAACATGTCATTGGCAGAACTATGCCACCAAGGCGGTTGCCCCCATGGGGCTTGGGCCCGTTCATTGCTGCTTGCAGCTATATTTAGGGCCCAAGCACCGTAGGGTGCGAAGGACCCTATTGTTATTGGAAGGATTATTATTATTATTATTATTATTATTATTATTATTATTATTATTATTCTTTTTCATCAGGCAAATGGGCTTTTTTGAGAGCCTTGCCATGCGTAAAAAGTCTTGACATTTTGCACACACATCAGAAGTGGTTGCTGTCAGGAGCTCTCAGATGCTCAGACCTGGGCGTGGCCGAGGGACTCCACAGCGCCCCCTATCGCATTGTCTTCTATTGTGGACAGGCACTTTGAGCTACCTTCACCTAATTTGGTGGCCATATAGCGCTCCTCGGTCCAAACACATTTCTTATTCGGATCTAATCAAATATCCAAACAGGAAGTCAGCCATTTTGGATTTTCTGCGTTTTACACGTACTACACTTTTAAGTACTCCTCCTAGGGGGTTCATCGCATTCACACCAACTGTGGTCAGAATGGTCTCAGGATATTCATGATGCTAAATTGCCAGGATATTTTTGATAGCTCAAACGGGACGGTCATGGGGAGGAGTACAATTTTTATGTCACGCCGCGCCAACAGGAAGTGGCCATAATTTCATGGTCTACATTGTCTGATCTGGCTGATATTTTAGAAATTTGTTTATTGTTGGAGTGTAATCACATCCATATCCCAAGAACGGGTCAATGTTATAGCGCCACCATCTGGCAATAGGAAGTGAGGTCTTTAACATATTTGTATGCATTCCTGCTAGGGCATTCAGCACATTCACACCAAATGCGGTCAGCATGATCTTAAGATAGTCCTTACACTAAATTGTGAAGGGATTTTTGATATCTCAAACGGTATAAAAATGGCGAGTCGTACAGTACACATATTGCGTGCAAAAAAATGACTTTTTTTTCGACATCGTCCGATCTGGCTGATATTTTACAAATATGTTCACTGTAGCAGTACAATATCAGATATATACATATCAATCGGGGCGTGGCTAGACAGCGCCCCCTATAATTATTATTCTCTTTTTTTTCAATGTATTTTGCATTTTTGAGGTGCTTGCCATGGATGGAAACTCACAGAATTTTGCACACACATGAGAAGTGTTGGCTGTCAGGATGTATCAGATGCTCAGACCTGGGCGTGGCCAAGGGACTCCACAGCGCCCCCTAATGCTTTGTCTTCTATTGTGGACAGGCACTTTGAGCTACCTTCACCTAATTTGGTATGCATGTGGGGCTCCTCTGGACAAACACATTTCTCATTCGCTTCGAATCAAATATGTAAACAGGAAGTCAGCCATTTTGAATTTTGTGCATTTTACACGTACTACACTTTTAAGTACTCCTCCTAGGGGGTTCATTGTATTCACACGAAATGTGGTCAAACTGGTCTCAGGATAGTCATGATACTAATTCCAAAGGATATTTTTGATATCTCAAACGGTATGGTCATGGCGAGGCGTACAATTTTCATGTCACGCCGCGCCAACAGGAAGTTGCCATAAATTCATGGTCTACATTGTCTGATCTGGCTGATATTTTACAAATATGTTCACTGTTAGAGTGTAATCACATCCAAATACCAACAACAAATCAATGTTATAGCGCCACCATCTGGCAACGGACGTGAGGTTTTTATCATGTTTGTATGCGTTCCTGCTAAGATATTCATCACATTCACACCAAATGTAGTCATCATGATCTTAGAATAGTCCTGACCGTAATTGACGAAAGGATTTTTGATATCTCAAACGGTTTGGCAATGGCGAGGCGTATAATACACACGTTACGCGCAAAAACAGGAAGTGGGCTTAATTCCGTTCTACATCATCTGATCGGGCTGATATTTTACAAATATATTCACTTTTGGAGTGCAATCACATCCATATCCACATTCATCTGGGCGTGGCTACACAGCGCCCCCTATGGCTTTTTTCTAATATTGTGCACATATACTTTCACGTAAATGCACCACGTCTGGTAGGCATAAGGGTCTCCTCAAGACACACACATTTCTCATTTGCATCCCTTAACTTTTCCCAACAGGAAGTGAGCTATTTTGGATTTTGTGTGTTTTTAAGTGTTTTTTCACGTACCAAACTTTGAAATACTTTTCCTACGGGGTTCATCACATTCACACAAAATGTGGTCAGCATGATATTATAGCCCTGACACACAACTATGAACTGATATTTAATATCTTGGAATGGTATGGCTATGGTCAGCCTTAAAATTAACTTGTAATGCTGCCCAAATAGGAAAATTATATATTAAATAATTTCGAAAAGGTATTAAATTCTACATTGCCTGATTTTGAGGCTACATCTTTTCACATATGTTCATTGTTGGAGTGTCATCACATCCATTAAGCAATAATAGTTTACTATTTTCGCTGGAGACTCATTATCTCCAGTCTTAAAACTTCAACTCAAGTCGCAACTGACTCTCTCATTTCTTATACGCGACTGCCATCTAGTGGCAAAGGTTAGTATTCTTTCTAATTTTCGGTATTGTTTCTCTTTTTCTTGGATAAAGTGATTTCTCAACGACAAGTTTTGTTTCTTTTTGCGAGCCAGTAACCATAACGATGTATGAGTAACAGCGGCAGCCTACATGACAAAATGTACTGAAAACACCCAGCCCACAGCAACGTTTTTTCTCATCTATCTTAATTAACTCGATTGAATAACTAAAATAAAAAACAGGCTTTTACTGGCAGGAAAGTATCATATATTTAAAAGATTAACACATATAATGCATATATTGCTTTGACGTTCAATGTTATTTGGATTTTAAAAAAACCGTATTGTAGCATTTTAAGGACTCAATACAAAACAGCTGTTCGGAAAGTTGGCTTGAAAACCAAGAAGCCTTATTAAGGAATTCGAGCCGTTTCTATTTGACTTCATTCGATTGAAGTGAATGCCGTAACCCAATTAAATGTAATTCGCGTCGGAATACACATAACAGCCTACACTGTCAACGTGAAATAAAAATATATAGAGGTTTAAATCGATCCTGTATTGGGACATTTGTTATGATGGCTGGTGCAACGGGCATTTTCGGTACCGTTGACCATAATCGAATGCTAGCATTTATATCATTACACTGACCAAGTCCTGTTAAAAAGCACATTTTTGGTTCCTTTGTGGAAACAGTGAAGTTGTCTACACAATCTGTTCTACTCACAGACTAACTGCGTCGCTGTAACTTCCCCCCATTTCTGATACGGCGATTCAATTTATTGGCAGAAAGTGGTACTTTCATTTTTTTCTTCCTTCAAGTGATTTTTCAACGATAGGTTTTTGTTTTTTTCTAGCGAGCCAGTAGGCATAACGATGTATGATTTACAGCTGCAGCCTACATGACAAAATGTATTGACAACACCCAGCCCGACGTTTCTTTGCATCTATTTTCATTACATGAATTGAATAACTAAAATAAATATTAAAGACATTTAAAGACTTAAAGACAGGCTTTAACTGGCAGGAGAGTATCATATTTTTAAAAGATTAACACATGAAGTCAAAAAGAAACTTTAGCGTCTGAGGTGGCTCTGCTCGAACGCTGTGTTAACATGAGACCGTTTTGTTCAACAAAGGTATCACATGCAGGTCGTTGCGAGATGACACGCACGGGCTAACAGCAGCCAGCCAGTCCACTGTCTGTGTGAGTCAAAAAACAGGTCAGCTACGTTGGTTTACATGAATAGAAAACTTTCAGTTAAATCGCCAGCTATGTTAGTTTATTAGGCTTGTCATTAAACATGAATTAAGAGAACATACAATTTCGCTAGGAATGGTAAATTAATATGAAAATACTGTATTGAGGGCAGAGAGTTGGCATCTCTTTTAGATTTGGCTGAACAAATGCGTTTCAGGCAGCATAATTACCAGTGAAATGGAAAAGAATGATGCTGGTTAACTAGACGTTTCGTGCAATATTATCCGACACTTCGTAGAGAAATTATTAAACCAAGATAAAAGGAGACATTTGGCCAATAGATGGCACCCGTGTATAAGCGGGCAGTATAGCGTAATGGTTAGGGCGGTGGATTAAGGCACGCAAATTCAGCCGTTCGATCCCCGCTGCAGCCACAATGAATTTGAATAGTTTCTTGAAGCCAATTGTTTTCATTTTGAGTGCATGTTTATGGCCTAATGACTTTTCAAGCATAAATTGTGCCTCCCCGTGTAAAAACTATGGAAATTAATTAATCTCTGCTCTCCATACAGGACTGTAGCATGTTATCACAATGTGCAAGCAAGACGTTATTTTTATTTCATTCTACATTGTCTGATGTGGCTGAAACTTCACACGTTCATTTTTGGAGTGTAATCTCATCCATTTTCCAATAAAGGCTAAATGGCAAAGCGCCACCCGCTGGCAACAGGAAGTGAGCCTTATATTGCATTCTTAAGCATTATTTTTCAATGGGTTCATGACATTCACGGTAAATGTGGTCAGCATGATGCTAGGATGGTCCTGACAAAACAGATTTTTGATTTACTGGGATGATATAGCTATGGTCAGGCACATAAAAAACACATCATGCCAGACAAACAGGAAGTGGTCATACTTAAATTCTCCAATGTCTGATGTGACTGCAACTTTACACAGATGCTCAGTGTTGGAGTGTAATCAAATCCATATTCCAAAAACGACTCAATGTTATAGCAGCATCATCTGGAAACAGGAATTGACCTTAATTTCGCTGAACATCTTCCGATGTGGCTGAAAATGTACAAATATGTTTATTTCTGGAGTGTAATCAAATTCAAAAAACATACACGGATCAATAATATAGCGCCACCATCTGGCAACAGGAAGTGAGGCTTATATCATTGATGCATTCCAATAGCAGCGCCAACATCTTCATTGATCAAAGGGAAATTCCTGTGCACACTATACGTTGTCCAGGAAGGTGATTATTTCCAAAGTGTGTACATGTTGTGAAACATGTCATTGGCAGAACTATGCCACCAAGGCGGTTGCCCCCATGGGGCTTGGGCCCGTTCATTGCTGCTTGCAGCTATATTTAGGGCCCAAGCACCGTAGGGTGCGAAGGACCCTATTGTTATTGGAAGGATTATTATTATTATTAGGGCCCAAGCACCGTAGGGTGCGAAGGACCCTATTGTTATTGTAAAGATTATTATTATTATTATTATTATTATTATTATTATTATTATTATTATTATTCTTTTTTCTATATGCAAATGGGCCTTTTTGAGGTGCTTGCCATGCATAAAAAGTCTGGGAATTTTGCACACACATCAGAAATGAGGACCTTCAGGATCGATTAGATGCTCAGACCTGGGCGTGGCCGAGGGACTCCACAGCGCCCCCTATCGCATTGTCATCTATTGTGGGCAGGCACTTTGTGCTACCTTCACCAAATTTAGTACGCATATAGCACTCCTCGGACCAAACACAATTCTAATTTGCATCTAATCAAATATACAAACAGGAAGTCAGCCATTTTGGATTTTGTGCGTTTTACACGTACTGCACTTTTAAGTACTCCTCCTAGGGGGTTCATCACATTCACACCACCTGTGGTCAGAATGGTCTCCGGATATTCATGATGCTAAATTGCCAGGATATTTTTGATAGCTCAAACGGGACAGTCATGGGGAGGAGTACAATTTTTATGTCACGCCGCGCCAACAGGAAGTGGCCGTAATTTCATGGTCTACATTGTCTGATCTGGCTGATATTTTAGAAATACGTTTATTGTTGGAGTATAATCACATCCATATCCCAAGAACGAGTCAATGTTATAGCGCCACCATCTGGCAACAGGAAGTGAGGTCTTTATCATATTTGTATGCCTTCCTGCTAGGGCTTTCATCACATTCACACGAAATGTGGTCAGCATGATCTTAGGATAGTTATGACCATAAGCTGTGAAGGGATTTTTGATATCTCAAACGGTATGGAAATGGCGAGTCGTACAGTACACATATTGCGTGCAAAAAAAAGACTTTTTTTTCGACATCGTCCGATCTGGCTGATATTTTATAAATATGTTCACTGTTGGAGTACAATATGAAATGTATACATATCAATCGGGGCGTGGCTAGACAGCGCCCCCTATAATTATTATTCTCTTTTTTTTCAATGTATTTTGCATTTTTGAGGTGCTTGCCATGGATGAAATCTCACGGAATTTTGCACACACATGAGAAGTTTTGGCTGTCAGGATGTATCAGATGCTCAGACCTGGGCGTGGCCGAGGAACTCCACAGCGCCCCCTAATGCTTTGTCTTCTATTGTGGACAGGCACTTTGAGCTACCTTCACTTAATTTGGTATGCATGTGGGCCTCCTCTGGAAAAACACATTTGTCATTCACATCGAATCAAATATGTAAACAGGAAGTCAGCCATTTTGAATTTTGTGCATTTTACATGTACTACACTTTTAAGTACTCCTCCTAGGGGGTTCATTACATTCACACGAAATGTGGTTAAAGCGGTCTCAGGATAGTCATGATACTAATTCCAAAGGATATTTTTGATATCTCAAACGGTATGGTCATGGCGAGGCATACAATTTTCATGTCACGCCGCGCCAACAGGAAGTAGCCATAAATTCATGGTCTACATTGTCTGATCTGGCTGATATTTTAGAAATACGTTTATTGTTGGAGTATAATCACATCCATATCCCAAGAACGGGTCAATATTATAGCGCCACCATCTGGCAACGGAAGTGAGGTTTTTATCATGTTTGTATGCGTTCCTGCTAGGGTATTCATCACATTCACACCAAATGTAGTCATCATGATCTTAGAATAGTCCTGACCCTAAATGACGAAAGGATTTTTGATATCTCAAACGGTTTGGCAATGGCGAGGCGTATAATACACACGTTACGCCCAAAAACAGGAAGTGGGCTTAATTCCGTTCTACATCATCTGATCGGGCTGATATTTTACAAATATATTCACTTTTGGAGTGCAATCACATCCATATCCACATTCATCTGGGCGTGGCTACACGGCGCCCCCTATGGCTTTTTTCTAATATTGTGGACATATACTTTCACGTAAATGCACCACGTCTGGTAGGCATAAGGGTCTCCTCAAGACACACACATTTCTCATTTGCATCCCTTAACTTTTCCCAACAGGAAGTGAGCTATTTTTGATTTTGTGTGTTTTTAAGTGTTTTTTCACGTACCAAACTTTGAAATACTCTTCCTAGGGGGTTCATCACATTCACACAAAATGTGGTCAGCATGATATTATAGCCCTGACACACAACTATCAACTGATTTTTAATATCTTGGAATGGTATGGCTAAGGTCAGCCTTAAAATTAACTTGTAATGCTGCCCAAACAGTTCATGTTTTAATACAATTATGTATTAAATAATTTCAAAAAGGTATTAAATTCTACATTGCCTGATTTTGAGGCTACAACTTTTCACATATGTTCATTGTTGGAGTGTCATCACATCCATTAAGCAATAATAGTTCACTATTTTCGCTGGAGACTCATTATATCCAGTCTTAAAACTTCAACTCAAGTCGCAAATGACTCTCCCATTTCTAATACGCGACTGCCATCTACTGGCAAAAGTTGGTATTGCATATATCTTGCAATGACGTTCAATGTTATTTGGTTTTAAAAAAAACCGTGTTGTAGCATTTTAAGGACTCAATACAAAACAGCTGTTCGGAAAGTTGGCTTGAAAACCAAGAAGCCTTATTAAGGAATTCGAGCCGTTTCTATTTGACTTCATTCGGTTGAAGTGAATGCCGTAATGCCGAATGCCGGAATACACATAATAGCCTACACTGTCAACGTGAAATAAAAATATATAGAGGTTTAAATCGATCCTATATTGGGACATTTGTTATGATGGCTGGTGCAACGGGCATTTTCGGTACCGTTGACCATAATCGAATGCTAGCATTTGTATCATTACACTGACCAAGTCCTGTTAAAAAGCACATCACCTTTGTGGAAACAGTGAAGTTGTCTACACAATCTATTCTACTCACAGACTAACTGCGTCGCTGTAACTTCCCCCCATTTCTGATACGGGGATTCCATTTATTGGCAGAAAGTGGAACTTTTATATTTTTCTTCCTTCAACAGATTTTTCAACGATAGGTTTTTTTTTTCTTTCTAGCGAGCCAGTAGGCATAACGATGTATGATTTACAGCTGCAGCCGACGTGACAAAATGTATTGACAACACCCAGCCCGACGTTTCTTTGCATCTATTTTCATTTTTGAATAGAATATCTGAAATAAATATTAAAGACATTTAATGACTGTCTTTAACTGGCAGGAGAGTAGCATATATTTAAAAGAGTCAAAAGTCAAAAAGAAACGTTAACGTTTGAGATGGCTCTGGTCGAACTCTGTGTTAACATGAGACCGTTATGTTCAACAAAGGTATGGCATGCAGGTCGTTGCGAGATGACGCGCATTGGCTAACAGCAGCCAGCCTGTCCACTGTCTGTGTGAGTCAAAAAAACAGGTCAGCTACGTTTGTTTACATGAATAGAAAACTTTCAGTTAAATCGCCAGATATGTTAGTTTATTTTGCTTGTCATTAAACACGAATTAAGAGAACATACAATTTCGCTAGGAATTTTTGACTTAATATGAAAATACCGGATTGAGGGCAGAGACTTGGCATCTCCTTTAGATTTGGCTAAACAAATGCGTTTCAGGCAGCATAATTACCGGTGAAATGGAAAAGAATGATGCTGGCTAACTCGACGTTTAATGCAATATTATCCGACACTTCGGAGAGAAATTATTTAACCAGGATAAAAGGAAACATACAACTTTTGGCCAATAAATGGCGTACGTGTATAAGAGGGCAGTATTGCTTAATGGTTCAGACAGTGGATTAGGACATGCAAGGTCCGCGGTTCCATCCCCGGTGCGGCCACAATGAAGTTGAATAGTTTCTTTACGCCAATGGTTTCATTTTGAGTGCATATTTATAACCGAATGACTTCTCAAGCGTAAATTGTGCCTCCCGCTGTAAAATCTATTGAAATTAATTCATCTCTGCTCTCCATACAGGACTGTAGCACGTTATCACAATGTGTTTGTTGTTTTTGTTTCATTCTACATTGTCTGATGTGGCTGAAACTTCACACATGTTCATTTTTGGAGTGTAATCTCATCCATATACCAATAAAGGCTCAATGGCATAGCGCCACCATCTGGCAACAGGAAGTGGCCTTAATTTCACTCGACATCTTCCGATGTGGCTGAAAATGTAGAAATATTTTTATTATTGGAGTATAATTAAATCCATATACCAAAAATGGCTCAATGTTATAGCTCCACCATCTGGCAAAAGGAAGTGACTTTAATTTTACTCGACATCTTCCAATATTGCTGAAAATGTACAAATATGTTAATTATTGGAGTGTAATCAAATCCATGAACCATACACGGCTCAATATTATACCGCCACCATCTGGCAATAGGAAGTGAGGCTTATATCATTGATGCATTCCAATAGAAACACCAACATCTTCATTGATCAAAGGGGAATTCCTGTGCACACTATACGTTGTCCAGGAAGGTGATTATTTCCAAAGTGTGTACATATTGTGAAACATGTCATTGGCAGAACTATGCCACCAAGGCGGTTGCGCCCATGGTGCTTGGGCCCGTTCATTGCTGCTTGCAGCTATATTTATTATTATTATTATTATTATTATTATTATTCTTTTTCATCAGGCAAATGGGCTTTTTTGAGGGCCTTGCCATGCGTAAAAAGTCTTGACATTTTGCACACACATCAGAAGTGGTTGCTGTCAGGAGCTCTCAGATGCTCAGACCTGGGCGTGGCCGAGGGACTCCACAGCGCCCCCTATCGCATTGTCTTCTATTGTGGGCAGGCACTTTGAGCTACCTGCACCTAATTTGGTGGCCAAATAGCGCTCCTCGGTCCAAACACATTTCTCATTCGGATCTAATCAAATATCCAAACAGGAAGTCAGCCATTTTGGATTTTCTGAGTTTTACACGTACTACACTTTTAAGTACTCCTCCTAGGGGGTTCATCGCATTCACACCAACTGTGGTCAGAATGGTCTCAGGATAGTCATGATGCTAAATTGCCAGGATATTTTTGATAGCTCAAACGGGACAGTCACGGGGAGGATTACAATTTTTATGTCACGCCACGCCAACAGGAAGTGGCCATAATTTCATGGTCTACATTGTCTGATCTGGCTGATATTTTAGAAATTTGTTTATTGTTGGAGTGTAATCACATCCATATCCCAAGAACAGGTCAGTGTTATAGCGCCACCATCTGGCAACAGGAAGTGAGGTCTTTAACATATTTGTATGCCTTCCTGCTAGGGCATTCAGCACATTCACACCAAATGCGGTCAGCATGATCGTAAGATAGTCCTTACGCTAAGTTGTGAAGGGATTTTTGATATCTCAAACGGTATAAAAATGGCGAGTCGTACAGTACACATATTGCGTGCAAAAAAATGACTTTTTTTTCGACATCGTCCGATCTGGCTGATATTTTACAAATATGTTCATTGTTGGAGTACAATATAAAATATATACATATCAATCGGGGCGTGGCTAGACAGCGCCCCCTATAATTATTATTCTTTTTTTTTTCAATGTATTTTGCATTTTTGAGGTGCTTGCCATGGATGGAAACTCACAGAATTTTGTACACACATGAGAAGTGTTGGCTGTCAGGATGTATCAGATGCTCAGACCTGGGCGTGGCCAAGGGACTCCACAGCGCCCCCTAATGCTTTGTCTTCTATTGTGGACAGGCACTTTGAGCTACCTTCACCTAGATTGGTATGCATGTGGGGCTCCTCTGCCCAAACACAATTCTCATTCGCATCGAATCAAATATGTGAACAGGAAGTCAGCCATTTTGAATTTTGTGCGTTTTACACGTACTACACTTTTAAGTACTCCTCCTAGGGGGTTCATCGCATTCACACCACATGTGGTCAAAGTGGTCTCAGGATAGTTATGATACTAATTCCCAAGGATATTTTTGATATCTCAAACGGTATGGTCATGGCGAGGAGTACAATTTTCATGTCACGCCACGCCAACAGGAAGTAGCCATAAATTCATGGTCTACATTGTCTGATCTGGCTGATATTTTACAAATATGTTCACTGTTAGAGTGTAATCACATCCATATATCAAGAAGAAGTCAATGTTATAGCGCCACCATCTGGCAACAGGAAGTGAGGTTTTTATCATATTTGTATGCCTTCCTGCTAGGGTATTCATCACATTCACACCAAATGGAGTCATCATGATCTGAGAATAGTCCTGACCCTAAATGACAAAAGGATTTTTGATATCTCAAACGGTTTGGCAATGGCGAGGCGTATAATACACACGTTACGCCCAAAAACAGGAAGTGGGCTTAATTCCGTTCTACATCATCTGATCAGGCTGATATTTTACAAATATATTCACTTTTGGAGTGCAATCACATCCATATCCACATTCATCTGGGCGTGGCTACACAGCGCCCCCTATGGCTCTTTTCTAATATTGTGGACATATACTTTCACGTAAATGCACCACGTCTGGTAGGCATAAGGGTCTCCTCAAGACACACACATTTCTCATTTGCATCCCTTAACTTTTCCCAACAGGAAGTGAGCTATTTTGGATTTTGTGTGTTTTTAAGTGTTTTTTCACGTACCAAACTTTGAAATACTCTTCCTAGGGGGTTCATCACAGTCACACAAAATGTGGTCAGCATGATATTATAGCCCTGACACACAACTGTGAACTGATTTTTAATAACTTGGAATGGAATGGCTATGGTCAGCCTTAAAATTAACTTGTAATGCTGCCCAAACAGGAAAATTATGTATTAAATCATTTCAAAAAGGTATTAAATTCTACATTGCCTGATTTTGAGGCTACAACTTTTCACATATGTTCATTGTTGGAGTGTCATCACATCCATTAAGCAATAATAGTTCACTATTTTCGCTGGAGACTCATTATATCCAGTCTTTAAACTTCAACGCAAGTCGCAACTGACTCTCCCATTTCTAATACGCGACTGCCATCTAGTGGCAAAGGTTAGTATTCTTTCTAATTTTCTTGGATAAAGTGATTTCTCAATGACAAGTTTTGTTTCTTTTTGCGAGCCAGTAACCATAACGATGTATGAGTAACAGCGGCAGCCTACGTGAGAAAATGTACTGACAACACCCAGCCCATAGCAACGTTTTTTATATGGATTGAATAACTAAAATAAAAGACAGGCTTTTACTGGCAGGAAAGTATCATATATTTAAAAGATTAACACATATAATGCAGATCTTGCATTGAAGTTCAATGTTATTTGGTTTAAAAAAAAACGTAGTGTAGCATTTTAAGGACTCAACACAAAACAGCTGTTCGGAAAGTTGGCTTGAAAACCAAGAAGCCTTATTAAGGAATTCGAGCCGTTTCTATTTGACTTCATTCGATTGAAGTGAATGCCGTAACCCAATTAAATGTAATTCGCGTCGCAATACACACAATCGCCTACACTGTCAACGTGAAATAAAAATATATAGAGGTTTAAATCGATCCTATATTGGGACATTTGTTATGATGGCTGGTGCAACGGGCATTTTCGGTACCGTTGACCATAAGCGAATGCTAGCAATTATATCATTACACTGACCAAGTCCTGTTAAAAAGCACATTTTTGGTTCCTTTGTGGAAACAGTGAAGTTGTCTACATAATCTATTCTACTCACAGACTAACTGCGTCGCTGTAACTTCCCCCCATTTCTGATACGGGGATTCCATTTATTGGCAGAAATTGGTACTTTTATTTTTTTCTTCATTCAAGTGATTTTTCAACGATAGGTTTTTGTTTTTTTCTAGCGAGCCAGTAGGCATAACGATGTATGATTTACAGCTGCAGCCTACGTGACAAAATGTATTGACAACACCCAGCCCGACGTTTCTTTGCATCTATTTTCATTATATGAATTGAATATCTAAAATAAATGTTAAAGACATTTAAAGACTTAAAGACAGGCTTTAACTGGCAGGAGAGTATCATATATTTAAAAGATTTACACATATAATGCATATCTTGCATTGACGTTAAATGGTATTTTGTTAAAAAAAAACGTATTGTAGCATTTTCAGGACTCAATACAAAACTGCTGTTCGGAAAGTTAGCTTGAAAACCAAGAAGCCTTATTTAGGAATTCGCGCCGTTTCTATTTGACTTCATTCGATTGAAGTGAATGCCGTAACCCAATTAAATGGAATTCGCGTCGGAATACACATAATAGCCTACATTGTCAACGTGAAATAAAAATATATAGAGGTTTAAATCGATCCTATATTGGGACTTTTGTTATCATGGCTGGTGCAACGGGCATTTTCGGTACCATTGACCATAATCGAATGCTAGCATTTATATCATTAAACTGACCAAGTCCTGTTAAAAAGCACATTTTTGACTCCTTTGTGGAAACAGTGAAGTTGTCTACACAATATATTCTACTCACAGACTAACTGCGTCGCTGTAACTTCCCCCCATTTCTGAAACGGGGATTCCATTTATTGGCAAAAAGTGGTACTTTGATTTTTTTCTTCCTTCTAGTGATTTTTCAACGATAGGTTTTCGTTTTTTATATCGAGCCAGTAGGCATAACGATGTATGATTTACAGCTGCAGCCTACGTGACAAAATGTATTGACAACACCCAGCCCGACGTTTCTTTGCATCTATTTTCATTATTTTAATTGAATATCTAAAATAAATATTAAAGACATTTAATGACTGTCTTTAACTAGCAGGAGAGTGTCATATATTTAAAAGAGTAACACATGAAGTCAAAAAGAAACGGTAGCGTTTGAGGTGGCTCTGCTCGAACGCTGTGTTAACAAGAGACCGTTATGTTCAACAAAGGTATCGCATGCACGTCGTTGCGTAGCCTTTCCACTGTCTGTGTGAGTCAAAAAACAGGTCAGCTACGTTGGTTTACATGAATAGAAAACTTTCAGTTAAATCGCCAGCTATGTTCGTTTATTTTGCTTGTCATTAAACACGAATTAAGAGAACATACAATTTCGCTAGGAATTTTTGACTTAATATGAAAATACCGGATTGAGGGCAGAGACTTGGCATCTCTTTTAGATTTGGCTGAACAAATGCGTTTCAGGCAGCATAATTACCGGTGAAATGGAAAAGAATGATGCTGGCTAACTAGACTTTTAATGCAATATTATCCGACACTTCGGCGAGAAATTATTTAACCAAGATGAAAGGAAACATACAACATTTGGCCAATAGATGGCGCCCGTGTATAAGAGGGCAGTATACCTTAATGGTTTAGGCAGTGGATTAAGACATGCAAGGTCGGCGGTTCTATCCCCAGTGCGGTCACAATGAAGTTGAATAGTTTGTTTAAGCCAATGGTTTTATTTTGAGTGCATATTTATAACCGAATGACTTTTCAAGCATAAAATGTGCCTCTCGCTGTAAAATCTATGGAAATTAATTCATCTCTGCTCTCCATACAGGACTGTAGCACGTTATCACAATGTGTTTGTTGTTTTTGTTTCATTCTACATTGTCTGATGTGGCTGAAACTTCACACATGTTCATTTTTGGAGTGTAATCTCATCCATATACCAATAAAGGCTCAATGGCATAGCGCCACCATCTGGCAACAGGAAGTGGCCTTAATTTCACTCGACATCTTCCGATGTGGCTGAAAATGTAGAAATATTTTTATTATTGGAGTGTAATTAAATCCATATACCAAAAATGGCTCAATGTTATAGCTCCACCATCTGGCAAAAGGAAGTGACTTTAATTTTACTGAACATCTTCCGATGTGGCTGAAAATGTACAAATATGTTTATTTCTGGAGTGGAATCAAATTCAAAAAACATACACGGATCAATAATATAGCGCCACCATCTAGCAACAGGAAGTGAGGCTTATATCATTGATGCATTCCAATAGCAGCGCCAACATCTTCATTGATCAAAGGGAAATTCCTGTGCACACTATACTTTGTCCAGGAAGGTGATTATTTTCAAAGTGTGTACATGTTGTGAAACATGTCATTGGCAGAACTATGCCACCAAGGCGGTTGCCCCCATGGGGCTTGGGCCCGTTCATTGCTGCTTGCAGCTATATTTATTATTATTATTCTTTTTCTTCAGGCAAATGGGCTTTTTTGAGGGCCTTGCCATGCGTAAAAAGTCTTGACATTTTGCACACACATCAGAAGTGGTTGCTGTCAGGAGCTCTCAAATGCTCAGACCTGGGCGTGGCCGAGGGACTCCACAGCGCCCCCTATCGCATTGTCTTCTATTGTGGGCAGGCACTTTGAGCTACCTGCACCTAATTTGGTGGCCATATAGCGCTCCTCGGTCCAAACACATTTCTCATTCGGATCTAATCAAATATCCAAACAGGAAGTCAGCCATTTTGGATTTTCTGAGTTTTACACGTACTACACTTTTAAGTACTCCTCCTAGGGGGTTCATTGCATTCACACCACCTGTAGTCAGAATGGTCTGAGGATAGTCATGATGCTAAATTGCCAGGATATTTTTGATAGCTCAAAAGGGACAGTCACGGGGAGGATTACAATTTTTGTGTCACGCCACGCCAACAGGAAGTGGCTGTAATTTCATGGTCGACATCGTCTGATCTGGCTGATATTTTAGAAATACGTTTATTGTTGGAGTATAAACACATCCATATCCCAAGAACGGGTCAATGTTATAGCGCCACCATCTGG
This sequence comes from Conger conger, assembly GCF_963514075.1. Taxonomy (NCBI): domain Eukaryota; kingdom Metazoa; phylum Chordata; class Actinopteri; order Anguilliformes; family Congridae; genus Conger; species Conger conger. Next base: position 33,413,037 of record NC_083761.1, read on the forward strand.
CAACAGGAAGTGTGGTCTTCATCATATTTGTATGCCTTCCTGCTAGGGCATTGATCACATTCACACCAAATGTGGTCAGCATGATCTTAAGATAGTCCTTACACTAAATTGCGAAGGGATTTTTGATATCTCAAACGGTATGGAAATGGCGAGTCGTAGAGTAGACATAGTGCGTGCAAAAAAATGACTTTTTTTTCGATATCGTCCGATCAGGCTGATATTTTAGAAATATGTTCACTCTTGGAATACAATATCAAATATATACATATCAATCGGGGCGTGGTTAGACAGCGCCCCCTATAATTATTATAATCTTTTTTTTCAATGTATTTTGCATTTTTCAGGTGCTTGCCATGGATGGAAACTCACAGAATTTTGCACACACATGAGAAGTGTTGGCTGTCAGGATGTATCAGATGCTCAGACCTGGGCGTGGCCAAGGGACTCCACAGCGCCCCCTAATGCTTTGTCTTCTATTGTGGACAGGCACTTTGAGCTACCTTCACCTAATTTGGTCTGCATGTGGGACTCCTCTGGACAAACACGTTTCTCATTCGCATCGAATCAAATATGTGAACAGGAAGTCAGCCATTTTGAATTTTGTGCATTTTACACGTACTACACTTTTAAGTACTCCTCCTAGGGGCTTCATTGCATTCACACGAAATGGGGTCAAACTGGTCTCACGATAGTCATAATACTAATTCCAAAGGATATTTTTGATATCTCAAACGGTATGGTCATGGCGAGGCGTACAATTTTCATGTCACGCCGCGCCAACAGGAAGTAGCCATAAATTCATGGTCTACATTGTCTGATCTTGCTGATATTTTACAAATATGTTCACTGTTAGAGTGTAATCACATCCAAATACCAAGAAGAAATCAATGTTATAGCGCCACCATCTGGCAACGGAAGTGAGGTTTTTATCATGTTTGTATGCGTTCCTGCTAGGGTATTAATCACATTCACACCAAATGTAGTAATCATGATCTTAGAATAGTCCTGACCCTAAATGACGAGAGGATTTTTGATATCTCAAACGGTTTGGCAATGGCGAGGCGTATAATACACACGTTACGCCCAAAAACAGGAAGTGGGCTTAATTCCGTTCTACATCATCTGATCGGGCTGATATTTTACAAATATATTCACTTTTGGAGTGCAATCACATCCATATCCACATTCATCTGGGCGTGGCTACACAGCGCCCCCTATGGCTTTTTTCTAATATTGTGGACATATACTTTCACGTAAATGCACCACGTCTGGTAGGCATAAGGGTCTCCTCAAGACACACACATTTCTCATTTGCATCCCTTAACTTTTCCCAACAGGAAGTGAGCTATTTTGGATTTTGTGTGTTTTTAAGTGTTTTTTCACGTACCAAACTTTGAAATACTCTTCCTAGGGGGTTCATCACATTCACACAAAATGTGGTCAGCATGATATTATAGCCCTGACACACAACTATGAACTGATTTTTAATATCTTGGAATGGTATGGCTCTGGTCAGCCTTAAAATTTACTTGTAATGCTGCTCAAACAGTTCATGTTTTAATACAATTATGTATTAAATAATTTCAAAAAGGTATTCAATTCTACATTGCCTGATTTTGAGGCTACAACTTTTCACATATGTTCATTGTTGGAGTGTCATCACATCCATTAAGCAATAATAGTTCACTATTTTCGCTGGAGACTCATTATATCCAGTATTAAAACTTCAACGCAAGTCGCAAATGACTCTCACATTTCTAATACGCGACTGCCATCTACTGGCAAAAGTTGGTATTGCATATATCTTGCAATGACGTTCAATGTTATTTGGTTTAAAAAAAACCGTGTTGTAGCATTTTAAGGACTCAATACAAAACGGCTGTTCGGAAAGTTAGCTTGAAAACCAAGAAGCCTTATTAAGGAATTCGAGCCGTTTCTATTTGACTTCATTCGGTTGAAGTGAATGCCGTAACCCAATTAAATGTAATTCGCGTCGGAATACACATAATAGCCTACACTGTCAACGTGAAATAAAAATATATAGAGCTTTAAATCGATCCTATATTGGGACATTTGTTATGATGGCTGGTGCAACGGGCATTTTCGGTACCGTTGACCATAATCGAATGCTAGCATTTATATCATTACACTGACCAAGTCCTGTTAAAAAGCACATCACCTTTGTGGAAACAGTGAAGTTGTCTACACAATCTATTCTACTCACAGACTAACTGTGTCGCTGTAACTTCCCCACATTTCTGATAAGGGGATTCCATTCATTGGCAGAAAGTGGAACTTTTATATTTTTCTTCCTTCAAGTGATTTTTTCAACGATAGGTTTTTGTTTTTTTTCTAGCGAGCCAGTAGGCATAACGATGTATGATTTACAGCTGCAGCCTACGTGACAAAATGTATTGACAACACCCAGCCCGACGTTTCTTTGCATCTATTTTCATTTTTGAATAGAATATCTGAAATAAATATTAAAGACATTTAATGACTGTCTTTAACTGGCAGGAGAGTAGCATATATTTAAAAGAGTCAAAAGTCAAAGAGAAACGTTTACGTTTGAGATGGCTCTGGTCGAACTCTGTGTTAACATGAGACCGTTATGTTCAACAAAGGTATGGCATGCAGGTCGTTGCGAGATGACGCGCACGGGCTAACAGCAGCCAGCCAGTCCACTGTCTGTGTGAGTAAAAAAAACAGGTCAGCTACGTTTGTTTACATGAATAGAAAACTTTCAGTTAAATCGCCATATATGTTAGTTTATTTTGCTTGTCATTAAACACGAATTAAGAGAACATACAATTTCGCTAGGAATTTTTGACTTAATATGAAAATACCGGATTGAGGGCAGAGACTTGGCATCTCCTTTAGATTTGGCTGAACAAATGCGTTTCAGGCAGCATAATTACCGGTGAAATGGAAAAGAATGATGCTGGCTAACTCGACGTTTAATGCAATACTATCCGACACTTCGGAGAGAAATTATTTAACCAGGATAAAAGGAAACATACAACTTTTGGCCAATAGATGGCGTACGTGTATAAGAGGGCAGTATAGCTTAATGGTTCAGACAGTGGATTAAGACATGCAAGGTCCGCGGTTCCATCCCCGGTGCGGCCACAATAAAGTTGAATAGTTTCTTTACGCCAATGGTTTTATTTTGAGTGCATATTTATAACCGAATGACTTCTCAAGCGTAAATTGTGCCTCCCGCTGTAAAATCTATTGAAATTTATTCATCTCTGCTCTCCATACAGGACTGGAGCATATTATTACAATGTGCAAGCAAGAAGTAATTTTTGTTTCATTCTACATTGTCTGATGTGGCAGAAACGTCACACATGTTCATTTTTGGAGTGTAATCTCATCCATATACCAAGAAAGGCTCAATGGCATAGCGCCACCATCTGGCAACAGGAAGTGGCTTTAATTTTACTTGACATCTTCCAATTTGGCTGAAAATGTACAAATATGTTAATTATTGGAGTGTAATCAAATCCATAAACCATACACGGCTCAATACTATAGCGCCACCATCTGGCAACAGGAAGTGGCTTTAATTTTACTCGACATCTTCCAATTTGGCTGAAAATGTACAAATATGTTCATTTTTGGAGTGAAATCAAATCCATAAACCATACACAGCTCAATATTATAGCGCCACCATCTGGCAATAGGAAGTGAGGCTTATATCATTGATGCATTCCAATAGCAGCAGCAACATCTTCATTGATCAAAGGGGAATTCCTGTGCACACTATTCGTTGTCCAGGAAGGTGATTATTTCCAAAGTGTGTACATATTGTGAAACATGTCATTGGCACAACTGTGCCACCAAGGCGGTTGCGCCCATGGTGCTTGGGCCCGTTCATTGCTGCTTGCAGCTATATTTATTATTATTATTATTCTTTTTTTTTCAATGTTTTGTGCATTTTTGAGGTGCTTGCCATGGATGAAAACTCACGGAATTTTGCACACACATCAGAAGTGGTGGCTGTCAGGATCGCTCAGATGCTCAGACCTGGGCGTCGCTGAGGAACTCCACAGCGCCCCCTATCGCATTGTCATCTATTGTGGGCAGGCACTTTGAGCTACCTTCACAAAATTTAGGAGGCATATAGCACTCCTCGGACCAAAAACATTTCTAATTCGCATCTAATCAAATATACAAACAGGAAGTCAGCCATTTTGGATTTTGTGCGTTTTACACGTACTGCACTTTTAAGTACTCCTCCTAGGGGGTTCATCACATTCACACCACCTGTGGTCAGAATGGTCTCAGGATATTCATGATGCTAAATTGCCAGGATATTTTTGATAGCTGAAACGGGACGGTCCTAGGGAGGCGTAGAATTTTTATGTCACGCGGCGCCAACAGGAAGTGGCCGTAATTTCATGGTCTACATTGTCTGATCTGGCTGATATTTTAGAAATATGTTTATTGTTGGAGTATAATCACATCCATATCCCAAGAACGGGTCAATGTTATAGCGCCATCATCTGGCAACAGGAAGTGAGGTCTTTATCATATTTGTATGCCTTCCTGCTAGGGCATTCATCACATTCACACGAAATGTGGTCAGCATGATATTAGGAAAGTCATGACCATAAGCTGTGAAGGGATTTTTGATATCTCAAACGGTATGGAAATGGCGAGTCGTACAGTACACATATTGCGTGCAAAAAAATTATTTTTTTTTCGACATCGTCCGATCTGGCTGATATTTTATGAATATGTTCACTGTTGGAGTACAATATTAAATATATATATATCAATCGGGGCGTGGCTAGACAGCGCCCCCTATAATTATTATTCTCTTTTTTTTCAATGTATTTTGCATTTTTGAGGTGCTTGCCATGGATGGAAACTCATGGAATTTTGCACACACATGAGAAGTGTTGGCTGTCAGGATGTATCAGATGCTCAGACCTGGGCGTGGCCGAGGGACTCCACAGCGCCCCCTAATGCTTTGTCTTCTATTGTGGACAGGCACTTTGAGCTACCTTCACTTAATTTGGTATGCATGTGGGCCTCCTCTGGACAAACACATTTCTTATTCGCATTGAATCAAATATGTGAACAGGAAGTCAGCCATTTTGAATTTTGTGCATTTTACACGTACTACACTTTTAAGGACTCCTCCTAGGGGGTTCATTGCATTCACACGAAATGGGGTCAAAGTGGTCTGAGGATAGTCATGATACTAATTCCAAAGGATATTTTTGATATCTCAAACGGTATGGTCATGGCGAGGCGTACAATTTTCATGTCACGCCGCGCCAACAGGAAGTAGCCATAAATTCATGGTCTACATTGTCTGATCTGGCTGATATTTTACAAATATGTTCACTGTTAGAGTGTAATCACATCCAAATACCAAGAAGAAATCAATGTTATAGCGCCACCATCTGGCAACGGAAGTGAGGTTTTTATCATGTTTGTATGCGTTCCTGCTAGGGTATTCATCACATTCACACCAAATGTAGTCATCATGATCTTAGAATAGTCCTGACCCTAAATGACGAAAGGATTTTTGATATCTCAAACGGTTTGGCAATGGCGAGGCGTATAATACACACGTTACGCCCAAAAACAGGAAGTGAGCTTAATTCCGTTCTACATCATCTGATCGGGCTGATATTTTACAAATATATTCACTTTTGGAGTGCAATCACATCCATATCCACATTCACCTGGGCGTGGCAACACAGCGCCCCCTATGGCTTTTTTCTAATATTGTGGACATATACTTTCACGTAAATGCACCACGTCTGGTAGCCATAAGGGTCTCCTCAAGACACACACATTTCTCATTTGCATCCCTTAACTTTTCCCAACAGGAAGTGAGCTATTTTGGATTTTGTGTGTTTTTAAGTGTTTTTTAACGTACCAAACTTTGAAATACTCTTCCTAGGGGGTTCATCACATTCACACAAAATGTGGTCAGCATGATATTATAGCCCTGACACACAACTATGAACTGATTTTTAATATCTTGGAATGGTATGGCTATGGTCAGCCTTAAAATTAACTTGTAATGCTGCCCAAACAGTTCATGTTTTAATACAATTATGTATTAAATAATTTCAAAAAGGTATTAAATTCTACATTGCCTGATTTTGAGGCTAACACTTTTCACATATGTTCATTGTTGGAGTGTCAACACATCCATTAAGCAATAATACTTCGCTATTTTCTCTGGAGACTCATTATATCCAGTCTTAAAACTTCAACGCAAGTCGCAAATGACTCTCCCATTTCTAATACGCGACTGCCATCTACTGGCAAAAGTTGGTATTGCATATATCTTGCAATGACGTTCAATGTTCTTTGGTTTAAAAAAAACCGTGTTGTAGCATTTTAAGGACTCAATACAAAACAGCTGTTCGGAAAGTTAGCTTGAAAATCAAGAAGCCTTATTAAGGAATTCGAGCCGTTTCTATTTGACTTCATTCGGTTGAAGTGAATGCCGTAACCCAATTAAATGTAATTCGCGTCGGAATACACATAATAGCCTACACTGTCAACGTGAAATAAAAATATATAGAGGTTTAAATCGATCCTATATTGGGACATTTGTTATGATGGCTGGTGCAACGGGCATTTTCGGTACCGTTGACCATAATCGAATGCTAGCATTTATATCATTACACTGACCAAGTCCTGTTAAAAAGCACATCACCTTTGTGGAAACAGTGAAGTTGTCTACACAATCTATTCTAGTCACAGACTAACTGCGTCGCTGTAACTTCCCCCCATTTCTGATACGGGGATTCCATTTATTGGCAGAAAGTGGAACTTTTATATTTTTCTTCCTTCAAGTGATTTTTCAACGATAGGTTTTTGTTTTTTTTCTAGCGAGCCAGTAGGCATAACGATGTATGATTTACAGCTGCAGCCTACGTGACAAAATGTATTGACAACACCCAGCCCGACGTTTCTTTGCATCTATTTTCATTTTTGAATAGAATATCTGAAATAAATATTAAAGACATTTAATGACTGTCTTTAACTGGCAGGAGAGTAGCATATATTTAAAAGAGTCAAAAGTAAAAAAGAAACGTTAACGTTTGAGATGGCTGTGGTCGAACTCTGTGTTAACATGAGACCGTTATGTTCAACAAAGGTATGGCATGCAGGTCGTTGCGAGATGACGCGCATTGGCTAACAGCAGCCAGCCTGTCCACTGTCAGGTCAGCTACGTTTGTTTACATGAATAGAAAACTTTCAGTTAAATCGCCAGATATGTTAGTTTATTTTGCTTGTCATTAAACACGAATTAAGAGAACATACAATTTCGCTAGGAATTTTTGACTTAATATGAAAATACCGGATTGAGGGCAGAGACTTGGCATCTCCTTTAGATTTGGCTGAACAAATGCGTTTCAGGCAGCATAATTACCGGTGAAATGGAAAAGAATGATGCTGGCTAACTCGACGTTTAATGCAATATTATCCGACACTTCGGAGAGAAATTATTTAACCAGGATGAAAGGAAACATACAACTTTTGGCCAATAGATAACGTACGTGTATAAGAGGGCAGTATAGCTTAATGGTTCAGACAGTGGATTAAGACATGCAAGGTCCGCGGTTCCATCCCCGGTGCGGCCACAATAAAGTTGAATTGTTTCTTTACGCCAATGGTTATATTTTGAGTGCATATTTATAACCGAATGAATTCTCAAGCGTAAATTGTGCCTCCCGCTGTAAAATCTATTGAAATTAATTAATCTCTGCTCTCCATACAGGACTGGAGCATATTATTACACTGTGCAAGCAAGACGTAATTTCTGTTTCATTCTACATTGTCTGATGTGGCAGAAACTTCACACATGTTCATTTTTGGAGTGTAATCTCATCCATATACCAAGAAAGGCTCAATGGCATAGCGCCACCATCTGGCAAAAGGAAGTGGCTTTAATTTTACTTGACATCTTCCAATTTGGCTGAAAATGGACAAATATGTTAATTATTGGAGTGTAATCAAATCCATGAACCATACACGGCTCAATATTATACCGCCACCATCTGGCAACAGGAAGTGGCTTAAATTTTACGTGACATCTTCCAATTTGGCTGAAAATGTAAAAATATGTTAATTATTGGAGTGAAATCAAATCCATAAACCATACACGGCTCAATATTATAGCGCCACCATCTGGCAATAGGAAGTGAGGCTTATATCATTGATGCATTCCAATAGCAGCAGAAACATCTTCATTGATCAAAGGGGAATTCCTGTGCACACTATACGTTGCCAAGGAAGTTGATTATTTCCAAAGTGTGTACATATTGTGAAACATGTCATTGGCACAACTATGCCACCAAGGCGGTTGCGCCCATGGTGCTTGGGCCCGTTCATTGCTGCTTGCAGCTATATTTATTATTATTATTATTATTATTATTATTATTAGGGCCCAAGCACCGTAGGGTGCGAAGGACCCTATTGTTATTGGAAGGATTATTATTATTATTATTAGGGCCCAAGCACCGTAGGGTGCGAAGGACCCTATTGTTATTGGAAGGATTATTATTATTATTATTATTATTATTATTATTATTATTATTATTCTTTCTCTTCCGTCAAATGGGAATTTTTGAGGGCCTTGCCCTGGCTAAAAAGTCTTGAAATTTTGCAGACACATCAGAAGTGGTGGCCGTCAGGAAGTATCAGATGCTCAGACCTGGGTTTGGCCGAGGGACTCCACAGCGCCCCCTATTGCACTGCCCCCCCCCCCCCCCCCTGCATTGTTGTCTATTGTGGGCAGGCACTTTGAGCTACATGAACCTAATTTGGTAGGCATGTGTGGCTCCTCAATTGAAACACATTTCTCATTCGCATTGATGCAAATATGCGAACAGGAAGTCAGCCATTTTGAATTTTGTGCGTTTTCACATGTACTACACTTTTAAGTACTCCTCCTAGGCGGTTCATCGCATTCACACCAAATGGGGTTAGAATGGTCTCAAGATAGTCATGATTCTAAATTGCCAGGATATTTTTGATATCTCAAACGGTATGGTCATGGCGAGGCGTACAAGTTTTATGTCACGCCGCGCCAAAAGGAAGTGGCCATAATTTTGTGGTTTCCATCGTCTGATCTGGCTGATATTTTACAAATATGTTCATTGTGTGAGTATACTCACATCCATGTCCCAAGAAGAAGTCAATGTTATAGCGCCACCATCTGGCAACAGGAAGTGAGGTTTTTATCATATTTGTATGCGTTCCTGCTAGGGTATTCATCACATTCACACCAAATGTAGTCAGCATGATCTTAGGATAGTCCTGACCCTAAAAGCCAAAGGGATTTTTGATATCTCAAACAGTTTGGAAATAGCGAGGCGTACAATACACACGTTATGAGCGAAAACAGGAAGTGGGCTTAATTCCGTTCTACATCGTCTGATTGGGCTGATATTTTACAGATATATTCACTGTTGGAGTGCAATCACATCCATATCCACATACATCTGGGCGTGGCTACGCAGCGCCCCCTATGGTTCTTTTCTAATATTGTGGACATATACTTTCACGTAAATTCACCGAATATGGTATGCATATGGGTCTCCTCAAGACACACACATTTCTCATTTGCATCCCTTAACTTTTCCAAACAGGAAGTGAGCTATTCTGGATTTTGTATGTTTTTAAGTGTTTTTACACGTACCAAACTCTGAAATACTCTTCCTAGGGGGTTCATCACATTCACACAAAATGTGGTCAGCATGATATTATAGCCCTGACACACAACTATGAACTGATTTGTAATATCTTGGAATGGTATGGCTATGGTCAGCCTTAAAATTAACTTGTAATGCTGCCCAAACAGTTCATGTTTTAATACAATTATGTATTAAATAATTTCAAAAAGGTATTAAATTCTACATTGCCTGATTTTGAGGCTACAACTTTTCACATATGTTCATTGTTGGAGTGTCATCACATCCATTAAGCAATAATAGTTTACTATTATCGCTGGAGACTCATTATCTCCAGTCTTAAAACTTCAACTCAAGTCGCAACTGACTCTCCCATTTCTAATACGCGACTGCCATCTAGTGGCAAAGGTTAGTATTCTTTCTAATTTTCGGTATTGTTTCTCTTTTTCTTGGATAAAGTGATTTCTCAACGACAAGTTTTGTTTCTTTTTGCGAGCCAGTAACCATAACGATGTATGAGTAACAGCGGCAGCCTACGTGACAAAATGTACTGAAAACACCCAGCCCACAGCAACGTTTTTTCTCATCTATCTTAATTAACTCGATTGAATAACTAAAATAAAAAACAGGCTTTTACTGGCAGGAAAGTATCATATATTTAAAAGATTAACACATATAATGCATATATTGCTTTGACGTTCAATGTTATTTGGATTAAAAAAAAACCGTATTGTAGCATTTTAAGGACTCAATACAAAACAGCTGTTCGGAAAGTTGGCTTGAAAACCAAGAAGCCTTATTAAGGAATTCGAGCCGTTTCTATTTGACTTCATTCGATTGAAGTGAATGCCGTAACCCAATTAAATGTAATTCGCGTCGGAATACACATAATAGCCTACACTGTCAACGTGAAATAAAAATATATAGAGGTTTAAATCGATCCTGTATTGGGACATTTGTTATGATGGCTGGTGCAACGGGCATTTTCGGTACCGTTGACCATAATCGAATGCTAGCATTTATATCATTACACTGACCAAGTCCTGTTAAAAAGCACATTTTTGGTTCCTTTGTGGAAACAGTGAAGTTGTCTACACAATCTGTTCTACTCACAGACTAACTGCATCGCTGTAACTTCCCCCCATTTCTGATACGGCGATTCAATTTATTGGCAGAAAGTGGTACTTTCTTTTTTTTCTTCCTTCAAGTGATTTTTCAACGATAGGTTTTTGTTTTTTTCTAGGGAGCCAGTAGGCATAACGATGTATGATTGACAGCTGCAGCCTACGTGACAAAATGTATTGACAACACCCAGCCCGACGTTTCTTTGCATCTATTTTCATTACATGAATTGAATAACTAAAATAAATATTAAAGACATTTAAAGACTTAAAGACAGGCTTTAACTGGCAGGAGAGTATCATATTTTTAAAAGATTAACACATGAAGTCAAAAAGAAACTTTAGCGTCTGAGGTGGCTCTGCTCGAACGCTGTGTTAACATGAGACCGTTTTGTTCAACAAAGGTATCACATGCAGGTCGTTGCGAGATGACACGCACGGGCTAACAGCAGCCAGCCAGTCCACTGTCTGTGTGAGTCAAAAAACAGGTCAGCTACGTTGGTTTACATGAATAGAAAACTTTCAGTTAAATCGCCAGCTATGTTAGTTTATTAGGCTTGTCATTAAACACGAATTAAGAGAACATACAATTTCGCTAGGAATGGTAAATTAATATGAAAATACTGTATTGAGGGCAGAGAGTTGGCATCTCTTTTAGATTTGGCTGAACAAATGCGTTTCAGGCAGCATAATTACCAGTGAAATGGAAAAGAATGATGCTGGTTAACTAGACGTTTCGTGCAATATTATCCGACACTTCGTAGAGAAATTATTAAACCAAGATAAAAGGAGACATTTGGCCAATAGATGGCACCCGTGTATAAACGGGCAGTATAGCGTAATGGTTAGGGCGGTGGATTAAGGCACGCAAATTCAGCCGTTCGATCCCCGCTGCAGCCACAATGAATTTGAATAGTTTCTTGAAGCCAATTGTTTTCATTTTGAGTGCATGTTTATGGCCTAATGACTTTTCAAGCATAAATTGTGCCTCCCCGTGTAAAAACTATGGGAATTAATTAATCTCTGCTCTCCATACAGGACTGTAGCATGTTATCACAATGTGCAAGCAAGACGTTATTTTTATTTCATTCTACATTGTCTGATGTGGCTGAAACTTCACACGTTCATTTTTGGAGTGTAATCTCATACATTTTCCAATAAAGGCTAAATGGCAAAGCGCCACCCGCTGGCAACAGGAAGTGAGCCTTATATTGCATTCTTAAGCATTATTTTTCAATGGGTTCATGACATTCACGGTAAATGTGGTCAGCATGATGCTAGGATGGTCCTGACAAAACAGATTTTTGATTTACTGGGATGATATAGCTATGGTCAGGCACATAAAAAACACATCATGCCAGACAAACAGGAAGTGGTCATACTTAAATTCTCCAATGTCTGATGTGACTGCAACTTTACACAGATGCTCAGTGTTGGAGTGTAATCAAATCCATATTCCAAAAACGACTCAATGTTATAGCAGCATCATCTGGAAACAGGAATTGACCTTAATTTCACTGAACATCTTCCGATGTGGCTGAAAATGTACAAATATGTTTATTTCTGGAGTGTAATCAAATTCAAAAAACATACACGGATCAATAATATAGCGACACCATCTGGCAACAGGAAGTGAGGCTTATATCATTGATGCATTCCAATAGCAGCGCCAACATCTTCATTGATCAAAGGGAAATTCCTGTGCACACTATACGTTGTCCAGGAAGGTGATTATTTCCAAAGTGTGTACATGTTGTGAAACATGTCATTGGCAGAACTATGCCACCAAGGCGGTTGCCCCCATGGGGCTTGGGCCCGTTCATTGCTGCTTGCAGCTATATTTAGGGCCCAAGCACCGTAGGGTGCGAAGGACCCTATTGTTATTGGAAGGATTATTATTATTATTATTATTATTATTATTATTATTATTCTTTTTCTTCAGGCAAATGGGCTTTTTTGAGGGCCTTGCCATGCGTAAAAAGTCTTGACATTTTGCCCACACATCAGAAGTGGTTGCTGTCAGGAGCTCTCAGATGCTCAGACCTGGGCGTCGCCGAGGGACTCCACAGCGCCCCCTATCGCATTGTCTTCTATTGTGGGCAGGCACTTTGAGCTACCTGCACCTAATTTGGTGGCCATATAGCGCTTCTCGGTCCAAACACATTTCTCATTCGGATCTAATCAAATATCCAAACAGGAAGTCAGCCATTTTGGATTTTCTGAGTTTTACACGTACTACACTTTTAAGTACTCCTCCTAGGGGGTTCATCGCATTCACACCACCTGTGGTCAGAATGGTCTCAGGATAGTCATGATGCTAAATTGCCAGGATATTTTTGATAGCTCAAACGGGACGGTCATGGGGAGGAGTACAATTTTTATGTCACGCCGCGCCAACAGGAAGTGGCCATAATTTCATGGTCTACATCGTCTGATCTGGCTGATATTTTAGAAATACGTTTATTGTTGGACTATAATCACATCCATATCCCAAGAACAGGTCAATGTTATAGCGCCACCATCTGGCAACAGGAAGTGTGGTCTTTAACATATTTGTATGCATTCCTGCTAGGGCATTCAGCACATTCACACCAAATGCGGTCAGCATGATCTTAAGATAGTCCTTACGCTAAGTTGTGAAGGGATTTTTGATTTCTCAAACGGTATGGAAATGGCGAGTCGTACAGTACACATATTGCGTGCAAAAAAATGACTTTTTTTTCGACATCGTCCGATCTGGCTGATATTTTACAAATATGTTCACTGTATCAGTACAATATCAGATATATACATATCAATCGGGGCGTGGCTAGACAGCGCCCCCTATAATTATTATTCTCTTTTTTTTCAATGTATTTTGCATTTTTGAGGTGCTTACCATGGATGGAAACTCACAGAATTTTGCACACACATGAGAAGTGTTGGCTGTCAGGAAGTATCAGATGCTCAGACCTGGGCGTGGCCAAGGGACTCCACAGCGCCCCCTAATGCTTTGTCTTCTATTGTGGACAGGCACTTTGAGCTACCTTCACCTAATTTGGTATGCATGTGGGGCTCCTCTGAACAAACACATTTCTCATTCGCATCGAATCAAATATGTAAACAGGAAGTCAGCCATTTTGAATTTTGTGCATTTTACACGTACTACACTTTTAAGTACTCCTCCTAGGGGGTTCATTGCATTCACACGAAATGTGGTCAAAGTGGTCTCAGGATAGTCCTGATACTAATTCCATAGGATATTTTTGATATCTCAAACGGTATGGTCATGGCGAGGCGTACAATTTTCATGTCACGCCGCGCCAACAGGAAGTTGCCATAAATTCATGGTCTACATTGTCTGATCTGGCTGATATTTTACAAATATGTTCACTGTTAGAGTGTAATCACATCCAAATACCAAGAAGAAATCAATGTTATAGCGCCACCATCTGGCAACGGACGTGAGGTTTTTATCATGTTTGTATGCGTTCCTGCTAAGGTATTCATCACATTCACACCAAATGTAGTCGTCATGATCTTAGAATAGTTCCGACCCTAAATGACGAAAGGATTTTTGATATCTCAAACGGTTTGGCAATGGCGAGGCGTATAATACACACGTTACGCCCAAAAACAGGAAGTGGGCTTAATTCCGTTCTACATCATCTGATCGGGCTGATATTTTACAAATATATTCACTTTTGGAGTGCAATCACATCCATATCCACATTCATCTGGGCGTGGCTACACAGCGCCCCCTATGGCTTTTTTCTAATATTGTGGACATATACTTTCACGTAAATGCACCACGTCTGGTACGCATAAGGGTCTCCTCAAGACACACACATTTCTCATTTGCATCCCTTAACTTTTCCCAACAGGAAGTGAGCTATTTTGGATTTTGTGTGTTTTTAAGTGTTTTTTCACGTACCAAACTTTGAAATACTCTTCTTAGGGGGTTCATCACATTCACACAAAATGTGGTCAGCATGATATTATAGCCCTGACACACAACTATGAACTGATTTTTAATATCTTGGAATGGTATGGCTATGGTCAGCCTTAAAATTAACTTGAAATGCTGCCCAAACAGTTCATGTTTTAATACAATTATGTATTAAATAATTTCATAAAGGTATTAAATTCTACATTGCCTGATTTTGAGGCTACAACTTTTCACATATGTTCATTGTTGGAGTGTCATCACATCCATTAAGCAATAATAGTTCACTATTTTCGCTGGAGACTCATTATATCCAGTCTTAAAACTTCAACGCAAGTCGCAAATGACTCTCCCATTTCTAATACGCGACTGCCATCTACTGGCAAAAGTTGGTATTGCATATATCTTCCAATGACGTTCATTACATTACATTACATTATTGGCATTTGGCAGACGCTCTTATCCAGAGCGACGTACAACAAGGCATACCCATAACCAGGGATAAGTTCGCTGAAAGACCCTAGAGGGAAGTACAATTTCAACTGCATGTGAATGTAATGTAATGTTCATTACGGAAAATGGCGCAGATGAGTGGACGTCATGATTAAGTGCATTTATTCTGTGTGTACTTCAACTTCTCCAGTTCGTTTCAATAATCAGCAATATGCGCTTTAGTAAATTCCCGTACTCTAACCATTGCATCTCAAAATGATACATACGTGATGTGTAGTGGCGTAGCCAGGATTCTAAAACTGGGTGTCCTCGTACAATCGATATTAGCATACTGTATCTACGTTCGAGGAAAAAGCAGAAATAACTTGGCTAAACAGACCAACTCCAGGAGCAAGTGTATTTCTTACAATCATATTGGTAAATACATATGCTGTATTGACACTTCTCTTTGTGTTCGTCTGAATATTCAGTGGAGTTTGCATGTTCTCCCCGTGTCTGCGTGGGTTTCCTCCGGGTACTGCGGTTTCCTCCCACAGTCCAAAGACATGCACGTTAGGCTGATTGGAGAGTATAAATTGCACGTTCAATGTTATTTGGTTTAAAAAAAACCGTGTTGTAGCATTTTAAGGACTCAATACAAAACAGCTGTTCGGAAAGTTAGCTTGAAAATCAAGAAGCCTTATTAAGGAATTCGAGCCGTTTCTATTTGACTTCATTCGGTTGAAGTGAATGCCGTAACCCAATTAAAT
Source organism: Conger conger (assembly GCF_963514075.1). Classification (NCBI taxonomy): domain Eukaryota; kingdom Metazoa; phylum Chordata; class Actinopteri; order Anguilliformes; family Congridae; genus Conger; species Conger conger. Next base: position 33,428,959 of record NC_083761.1, read on the forward strand.
GTAATTCGCGTCGGAATACACATAATAGCCTACACTGTCAACGTGAAATAAAAATATATAGAGGTTTAAATCGATCCTATATTGGGACATTTGTTATGATGGCTGGTGCAACGGGCATTTTCGGTACCGTTGACCATAATCGAATGCTAGCATTTATATCATTACACTGACCAAGTCCTGTTAAAAAGCACATCACCTTTGTGGAAACAGTGAAGTTGTCTACACAATCTATTCTACTCACAGACTAACTGCGTCGCTGTAACTTCCCCCATTTCTGATACGGGGATTCCATTCATTGGCAAAAAATGGTACTTTCATTTTTTTCTTCCTTCAAGTGATTTTTCAACGAAAGGTTTTTTTATTTTCATAGCGTGCCAGTAGGCATAACGATGTATGATTTACAGCTGCAGCCTACGTGACAAAATGTAATGACAACACCCAGCCCGACGTTTCTTTGCATCTATTTTCATTATATGAATTGAATAACTAAAATAAATATTAAACACATTTAAAGACTTAAAGACAGGCTTTAACTGGCACGAAAGTATCATATATTTAAAACATGAACACATGAAGTCAAAAAGAAACGTCAGCCTTTGAGGTGTCTCTGCTCGAACGCTGTGTTAACATGAGACCGTTATGTTCAACAAAGGTATCGCATGCAGGTCGTTGCCAGATGACACGCACGGGGTAACAGCAGCCAACCTGTCCACTGTTTGTGTGAGTCAAAAAACAGGTCAACTACGTTGGTTTACATGAATATAAAACTTTGAGTTAAATCGCCAGCTATGTTAGTTTATTAGATTGTCATTAAACACGAATTAAGAGAAGATACAATTTCGCTAGGAATGGTAACTTAATATGAAAATACTGTATTGAGGGCAGAGAGTTGGCATCTCTTTTAGATTTGGCTGAACAAATGCGTTTCAGGCAGCATAATTACCGGTGAAATGGAAAAGAATGATGCTGGCTAACTAGACGTTTCATGCAATATTATCCGACACTTCGGAGAGAAATTATTTTACCAAGATAAAAGGAAACATACAACTTTTGGCCAATAGATGGCACCCGTGTATCAGCGTGCAGTGCAGCGTAATGGTTCGGGCGGTGGATTAAGGCACGCAAATTCAGCGGTTCCATCCCCGGTGCAGCCACAATAAAATTGAACAGTTTCTTGAAGGTAATGGTTTTATTTTGAGTACATATCTATAGCCTAATGACTTTTCAAGCATAAATTGTACCTCCCTGTGTAAAAACTATGGAAATTAATTAATCTCTGCTCTCCATACAGGACTGTAGCATGTTCTCACAATGTTCAAGCTAGAAGTTATTTTTGTTTCATTCTACATTGTCTCATGTGGCTGAAACTTCACTCATGTTCATTTTTGGAATGTAATCTCATCCATATCCCAATAAAGGCTCAATGGCATAGCACCACCTCCTGGGAACAGGAAGTGTGGCTTCATTTCATTTCACATCGTCTGATTTTGCTGACGCTTTAGAGCAGGGGTCACCAACCTTTTTGAAACTGAGAGCTACTTCATGGGTACTGAGTCATACTAAGCGCTACCAGTTTCTTTTGTCACGTGCACAATACTGACCTTTGAACTAGAGTAGGTCAGAGTTCACCTAAACTTTTCAACTTCATGGATAGTAAACATATTTTTAAGATATTGTCATTTTTAAATCTATATAAATGCAAGTGTGATTAAAAATAAATAGCAACAGAATAAAATTAAATTTTAGATGCAGCTCAGTAGTGAGTTGTGCTATTTTTAGAACAGGCCTGCGGGCGACTCATGTGGTCCTTGGGGGCGACCTGGTGCCCGCGGGCACCGTGTTGGTGACCCCTGCTTTAGAGATATGTTCCATGTTGGATTATAATCACATCCATGTTCCAATAAATGCTCAATGTCACATCGCCACCTGCTGGCAACAGGAAGCGGCCTTAATTTCACTCAACATCTTCTGATGTGGCTTAGAATTTAGAAATAGGTTTATTATTGGAGTGTAATCAAATTCAAAAACCATACATGGTTCAATATTATAGCGCCAGCATCTGGCAACAGGAAGTGAGGCTTATATCATTGATGCATTCCAATAGCAGCACCAACATCTTCATTGATCAAAGGGGAATTCCTGTGCACACTATACGTTGTCCAGGAAGGTGATTATTTCCAAAGTGTGTACATGTTGTGAAACATGTCACTGGCACAACTATGCCACCAAGGCGGATGCGCCCATGGTGCTTGGGCCCGTTCATTGCTGCTTGCAGCTATATTTATTATTATTATTCTTTTTCTTCAGGCAAATGGGCTTTTTTGAGGGCCTTGCCATGCGTAAAAAGTCTTGACATTTTGCACACACATCAGAAGTGGTTGCTGTCAGGAGCTCTCAGATGCTCAGACCTGGGCGTGGCCGAGGGACTCCACAGCGCCCCCTATCGCATTGTCTTCTATTGTGGGCAGGCACTTTGAGCTACCTGCACCTAATTTGGTGGCCATATAGCGCTCCTCGGTCCAAACACATTTCTCATTCGGATCTAATCAAATATCCAAACAGGAAGTCAGCCATTTTGGATTTTGTGAGTTTTACATGTACTACACTTTTAAGTACTCCTCCTAGGGGGTTCATCGCATTCACACCACCTGTGGTCAGAATGGTCTCAGGATAGTCATGATGCTAAATTGCCAGGATATTTTTGATAGCTCAAACGGGACGGTCATGGGGAGGAGTACAATTTTTATGTCACGCCGCGCCAACAGGAAGTGGCCATAATTTCATGGTCTACATTGTCTGATCTGGCTGATATTTTAGAAATTTGTTTATTGTTGGAGTGTAATCACATCAATATCCCAAGAACGGGTCAATGTTATAGCGCCACCATCTGGCAATAGGAAGTGAGGTCTTTAACATATTTGTATGCATTCCTGCTAGGGCATTCAGCACATTCACACCAAATGCGGTCAGCATGATCTTAAGATAGTCCTTACGCTAAGTTGTGAAGGGATTTTTAATATCTCAAACGGTATGGAAATGGCGAGTCGTACAGTACACATATTGCGTGCAAAAAAATGACTTTTTTTTCGACATCGTCCGATCTGGCTGATATTTTACAAATATGTTCACTGTAGCAGTACAATATCAGATATATACATATCAATCGGGGCGTGGCTAGACAGCGCCCCCTATAATTATTATTCTCTTTTTTTTCAATGTATTTTGCATTTTTGAGGTGCTTGCCATGGATGAAAACTCACGGAATTTTGCACACACATGAGAATTGTTGGCTGTCAGGATGTATCAGATGCTCAGACCTGGGCGTGGCCGAGGGACTCCACAGCACCCCCTAATGCTTTGTCTTCTATTGTGGACAGGCACTTTGAACTACCTTCACCTAATTTGGTATGCATGTGGGCCTCCTCTGGAAAAACACATTTGTCATTCGCATCAAATCAAATATGTGAACAGGAAGTCAGCCATTTTGAATTTTGTGCATTTTACACGTACTACACTTTTAAGTACTCCTCCTAGGGGGTTCATTGCATTCACACGAAATGTGGTCAAAGTGGTCTCAGGATAGTCTTGATACTAATTCCAAAGGATATTTTTGATATCTCAAACGGTATGGTCATGGCGAGGCGTACAATTTTCATGTCACGCCGCGCCAACAGGAAGTAGCCATAAATTCATGGTCTACATTGTCTGATCTGGCTGATATTTTAGAAATATGTTCACTGTTAGAGTGTAATCACATCCATATACCAAGAAGAAATCAATGTTATAGCGCCACCATCTGGCAACAGGAAGTGAGGTTTTTATCATGTTTGTATGCCTTCCTGCTAGGGTATTCATCACATTCACACCAAATGGAGTCATCATGATCTGAGAATAGTCCTGACCCTAAATGACGAAAGGATTTTTGATATCTCAAACGGTTTGGCAATGGCGAGGCGTATAATACACACGTTACGCCCAAAAACAGGAAGTGGGCTTAATTCCGTTCTACATCATCTGATCGGGCTGATATTTTACAAATATATTCCCTTTTGGAGTGCAATCACATCCATATCCACATTCATCTGGGCGTGGCTACACAGCGCCCCCTATGGCTTTTTTCTAATATTGTGGACATATACTTTCACGTAAATGCACCACGTCTGGTAGGCATAAGGGTCTCCTCAAGACACACACATTTCTCATTTGCATCCCTTAACTTTTCCCAACAGGAAGTGAGCTATTTTGGATTTTGTGTGTTTTTAAGTGTTTTTTCACGTACCAAACTTTGAAATACTCTTCCTAGGGGGTTCATCACATTCACACAAAATGTGGTCAGCATGATATTATAGCCCTGACACACAACTGTGAACTGATTTTTAATAACTTGGAATGGAATGGCTATGGTCAGCCTTAAAATTAACTTGTAATGCTGCCCAAACAGGAAAATTATGTATTGAATCATTTCAAAAAGGTATTAAATTCTACATTGCCTGATTTTGAGGCTACAACTTTTCACATATGTTCATTGTTGGAGTGTCATCACATCCATTAAGCAATAATAGTTCACTATTTTCGCTGGAGACTCATTATATCCAGTCTTAAAACTTCAACGCAAGTCGCAACTGACTCTCCAATTTCTAATACGCGACTGCCATCTAGTGGCAAAGGTTAGTATTCTTTCTAATTTTCTTGGATAAAGTGATTTCTCAATGACAAGTTTTGTTTCTTTTTGCGAGCCAGTAACCATAACGATGTATGAGTAACAGCGGCAGCCTACGTGAGAAAATGTACTGACAACACCCAGCCCATAGCAACGTTTTTTTCATCTACCTTAATTATATGGATTGAATAACTAAAATAAAAGACAGGCTTTTACTGGCAGGAAAGTATCATATATTTAAAAGATTAACACATATAATGCAGATCTTGCATTGAAGTTCAATGTTATTTGGTTTAAAAAAAAACGTAGTGTAGCATTTTAAGGACTCAACACAAAACAGCTGTTCGGAAAGTTGGGTTGAAAACCAAGAAGCCTTATTAAGGAATTCGAGCCGTTTCTATTTGACTTCATTCGATTGAAGTGAATGCCGTAACCCAATTAAATGTAATTCGCGTCGCAATACACACAATCGCCTACACTGTCAACGTGAAATAAAAATATATAGAGGTTTAAATCGATCCTATATTGGGACATTTGTTATGATGGCTGGTGCAACGGGCATTTTCGGTACCGTTGACCATAAGCGAATGCTAGCAATTATATCATTACACTGACCAAGTCCTGTTAAAAAGCACATTTTTGGTTCCTTTGTGGAAACAGTGAAGTTGTCTACATAATCTATTCTACTCACAGACTAACTGCGTCGCTGTAACTTCCCCCCATTTCTGATACGGGGATTACATTTATTGGCAGAAATTGGTACTTTTATTTTTTTCTTCCTTCAAGTGATCTTTCAACGATAGGTTTTTGTTTTTTTCTAGCGAGCCAGTAGGCATAACGATGTATGATTTACAGCTGCAGCCTACGTGACAAAATGTATTGACAACACCCAGCCCGACGTTTCTTTGCATCTATTTTCATTATATGAATTGAATATCTAAAATAAATATTAAAGACATTTAAAGACTTAAAGACAGGCTTTAACTGGCAGGAGAGTATCATATATTTAAAAGATTTACACATATAATGCATATCTTGCAATGACGTTAAATGGTATTTTGTTAAAAAAAAACGTATTGTAGCATTTTCAGGACTCAATACAAAACTGCTGTTCGGAAAGTTAGCTTGAAAACCAAGAAGCCTTATTTAGGAATTCGCGCCGTTTCTATTTGACTTCATTCGATTGAAGTGAATGCCGTAACCCAATTAAATGGAATTCGCGTCGGAATACACATAATAGCCTACATTGTCAACGTGAAATAAAAATATATAGAGGTTTAAATCGATCCTATATTGGACTTTTGTTATCATGGCTGGTGCAACGGGCATTTTCGGTACCATTGACCATAATCGAATGCTAGCATTTATATCATTAAACTGACCAAGTCCTGTTAAAAAGCACATTTTAGACTCCTTTGTGGAATCAGTGAAGTTGTCTACACAATATATTCTACTCACAGACTAACTGCGTCGCTGTAACTTCCCTCCATTTCTGAAACGGGGATTCCATTTATTGGCAAAAAGTGGTACTTTGATTTTTTTCTTCCTTCTAGTGATTTTTCAACGATAGGTTTTCGTTTTTTATATCGAGCCAGTAGGCATAACGATGTATGATTTACAGCTGCAGCCTACGTGACAACATGTATTGACAACACCCAGCCCGACGTTTCTTTGCATCTATTTTCATTATTTTAATTGAATATCTAAAATAAATATTAAAGACATTTAATGACTGTCTTTAACTGGCAGGAGAGTGTCATATATTTAAAAGAGTAACACATGAAGTCAAAAAGAAACGGTAGCGTTTGAGGTGGCTCTGCTCGAACGCTGTGTTAACAAGAGACCGTTATGTTCAACAAAGGTATCACATGCACGTCGTTGCGTAGCCTTTCCACTGTCTGTGTGAGTCAAAAAACAGGTCAGCTACGTTGGTTTACATGAATAGAAAACTTTCAGTTAAATCGCCAGCTATGTTCGTTTATTTTGCTTGTCATTAAACACGAATTAAGAGAACATACAATTTCGCTAGGAATTTTTGACTTAATATGAAAATACCGGATTGAGGGCAGAGACTTGGCATCTCCTTTAGATTTGGCTGAACAAATGCGTTTCAGGCAGCATAATTACCGGTGAAATGGAAAAGAATGATGCTGGCTAACTAGACTTTTAATGCAATATTATCCGACATTTCGGCGAGAAATTATTTAACCAAGATGAAAGGAAACATACAACATTTGGCCAGTAGATGGCGCCCGTGTATAAGAGGGCAGTATACCTTAATGGTTTAGGCAGTGGATTAAGACATGCAAGGTCGGCGGTTCTATCCCCAGTGCGGTCACAATGAAGTTGAATAGTTTGTTTAAGCCAATGGTTTTATTTTGAGTGCATATTTATAACCGAATGACTTTTCAAGCATAAAATGTGCCTCTCGCTGTAAAATCTATGGAAATTAATTCATCTCTGCTCTCCATACAGGACTGTAGCACGTTATCACAATGTGTTTGTTGTTTTTGTTTCATTCTACATTGTCTGATGTGGCTGAAACTTCACACATGTTCATTTTTGGAGTGTAATCTCATCCATATACCAATAAAGGCTCAATGGCATAGCGCCACCATCTGGCAACAGGAAGTGGCCTTAATTTCACTCGACATCTTCCGATGTGGCTGAAAATGTAGAAATATTTTTATTATTGGAGTGTAATTAAATCCATATACCAAAAATGGCTCAATGTTATAGCTCCACCATCTGGCAAAAGGAAGTGACTTTAATTTTACTCGACATCTTCCAATTTGGCTGAAAATGTACAAATATGTTAATTATTGGAGTGTAATCAAATCCATGAACCATACACGGCTCAATATTATAGCACCACCATCTGGCAACAGGAAGTGAGGCTTATATCATTGATGCATTCCAATAGCAGCAGCAACATCTTCATTGATCAAAGGAGAATTCCTGTGCACACTATACGTTGTCCAGGAAGGTGATTATTTCCAAAGTGTGTACATATTGTGAAACATGTCATTGGCACAACTATGCCACCAAGGCGGTTGCGCCCCTGGTGCTTGGGCCCATTCATTGCTGCTTGCAGCTATATTTATTATTATTATTCTTTTTTTTTCAATGTTTTGTGCATTTTTGAGGTGCTTGCCATGGATGAAAACTCACGGAATTTTGCACACACATCAGAAGTGGTGGCTGTCAGGATCGCTCAGATGCTCAGACCTGGGCGTCGCTGAGGAACTCCACAGCGCCCCCTATCGCATTGTCATCTATTGTGGGCAGGCACTTTGAGCTACCTTCACAAAATTTAGGAAGCATATAGCACTCCTCAGCCTAAACACATTTCTAATTCGCATCAAATCAAATATACAAACAGGAAGTCAGCCATTTTGGATTTTGTGCGTTTTACACGTACTGCACTTTTAAGTACTCCTCCTAGGGGGTTCATCACATTCACACCAACTGTGGTCAGAATGGTCTCAGGATATTCATGATGCTAAATTGCCAGGATATTTTTGATAGCTGAAACGGGACGGTCCTAGGGAGGCGTAGAATTTTTATGTCACGCCGCACCAACAGGAAGTGGCCGTAATTTCATGGTCTACATTGTCTGATCTGGCTGATCTTTTAGAAATATGTTTATTGTTGGAGTATAATCACATCCATATCCCAAGAACGGGTCAATGTTATAGCGCCACCATCTGGCAACAGGAAGTGAGGTCTTTATCATATTTGTATGCCTTCCTGCTAGGGCATTCATCACATTCACACGAAATGTGGTCAGCATGATCTTAGGATAGACATGACCATAAGCTGTGAAGGGATGTTTGATATCTCAAACGGTATGGAAATGGCGAGTCGTACAGTACACATATTGCGTGCAAAAAAATGATTTTTTTTCCGACATCGTCCGATCTGGCTGATATTTTATAAATATGTTCACTGTTGGAATACAATATTAAATATATACATATCAATCGGGGCGTGGCTAGACAGCGCCCCCTATAATTATTATTCTCTTTTTTTTCAATGTATTTTGCATTTTTGAGGTGCTTGCCATGGATGGAAACTCATGGAATTTTGCACACACATGAGAAGTGTTGGCTGTCAGGATGTATCAGATGCTCAGACCTGGGCGTGGCCGAGGGACTCCACAGCGCCCCCTAATGCTTTGTCTTCTATTGTGGACAGGCACTTTGAGCTACCTTCACCTAATTTGGTAGGCATGTGGGCCTCCTCTGGACAAACACATTTCTCATTCGCATCGAATCAAATATGTGAACAGGAAGTCAGCCATTTTGAATTTTGTGCATTTTACACGTACTACACTTTTAAGTACTCCTCCTAGGGGGTTTATTGCATTCACACGAAATGGGGTCAAAGTGGTCTGAGGATAGTCATGATACTAATTCCAAAGGATATTTTTGATATCTCAAACGGTATGGTCATGGCGAGGCGTACAATTTTCATGTCACGCCGCGCCAACAGGAAGTAGCCATAAATTCATGGTCTACATTGTCTGATCTGGCTGATATTTTACAAATATGTTCACTGTTAGAGTGTAATCACATCCAAATACCAAGAAGAAATCAATGTTATAGCGCCACCATCTGGCAACGGAAGTGAGGTTTTTCTCATGTTTGTATGCGTTCCTGCTAGGGTATTCATCACATTCACACCAAATGTAGTCATCATGATCTTAGAATAGTCCTGACCCTAAATGACGAAAGGATTTTTGATATCTCAAACGGTTTGGCAATGGCGAGGCGTATAATACACACGTTACGCCCAAAAACAGGAAGTGAGCTTAATTCCGTTCTACATCATCTGATCGGGCTGATATTTTACAAATATATTCACTTTTGGAGTGCAATCACATCCATATCCACATTCACCTGGGCGTGGCTACACAGCGCCCCCTATGGCTTTTTTCTAATATTGTGGACATATACTTTCACGTAAATGCACCACGTCTGGTAGCCATAAGGGTCTCCTCAAGACACACACATTTCTCATTTGCATCCCTTAACTTTTCCCAACAGGAAGTGAGCTATTTTGGATTTTGTGTGTTTTTAAGTGTTTTTTAATGTACCAAACTTTGAAATACTCTTCCTAGGGGGTTCATCACATTCACACAAAATGTGGTCAGCATGATATTATAGCCCTGACACACAACTATGAACTGATTTTTAATATCTTGGAATGGTATGGCTCTGGTCAGCCTTAAAATTAACTTGTAATGCTGCCCAAACAGTTTATGTTTTAATACAATTATGTATTAAATAATTTCAAAAAGGTATTAAATTCTACATTGCCTGATTTTGAGGCTAACACTTTTCACATATGTTCATTGTTGGAGTGTCATCACATCCATTAAGCAATAATAGTTCACTATTTTCGCTGGAGACTCATTATATCCAGTCTTAAAACTTCAACGCAAGTCGCAAATGACTCTCCCATTTCTAATACGCGACTGCCATCTACTGGCGAAAGTTGGTATTGCATATTTCTTGCAATGACGTTCAATGTTATTTGGTTTAAAAAAAACCGTGTTGTAGCATTTTAAGGACTCAATACAAAACAGCTGTTCGGAAAGTTAGCTTGAAAATCAAGAAGCCTTATTAAGGAATTCGAGCCGTTTCTATTTGACTTCATTCGGTTGAAGTGAATGCCGTAACCCAATTAAATGTAATTCGCGTCGGAATACACATAATAGCCTACACTGTCAACGTGAAATAAAAATATATAGAGGTTTAAATCGATCCTATATTGGGACATTTGTTATGATGGCTGGTGCAACGGGCATTTTCGGTACCGTTGACCATAATCGAATGCTAGCATTTATATCATTACACTGACCAAGTCCTGTTAAAAAGCACATCACCTTTGTGGAAACAGTGAAGTTGTCTACACAATCTATTCTACTCACAGACTAACTGCGTCGCTGTAACTTCCCCCCATTTCTGATACGGGGATTCCATTTATTGGCAGAAAGTGGAACTTTTATATTTTTCTTCCTTCAAGTGATTTTTCAACGATAGGTTTTTGTTTTTTTTCTAGCGAGCCAGTAGGCATAACGATGTATGATTTACAGCTGCAGCCTACGTGACAAAATGTATTGACAACACCCAGCCCGACGTTTCTTTGCATCTATTTTCCTTTTTGAATATAATATCTGAAATAAATATTAAAGACATTTAATGACTGTCTTTAACTGGCAGGAGAGTAGCATATATTTAAAAGAGTCAAAAGTCAAAAAGAAACGTTAACGTTTGAGATGGCTGTGGTCGAACTCTGTGTTAACATGAGACCGTTATGTTCAACAAAGGTATGGCATGCAGGTCGTTGCGAGATGACGCGCATTGGCTAACAGCAGCCAGCCTGTCCACTGTCTGTGTGAGTCAAAAAAACAGGTCAGCTACGTTTGTTTACATGAATAGAAAACTTTCAGTTAAATCGCCAGATATGTTAGTTTATTTTGCTTGTCATTAAACACGAATTAAGAGAACATACAATTTCGCTAGGAATTTTTGACTTAATATGAAAATACCGGATTGAGGGCAGAGACTTGGCATCTCCTTTAGATTTGGCTGAACAAATGCGTTTCAGGCAGCATAATTACCGGTGAAATGGAAAAGAATGATGCTGGCTAACTCGACGTTTAATGCAATATTATCCGACACTTCGGAGAGAAATTATTTAACCAGGATTAAAGGAAACATACAACTTTTGGCCAATAGATAACGCACGTGTATGAGAGGGCAGCATAGCTTAATGGTTCAGACAGTGGATTAAGACATGCAAGGTCCGCGGTTCCATCCCCGGTGCGGCCACAATAAAGATGAATAGTGTCTTTACGCCAATGGTTCTATTTTGAGTGCATATTTATAACCGAATGACTTCTCAAGCGTAAATTGTGCCTCCCGCTGTAAAATCTATTGAAATTAATTAATCTCTGCTCTCCATACAGGACTGGAGCATATTATTACACTGTGCAAGCAAGAAGTAATTTTTGTTTCATTCTACATTGTCTGATGTGGCAGAAACTTCACACATGTTCATTTTTGGAGTGTAATCTCATCCATATACCAAGAAAGGCTCAATGGCATAGCGCCACCATCTGGCAACAGGAAGTGGCTTTAATTTTACTTGACATCTTCCAATTTGGCTGAAAATGGACAAATATGTTAATTATTGGAGTGTAATCAAATCCATGAACCATACACGGCTCAATATTATACCGCCACCATCTGGCAACAGGAAGTGGCTTAAATTTTACGTGACATCTTCCAATTTGGCTGAAAATGTACAAATATGTTAATTATTGGAGTGAAATCAAATCCATAAACCATACACGGCTCAATATTATAGCGCCACCATCTGGCAATAGGAAGTGAGGCTTATATCATTGATGCATTCCAATAGCAGCAGAAACATCTTCATTGATCAAAGGGGAATTCCTGTGCACACTATACGTTGTCCAGGAAGGTGATTATTTCCAAAGTGTGTACATATTGTGAAACATGTCATTGGCACAACTATGCCACCAAGGCGGTTGCGCCCATGGTGCTTGGGCCCGTTCATTGCTGCTTGCAGCTATATTTAGGGCCCAAGCACCGTAGGGTGCGAAGGACCCTATTGTTATTGGAAGGATTATTATTATTATTATTATTATTATTATTCTTTTTTTTTCAATGTTTTGTGCATTTTTGAGGTGCTTGCCATGGATGAAAACTCACAGAATTTTGCACACACATCAGAAGTGGTGGCTGTCAGGTGGTCTCAGATGCTCAGACCTGGGCGTGGCTGAGGGACTCCACAGCGCCCCCTATCGCATTGTCATCTATTGTGGGCAGGCACTTTGAGCTACCTTTACAAAATTTAGTACGCATATAGCACTCCTCGGTCCAAACACATTTCTCATTCGCATCTAATCAAATATACAAACAGGAAGTCAGCCATTTTGGATTTTGTGCGTTTTACACGTACTGCACTTTTAAGTACTCCTCCTAGGGGGTTCATCACATTCACACCACCTGTGGTCAGAATGGTCTGAAGATATTCATGATGCTAAATTGCCAGGATATTTTTGATAGCTCAAACGGGACGGTCCTGGGGAGGCGTAGAATTTTTATGTCACGCCACGCCAACAGGAAGTGGCCGTAATTTCATGGTCTACATCGTCTGATCTGGCTGATATTTTAGAAATACGTTTAGTGTTGGAGTATAATCACATCCATATCCCAAGAACGGGTCAATGTTATAGCGCCACCATCTGGCAACAGGAAGTGAGGTCTTTATCATATTTGTATGCCTTCCTGCTAGGGCATTCATCACATTCACACGAAATGTGGTCAGGATGATCTTAGGATAGTCATGACCATAAGCTGTGAAGGGATTTTTGATATCTCAAACGGTATGGAAATGGCGAGTCGTAAAGTACACATATTGCGTGCAAAAAAATGACTTTTTTTTCGACATCGTCCGATCTGGCTGATATTTTATAAATATGTTCACTGTTGGAGTACAATATGAAATATATACATATCAATCGGGGCGTGGCTAGACAGCGCCCCCTATAATTATTATTCTCTTTTTTTTCAATGTATTTTGCATTTTTGAGGTGCTTGCCATGATTGAAAACTCACAGAATTTTGCACACACATGAGAAGTGGTGACTGTCAGCATGTATCAGATGCTCAGACCTGGGCGTGGCCGAGGGACTCCACAGCGCCCCCTAATGCTTTGTCTTCTATTGTGGACAGGCACTTTGAGCTACCTTCACCTAATTTGGTATGCATGTGGGGCTCCTCTGCACAAACACATTTCTCTTTCGCATCCAATCAAATATGTGAACAGGAAGTCAGCCATTTTGAATTTTGTGCATTTTACACGTACTACACTTTTAAGTACTCCTCCTAGGGGGTTCATTGCATTCACACGAAATGTGGTCGAAGCGGTCTCAGGATAGTCATGATACTAATTCCAAAGGATATTTTTGATATCTCAAACGGTATGGTCATGGCGAGGCGTACAATTTTCATGTCACGCCGCGCCAACAGGAAGTAGCCATAAATTCATGGTCTACATTGTCTGATCTGGCTGATATTTTACAAATATGTTCACTGTTAGAGTGTAATCACATCCATATACCAAGAAGTAGTAAATGTTATAGCGCCACCATCTGGCAACGGAAGTGAGGTTTTTCTCATGTTTGTTTGCGTTCCTGCTAGGGTATTCATCACATTCACACCAAATGTAGTCATCATGATCTTAGAATAGTCCTGACCCTAAATGACAAAAGGATTTTTGATATCTCAAACGGTTTGGCAATGGCGAGGCGTATAATACACACGTTACACCCAAAAACAGGAAGTGGGCTTAATTCCGTTCTACATCATCTGATCGGGCTGATATTTTGCAAATATATTCACTTTTGGAGTGCAATCACATCCATATCCACATTCATCTGGGCGTGGCTACACAGCGCCCCCTATGGCTTTTTTCTAATATTGTGGACACATACTTTCACGTAAATGCACCACGTCTGGTAGGCATAAGGGTCTCCTCAAGACACACACATTTCTCATTTGCATCCCTTAACTTTTCCCAACAGGAAGTGAGCTATTTTTGATTTTGTGTGTTTTTAAGTGTTTTTTCACGTACCAAACTTTGAAATACTCTTCCTAGGGGGTTCATCACATTCACACAAAATGTGGTCAGCATGGTATTATAGCCCTGACACACAACTATGAACTGATTTTTAATATCTTGGAATGGTATGGCTATGGTCAGCCTTAAAATTAACTTGTAATGCTGCCCAAACAGTTCATGTTTTAATACAATTATGTATTAAATAATTTCAAAAAGGTATTAAATTCTACATTGCCTGATTTTGAGGCTAACACTTTTCACATATGTTCATTGTTGGAGTGTCATCACATCCATTAAGCAATAATAGTTCACTATTTTCGCTGGAGACTCATTATATCCAGTCTTAAAACTTCAACGCAAGTCGCAAATGACTCTCCCATTTCTAATACGCGACTGCCATCTAGTGGCAAAGGTTAGTATTCTTTCTAATTTTCGGTATTGTTTCTCTTTTTCTTGGA